>NW_026527698.1:0-300171 GCF_022682495.2 Desmodus rotundus | reverse complement strand
CGCGGCTGGCTCCTTTCGGGCCTATACGTGGGCCGCGCATGCGCACTCAGGCTCCCAAGCACACGCCTCCCTCGGCTCACCTGACCCACCCTTTAGAGGTCACAGCAGTTCCACAGGGTCCCTGGGCACCTGTCCGTGGACACAGGAGCCCTCCCTGCCACCCAGGGGACCGCGCGATTTCCCATGGGCCACACTTCCCAGCAGCTCTCCCAGCTCCTCAGAGACAGTGTGCGCAGGAAAGACTTGGCGACCGGGGGCCTGGGCGGGGGATTTTCCAGGGGGCTGTCTGATGGCCAGGCGTCCTCTCTCGCCCGGTGAGTGTCCAAGCCGTCCCTTGACCCCTGCAGGAGACCTGATTCCTGCCATAAGCGGCCCTCTAGCCACATGGGGCCGGGACACCTGGGCCCGGTGTGCAAGCAACTGGCCTACATGGAGGCAAACAAACAGACACCTCAGGCCCGACCCCACCACTGCGAAGATCCCCCTTTTCTTCCATCCGTAAAGGGGTCACGCTTGAGGAGTGGAAGAACATGGGGAGGCCCCCAGGAGATGGCTTTTCTCCGAGACGCGGCTGGCTCGTTTGGGGCCTATACGTGGGCCGCGCATGCGCACTCAGGCTCCCAAGCACTCGCCTCCCTCGGCTCACCTGACCCACCCTTTAGAGGTCACAGCAGTTCCACAGGGTCCCTGGGCACCTGTCCGTGGACACAGGAGCCCTCCCTGCCACCTAGAGGACCACGCGATTTCCGCTGGGGAACACTGCCCGAAGCACCCCCAGCCTCGCACAGACACTGTGCGCAGGATAGACTTGTGGACCAGGGCCCTGGGCGGGGAATTTTCCAGGGAACTCTCTAAAGGCCAGGTGCCCTCTGTCGCCCTGGGAGTGCCCACGCCGTCCCTTAACCCTGCAGGACACTATCATCCAGCAATAAGCAGCCCTCTGCCTCCACGGGGCTCAAACACCTGGGCCCGTTGTGCGAGCACCTGGCGTACGTGGAGGCAAACCCGCAGAGCCCTCTGGCCCGAACCCACCACTGCGAAGATCCCCCTTTTCTTCCATCCTTAAAGGGGTGACGCTTGAGGAGTGGAGGAACATGGGGAGGCCCCAGGAGATGGCTTTTCTCCGAGCCGCGGCTGGCTCGTTTCGGGCCTATACGTGGGCCGCGCATGCGCACTCAGGCTCCCAAGCACACGCCTCCCTCGGCTCACCTGACCCACCCTTTAGAGGTCACAGCAGTTCCACAGGGTCCCTGGGCACCTGTCCGTGGACACAGGTGCCCTCCCTGCCACCCAGGGGACCGTGCGATTTCCCATGGGCCACACTTCCCAGCAGCTCTCCCAGCTCCTCAGAGACAGTGTGCGCAGGAAAGACTTGGGGACCGGGGGCCTGGGCGGGGGATTTTCCAGGGGGCTGTCTGATGGCCAGGCGTCCTCTCTCGCCCGGTGAGTGTCCAAGCCGTCCCTTGACCCCCGCAGGAGACCTGATTCCTGCCATAAGCGGCCCTCTAGCCACATGGGGCCGGGACACCTGGGCCCGGTGTGCCAGGAACTGGCCTTCATGGAGGCAAAAAAACAGACACCTCAGGCCTGACCCCACCACTGCGAAGATCCCCCTTTTCTTCCATCCGTAAAGGGGTCACGCTTGAGGAGTGGAAGAACATGGGGAGGCCCCCTGATATGGCTTTTCTCCGAGCCGCGGCTGGCTCGTTTTGGGCCTATACGGGGGCCGCGCGTGCGCACTCAGGCTCCCCACGCAACCCTCCCTCGGGTCACGGGACCCACGCTTGAGGTGTCTCCTGACCTACCCTTGAGGGGTCACGTGACCCACCCCTGAGGGGTCTCCTGACCCACCCCTGAGGGGTCAGGAGACCCCACCCTTGTGGAGTCCCGTGACCCACCCTTGAGGGGTCAGGTGACCCACCCCTGTGGGGCCCCGTGACCCACCCCTGAGGGGTCTCGTGACCCACCCTTGGGAGGTCACGTGCCCCACCCTTGAGGGGTCACATGACCCACCTTGAGAGGTCACAGCAGTTTTACAGGGTCCCTGCGCACCTGTTCGGGGAAACAGAAGCCCTCCCTGCCACTCAGAGGACCGCGCGATTTCCCACAGGCCACACTGCCTTGCAGCACCTTCAGCCCCGCACAGACAGTGTGCTAAGGACAGACTTGGGTACCGGAGGCATGGGCGGGGGATTTCCCATGGCACTCTCTAAGGGTCCGGTGCCCTGTGTGGCCCGGGGAGTGCCCATGCCGTTACTTTACCCCGCAGGACACTTGCATCCAGCAATAAGCAGCCCTCTGCCTCCACGGGGCTCAAACACCTGGGCCCAGTGTGCAGGCACCTGGCGTACGTGGAGCCAAACCCGCAGAGCCCTCTGGCCCGACCCCACCACTGCGACGATCCCCCTTTTCTTCCATCCGTAAAGGGGTCACGCTTGAGGAGTGGAAGAACATGGGGAGGCCCCCAGAGATGGCTTTTCTCCGAGCCGCGGCGGGCTCGTTTTGGGCCTATACGTGGGCCGCGCGTGCGCACTCAGGCTCCCCACGCAAGCCTCCCTCGGGTCACGGGACCCACCATTGAGGTGTCTCCTGACCTACCCTTGAGGGGTCACGTGACCCACCCCTGAGGGGTCTCGTGACCCACCCCTGAGGGGTCACGTGACCCACCCTTGAGGGGTCTCGTGACCCACCCTTTTGGGGTCACGTGACCCACCCTTGTGGGGCCCTGTGACCCACCCCTGAGGGGTCACATGACCCAACTTGAGAGGTCACAGCAGTTTTACAGGGTCCCTGCGCACCTGTTCGGGGAAACAGAAGCCCTCCCTGCCACTCAGAGGACCGCGCGATTTCCCACAGGCCACACTGCCTTGCAGCACCTTCAGCCCCGCACAGACAGTGTGCTAAGGACAGACTTGGGTACCGGGGGCATGGGCGGGGGATTTCCCATGGCACTCTCTAAGGGTCCGGTGCCCTGTGTGGCCCGGGGAGTGCCCATGCCGTTACTTTACCCCGCAGGACACTTGCATCCAGCAATAAGCAGCCCTCTGCCTCCACGGGGCTCAAACACCTGGGCCCTGTGTGCGGGCACCTGGCGTTGGTGGAGGCAAACCCGCAGAGCCCTCTGGCCCGAACCCGCCACTGTGAAGATCCCCCTTTTCTTCCATCCCTAAAGGGGTCACGCTTGAGGAGTGGAAGACCATGGGGAGGCCCCCAGGAGATGTCTTTTCGCCGAGCCGCGTCTGGCTCGTTTCGGGTCTATAGGTGGGCCGCGCATGCGCACTCAGGCTCCCAAGCACACGCCTCCCTCGGCTCACCTGACCCACCCTTTAGAGGTCACAGCAGTTCCACAGGGTCCCTGGGCACCTGTCCGTGGACACAGGAGCCCTCCCTGCCACCTAGAGGACCACGCAATTTCCGCTGGGGAACACTGCCCGAAGCACCCCCAGCCTCGCACAGACACTGTGCGCAGGATAGTCTTGTGGACCAGGGGCCTGGGCGGGGAATTTTCCAGGGAACTCTCTAAGGCCAGGTGCCCTCTGTCGCCCTGGGAGTGCCCCCGCCGTCCCTTAACCCTGCAGGACACTATCATCCAGCAATAAGCAGCCCTCTGCCTCCACGGGGCTCAAACACCTGGGCCCGTTGTGCGAGCACCTGGCGTACGTGGAGGCAAACCCGCAGAGCCCTCTGGCCCGAACCCACCACTGCGAAGATCCCCCTTTTCTTCCATCCTTAAAGGGGTCACGCTTGAGGAGTGGAGGAACATGGGGAGGCCCCAGGAGATGGCTTTTCTCCGAGCCGCGGCTGGCTCGTTTCGGGCCTATAGTGGGCCGCGCATGCGCACTCAGGCTCCCAAGCACACGCCTCCCTCGGCTCACCTGACCCACCCTTTAGAGGTCACAGCAGTTCCACAGGGTCCCTGGGCACCTGTCCGTGGACACAGGAGCCCTCCCTGCCACCCAGGGGACCGCGCGATTTCCCATGGGCCACACTTCCCAGCAGCTCTCCCAGCTCCTCAGAGACAGTGTGCGCAGAAAGACTTGGGGACCGGGGGCCTGGGCGGGGGATTTTCCAGGGGGCTGTCTGATGGCCAGGCGTCCTCTCTCGCCCTGTGAGTGTCCAAGCCGTCCCTTGACCCCCACAGAAGACCTGATTCCTGCCATAAGCGGCCCTCTAGCCACATGGGGCCGGGACACCTGGACCCGGTGTGCCAGCAACTGGCCTACATGGAGGCAAACAAACAGACACCTCAGGCCTGACCCCACCACTGCGAAGATCCCACTTTTCTTCCATCCGTAAAGGGGTCACGCTTGAGGAGTGGAAGAACATGGGGAGGCCCCCAGGAGATGGCTTTTCTCCGAGCCGCGGCTGGCTCGTTTTGGGCCTATACGGGGGCCGCGCGTGCGCACTCAGGCTCCCCACGCAAGCCTCCCTCGGGTCACGGGACCCACCCTTGAGGTGTCTCCTGACCGACCCTTGAGGGGTCACGTGACCCACCCCTGAGGGGTCTCGTGACCCAACCCTGAGGGGTCACGTGACCCACCCCTAAGGGGTCTCGTGACCCACCCCTGAGGGGTCACGTGACCCACCCCTGAGGGGTCACGTGACCCACCCCTGAGGGGTCTCGTGACCCACCCTTGAGGGGTCACGTGACCAACCCCTAAGGGGTCTCGTGACCCACCCCTGAGGGGTCACGTGACCAACCCCTGAGGGGTCACGTGACCCACACCTGAGGCGTCACGTGACCCACCCCTGAGGGGTCTCGTGACCCACCCTTGAGGGGTCACGTGACCCACACCTGAGGGGTCCGTGACCCACCCCTGAGGGGTCACGTGACCAACCCGTGAGGGGTCACGTGACCCACCCTTGAGTGGTCACGTGACCCACCCCTGAGGGGTCTCGTGACCCACCTTGAGAGGTCACAGCAGTTTTACAGGGTCCCTGCGCACCTGTTCGGGGAAACAGAAGCCCTCCCTGCCACTCAGAGGAATGCGCGATTTCCCACAGGCCACACTGCCTAGCAGCACCATCAGCCCCGCACAGACAGTGTGCTAAGGACAGACTTGGGTACCGGGGGCATGGGCGGGGGATTTCCCATGGCACTCTCTAAGGGTCCGGTACCCTGTGTGGCCCGGGGAGTGCCCATGCCGTTACTTTACCCCGCAGGACACTTGCATCCAGCAATAAGCAGCCCTCTGCCTCCACGGGGCTCAAACACCTGGGCCCGTAGTGCGAGCACCTGGCGTACGTGGAGGCAAACCCGCAGAGCCCTCTGGCCCGAACCCACCACTGCGAAGATCCCCCTTTTCTTCCATCCTTAAAGGGGTGACGCTTGAGGAGTGGAGGAACATGGGGAGGCCCCAGGAGATGGCTTTTCTCCGAGCCGCGGCTGGCTCGTTTCGGGCCTATAGTGGGCCGCGCATGCGCACTCAGGCTCCCAAGCACACGCCTCCCTCGGCTCACCTGACCCACCCTTTAGAGGTCACAGCAGTTCCACAGGGTCCCTGGGCACCTGTCCGTGGACACAGGAGCCCTCCCTGCCACCCAGGGGACCGCGCGATTTCCCATGGGCCACACTTCCCAGCAGCTCTCCCAGCTCCTCAGAGACAGTGTGCGCAGGAAAGACTTGGGGACCGGGGGCCTGGGCGGGGGATTTTCCAGGGGGCTGTCTGATGGCCAGGCGTCCTCTCTCGCCCTGTGAGTGTCCAAGCCGTCCCTTGACCCCCGCAGGAGACCTGATTCCTGCCATAAGCGGCCCTCTAGCCACATGGGGCCGGGACACCTGGGCCCGGTGTGCCAGCAACTGGCCTACATGGAGGCAAACAAACAGACACCTCAGGCCTGACCCCACCACTGCGAAGATCCCACTTTTCTTCCATCCGTAAAGGGGTCACGCTTGAGGAGTGGAAGAACATGGGGAGGCCCCCAGGAGATGGCTTTTCTCCGAGCCGCGGCTGGCTCGTTTTGGGCCTATACGGGGGCCGCGCGTGCGCACTCAGGCTCCCCACACAAGCCTCCCTCGGGTCACGGGACCCACCCTTGAGGTGTCTCCTGACCGACCCTTGAGGGGTCACGTGACCCACCCCTGAGGGGTCTCGTGACCCAACCCTGAGGGGTCACGTGACCCACCCCTAAGGGGTCTCGTGACTCACCCCTGAGGGGTCACGTGACCCACCCCTGAGGGGTCTCGTGACCCACCCTTGAGGGGTCACGTGACCAACCCCTGAGGGGTCTCGTGACCCACCCCTGACGGGTCACGTGACCAACCCCTGAGGGGTCACGTGACCCACACCTGAGGGGTCACGTGACCCACCCCTGAGGGGTCTCGTGACCCACCTTGAGAGGTCACAGCAGTTTTACAGGGTCCCTGCGCACCTGTTCGGGGAAACAGAAGCCCTCCCTGCCACTCAGAGGAATGCGCGATTTCCCAAGGCCACACTGCCTAGCAGCACCTTCAGCCCCGCACAGACAGTGTGCTAAGGACAGACTTGGGTACCGGGGGCATGGGCGGGGGATTTCCCATGGCACTCTCTAAGGGTCCGGTACCCTGTGTGGCCCGGGGAGTGCCCATGCCGTTACTTTACCCCGCAGGACACTTGCATCCAGCAATAAGCAGCCCTCTGCCTCCACGGGGCTCAAACACCTGGGCCCGGTGTGCGGGCACCTGGCGTACGTGGAGCCAAACCCGCAGAGCCCTCTGGCCCGAACCCACCACTGTGAAGATCCCCCTTTTCTTCCATCCCTAAAGGGGTCACGCTTGAGGAGTGGAAGAACATGGGGAGGCCCCCAGGAGATGGCTTTTCTCCGAGCCGCGGCTGCCTCTTTCGGGCCTATACGTGGGCCGCCCATGCGCACTCAGGCTCCCAAGCACACGCCTCCCTCGGCTCACCTGACCCACCCTTTAGAGGTCACAGCAGTTCCACAGGGTCACTGGGCACCTGTCCGTGGACACAGGAGCCCTCCCTGCCACCTAGAGCACCACGCGATTTCCGCTGGGGAACACTGCCCGGAAGCACTCCCAGCCTCGCACAGACACTGTGCGCAGGATAGACTTGTGGACCAGGGGCCTGGGCGGGGAATTTTCCAGGGAACTCTCTAAAGGCCAGGTGCCCTCTGTCGCCCTGGGAGTGCCCACGCCATCCCTTAACCCTGCAGGACACTATCATCCAGCAATAAGCAGCCCTCTGCCTCCACGGGGCTCAAACACCTGGGCCCGTTGTGCGAGCACCTGGCGTACGTGGAGGCAAACCCGCAGAGCCCTCTGGCCCGAACCCACCACTGCGAAGATCCCCCTTTTCTTCCATCCTTAAAGGGGTTACGCTTGAGGAGTGGAGGAACATGGGGAGGCCCCAGGAGATGGCTTTTCTCCGAGCCGCGGCTGGCTCGTTTCGGGCCTATACGTGGGCCGCGCATGCGCACTCAGGCTCCCAAGCACACGCCTCCCTCGGCTCACCTGACCCACCCTTTAGAGGTCACAGCAGTTCCACAGGGTCCCTGGGCACCTGTCCGTGGACACAGGAGCCCTCCCTGCCACCCAGGGGACCGCGCGATTTCCCATGGGCCACACTTCCCAGCAGCTCTCCCAGCTCCTCAGAGACAGTGTGCGCAGGAAAGACTTGGGGACCGGGGGCCTGGGTGGGGGATTTTCCAGGGGGCTGTCTGATGGCCAGGCGTCCTCTCTCGCCCTGTGAGTGTCCAAGCCGTCCCTTGACCCCCGCAGGAGACCTGATTCCTGCCATAAGCGGCCCTCTAGCCACATGGGGCCGGGACACCTGGACCCGGTGTGTCAGCAACTGGCCTACATGGAGGCAAACAAACAGACACCTCAGGCCTGACCCCACCACTGCGAAGATCCCACTTTTCTTCCATCCGTAAAGGGGTCACGCTTGAGGAGTGGAAGAACATGGGGAGGCCCCCAGGAGATGGCTTTTCTCCGAGCCGCGGCTGGCTCGTTTTGGGCCTATACGGGGGCCGCGCGTGCGCACTCAGGCTCCCCACGCAAGCCTCCCTCGGGTCACGGGACCCACCCTTGAGGTGTCTCCTGACCGACCCTTGAGGGGTCACGTGACCCACCCCTGAGGGGTCACGTGACCCACGCCTGAGGGGTCACGTGACCCACCTCTGAGGGGTCTCGTGACCCACCTTGAGAGGTCACAGCAGTTTTACAGGGTCCCTGCGCACCTGTTCGGGGAAACAGAAGCCCTCCCTGCCACTCAGAGGAATGCGCGATTTCCCACAGGCCACACTGCCTAGCAGCACCTTCAGCCCCGCACAGACAGTGTGCTAAGGACAGACCTGGGTACCGGGGGCATGGGCGGGGGATTTCCCATGGCACTCTCTAAGGGTCCGGTACCCTGTGTGGCCCGGGGAGTGCCCATGCCGTTACTTTACCCCGCAGGACACTTGCATCCAGCAATAAGCAGCCCTCTGCCTCCACGGGGCTCAAACACCTGGGCCCGTTGTGCGAGCACCTGGCGTACGTGGAGGCAAACCCGCAGAGCCCTCTGGCCCGAACCCACCACTGCGAAGATCCCCCTTTTCTTCCATCCTTAAAGGGGTCACGCTTGAGGAGTGGAGGAACATGGGGAGGCCCCAGGAGATGGCTTTTCTCCGAGCCGCGGCTGGCTCGTTTCGGGCCTATAGTGGGCCGCGCATGCGCACTCAGGCTCCCAAGCACACGCCTCCCTCGGCTCACCTGACCCACCCTTTAGAGGTCACAGCAGTTCCACAGGGTCCCTGGGCACCTGTCCGTGGACACAGGAGCCCTCCCTGCCACCCAGGGGACCGCGCGATTTCCCATGGGCCACACTTCCCAGCAGCTCTCCCAGCTCCTCAGAGACAGTGTGCGCAGGAAAGACTTGGGGACCGGGGGCCTGGGCGGGGGATTTTCCAGGGGGCTGTCTGATGGCCAGGCGTCCTCTCTCGCCCTGTGAGTGTCCAAGCCGTCCCTTGACCCCCGCAGGAGACCTGATTCCTGCCATAAGCGGCCCTCTAGCCACATGGGGCCGGGACACCTGGGCCCGGTGTGCCAGCAACTGGCCTACATGGAGGCAAACAAACAGACACCTCAGGCCTGACCCCACCACTGCGAAGATCCCACTTTTCTTCCATCCGTAAAGGGGTCACGCTTGAGGAGTGGAAGAACATGGGGAGGCCCCCAGGAGATGGCTTTTCTCCGAGCCGCGGCTGGCTCGTTTTGGGCCTATACGGGGGCCGCGCGTGCGCACTCAGGCTCCCCACGCAAGCCTCCCTCGGGTCACGGGACCCACCCTTGAGGTGTCTCCTGACCGACCCTTGAGGGGTCACGTGACCCACCCCTGAGGGGTCTCGTGACCCAACCCTGAGGGGTCACGTGACCCACCCCTAAGGGGTCTCGTGACCCACCCCTGAGGGGTCACGTGACCCACCCCTGAGGGGTCACGTGACCCACCCCTGAGGGGTCTCGTGACCCACCCTTGAGGGGTCACGTGACCAACCCCTGAGGGGTCTCGTGACCCACCCCTGAGGGGTCACGTGACCAACCCCTGAGGGGTCACGTGACCCACACCTGAGGCGTCACGTGACCCACCCCTGAGGGGTCTCGTGACCCACCCTTGAGGGGTCACGTGACCCACACCTGAGGGGTCTCGTGACCCACCCCTGAGGGGTCACGTGACCAACCCGTGAGGGGTCACGTGACCCACCCTTGAGTGGTCACGTGACCCACCCCTGAGGGGTCTCGTGACCCACCTTGAGAGGTCACAGCAGTTTTACAGGGTCCCTGCGCACCTGTTCGGGGAAACAGAAGCCCTCCCTGCCACTCAGAGGAATGCGCGATTTCCCACAGGCCACACTGCCTAGCAGCACCATCAGCCCCGCACAGACAGTGTGCTAAGGACAGACTTGGGTACCGGGGGCATGGGCGGGGGATTTCCCATGGCACTCTCTAAGGGTCCGGTACCCTGTGTGGCCCGGGGAGTGCCCATGCCGTTACTTTACCCCGCAGGACACTTGCATCCAGCAATAAGCAGCCCTCTGCCTCCACGGGGCTCAAACACCTGGGCCCGTAGTGCGAGCACCTGGCGTACGTGGAGGCAAACCCGCAGAGCCCTCTGGCCCGAACCCACCACTGCGAAGATCCCCCTTTTCTTCCATCCTTAAAGGGGTGACGCTTGAGGAGTGGAGGAACATGGGGAGGCCCCAGGAGATGGCTTTTCTCCGAGCCGCGGCTGGCTCGTTTCGGGCCTATAGTGGGCCGCGCATGCGCACTCAGGCTCCCAAGCACACGCCTCCCTCGGCTCACCTGACCCACCCTTTAGAGGTCACAGCAGTTCCACAGGGTCCCTGGGCACCTGTCCGTGGACACAGGAGCCCTCCCTGCCACCCAGGGGACCGCGCGATTTCCCATGGGCCACACTTCCCAGCAGCTCTCCCAGCTCCTCAGAGACAGTGTGCGCAGGAAAGACTTGGCGACCGGGGGCCTGGGCGGGGGATTTTCCAGGGGGCTGTCTGATGGCCAGGCGTCCTCTCTCGCCCGGTGAGTGTCCAAGCCGTCCCTTGACCCCTGCAGGAGACCTGATTCCTGCCATAAGCGGCCCTCTAGCCACATGGGGCCGGGACACCTGGGCCCGGTGTGCAAGCAACTGGCCTACATGGAGGCAAACAAACAGACACCTCAGGCCCGACCCCACCACTGCGAAGATCCCCCTTTTCTTCCATCCGTAAAGGGGTCACGCTTGAGGAGTGGAAGAACATGGGGAGGCCCCCAGGAGATGGCTTTTCTCCGAGACGCGGCTGGCTCGTTTGGGGCCTATACGTGGGCCGCGCATGCGCACTCAGGCTCCCAAGCACTCGCCTCCCTCGGCTCACCTGACCCACCCTTTAGAGGTCACAGCAGTTCCACAGGGTCCCTGGGCACCTGTCCATGGACACAGGAGCCCTCCCTGCCACCTAGAGGACCACGCGATTTCCGCTGGGGAACACTGCCCGAAGCACCCCCAGCCTCGCACAGACACTGTGCGCAGGATAGACTTGTGGACCAGGGGCCTGGGCGGGGAATTTTCCAGGGAACTCTCTAAAGGCCAGGTGCCCTCTGTCGCCCTGGGAGTGCCCCCGCCGTCCCTTAACCCTGCAGGACACTATCATCCAGCAATAAGCAGCCCTCTGCCTCCACGGGGCTCAAACACCTGGGCCCGTAGTGCGAGCACCTGGCGTACGTGGAGGCAAACCCGCAGAGCCCTCTGGCCCGAACCCACCACTGCGAAGATCCCCCTTTTCTTCCATCCTTAAAGGGGTGACGCTTGAGGAGTGGAGGAACATGGGGAGGCCCCAGGAGATGGCTTTTCTCCGAGCCGCGGCTGGCTCCTTTCGGGCCTATACGTGGGCCGCGCATGCGCACTCAGGCTCCCAAGCACACGCCTCCCTCGGCTCACCTGACCCACCCTTTAGAGGTCACAGCAGTTCCACAGGGTCCCTGGGCACCTGTCCGTGGACACAGGAGCCCTCCCTGCCACCCAGGGGACCGCGCGATTTCCCATGGGCCACACTTCCCAGCAGCTCTCCCAGCTCCTCAGAGACAGTGTGCGCAGGAAAGACTTGGCGACCGGGGGCCTGGGCGGGGGATTTTCCAGGGGGCTGTCTGATGGCCAGGCGTCCTCTCTCGCCCGGTGAGTGTCCAAGCCGTCCCTTGACCCCTGCAGGAGACCTGATTCCTGCCATAAGCGGCCCTCTAGCCACATGGGGCCGGGACACCTGGGCCCGGTGTGCAAGCAACTGGCCTACATGGAGGCAAACAAACAGACACCTCAGGCCCGACCCCACCACTGCGAAGATCCCCCTTTTCTTCCATCCGTAAAGGGGTCACGCTTGAGGAGTGGAAGAACATGGGGAGGCCCCCTGATATGGCTTTTCTCCGAGCCGCGGCTGGCTCGTTTTGGGCCTATACGGGGGCCGCGCGTGCGCACTCAGGCTCCCCACGCAAGCCTCCCTCCGGTCACGGGACCCACGCTTGAGGTGTCTCCTGACCTACCCTTGAGGGGTCACGTGACCCACCCCTGAGGGGTCTCCTGACCCACCCCTGAGGGGTCAGGAGACCCCACCCTTGTGGAGTCCCGTGACCCACCCTTGAGGGGTCACGTGACCCACCCCTGTGGGGCCCCGTGACCCACCCCTGAGGGGTCTCGTGACCCACCCTTGGGAGGTCACGTGCCCCACCCTTGAGGGGTCACATGACCCACCTTGAGAGGTCACAGCAGTTTTACAGGGTCCCTGCGCACCTGTTCGGGGAAACAGAAGCCCTCCCTGCCACTCAGAGGACCGCGCGATTTCCCACAGGCCACACTGCCTTGCAGCACCTTCAGCCCCGCACAGACAGTGTGCTAAGGACAGACTTGGGTACCGGAGGCATGGGCGGGGGATTTCCCATGGCACTCTCTAAGGGTCCGGTGCCCTGTGTGGCCCGGGGAGTGCCCATGCCGTTACTTTACCCCGCAGGACACTTGCATCCAGCAATAAGCAGCCCTCTGCCTCCACGGGGCTCAAACACCTGGGCCCAGTGTGCAGGCACCTGGCGTACGTGGAGCCAAACCCGCAGAGCCCTCTGGCCCGACCCCACCACTGCGACGATCCCCCTGTTCTTCCATCCGTAAAGGGGTCACGCTTGAGGAGTGGAAGAACATGGGGAGGCCCCCAGAGATGGCTTTTCTCCGAGCCGCGGCGGGCTCGTTTTGGGCCTATACGTGGGCCGCGCGTGCGCACTCAGGCTCCCCACGCAAGCCTCCCTCGGGTCACGGGACCCACCCTTGAGGTGTCTCCTGACCTACCCTTGAGGGGTCACGTGACCCACCCCTGAGGGGTCTCGTGACCCACCCCTGAGGGGTCACGTGACCCACCCCTGAGGGGTCACGTGACCAACCCCTGCGGGGTCACGTGACCCACCCTTGGGGGCCCTGTGACCCACCCCTGAGTGGTCACATGACCCAACTTGAGAGGTCACAGCAGTTTTACAGGGTCCCTGCGCACCTGTTCGGGGAAACAGAAGCCCTCCCTGCCACTCAGAGGACCGCGCGATTTCCCACAGGCCACACTGCCTTGCAGCACCTTCAGCCCCGCACAGACAGTGTGCTAAGGACAGACTTGGGTACCGGGGGCGTGGGCGGGGGATTTCCCATGGCACTCTCTAAGGGTCCGGTGCCTGTGTGGCCCGGGGAGTGCCCATGCCGTTACTTTACCCAGCAGGACACTTGCATCCAGCAATAAGCAGCCCTCTGCCTCCACGGGGCTCAAACACCTGGGCCCGGTGTGCGGGCACCTGGCGTACGTGGAGGCAAACCCGCAGAGCCCTCTGGCCCGAACCCGCCACTGTGAAGATCCCCCTTTTCTTCCATCCCTAAAGGGGTCACGCTTGAGGAGTGGAAGAACATGGGGATGCCCCCAGGAGATGTCTTTTCTCCGAGCCGCGTCTGGCTCGTTTCGGGTCTATAGGTGGGCCGCGCATGCGCACTCAGGCTCCCAAGCACACGCCTCCCTCGGCTCACCTGACCCACCCTTTAGAGGTCACAGCAGTTCCACAGGGTCCCTGGGCACCTGTCCGTGGACACAGGAGCCCTCCCTGCCACCTAGAGGACCACGCAATTTCCGCTGCGGAACACTGCCCGGAAGCACTCCCAGCCTCGCACAGACACTGTGCGCAGGATAGACTTGTGGACCAGGGGCCTGGGCGGGGAATTTTCCAGGGAACTCTCTAAAGGCCAGGTGCCCTCTGTCGCCCTGGGAGTGCCCCCCGCCGTCCCTTAACCCTGCAGGACACTATCATCCAGCAATAAGCAGCCCTCTGCCTCCACGGGGCTCAAACACCTGGGCCCGTAGTGCGAGCACCTGGCGTACGTGGAGGCAAACCCGCAGAGCCCTCTGGCCCGAACCCACCACTGCGAAGATCCCCCTTTTCTTCCATCCTTAAAGGGGTGACGCTTGAGGAGTGTAGGAACATGGGGAGGCCCCAGGAGATGGCTTTTCTCCGAGCCGCGGCTGGCTCGTTTCGGGCCTATACGTGGGCCGCGCATGCGCACTCAGGCTCCCAAGCACACGCCTCCCTCGGCTCACCTGACCCACCCTTTAGAGGTCACAGCAGTTCCACAGGGTCCCTGGGCACCTGTCCGTGGACACAGGAGCCCTCCCTGCCACCCAGGGGACCGCGCGATTTCCCATGGGCCACACTTCCCAGCAGCTCTCCCAGCTCCTCAGAGACAGTGTGCGCAGGAAAGACTTGGCGACCGGGTGCCTGGGCGGGGGATTTTCCAGGGGGCTGTCTGATGGCCAGGCGTCCTCTCTCGCCCGGTGAGTGTCCAAGCCGTCCCTTGACCCCTGCAGGAGACCTGATTCCTGCCATAAGCGGCCCTCTAGCCACATGGGGCCGGGACACCTGGGCCCGGTGTGCAAGCAACTGGCCTACATGGAGGCAAACAAACAGACACCTCAGGCCCGACCCCACCACTGCGAAGATCCCCCTTTTCTTCCATCCGTAAAGGGGTCACGCTTGAGGAGTGGAAGAACATGGGGAGGCCCCCAGGAGATGGTTTTTCTCCGAGACGCGGCTGGCTCGTTTGGGGCCTATACGTGGGCCGCGCATGCGCACTCAGGCTCCCAAGCACTCGCCTCCCTCGGCTCACCTGACCCACCCTTTAGAGGTCACAGCAGTTCCACAGGGTCCCTGGGCACCTGTCCGTGGACACAGGAGCCCTCCCTGCCACCTAGAGGACCACGCGATTTCCGCTGGGGAACACTGCCCGAAGCACCCCCAGCCTCGCACAGACACTGTGCGCAGGATAGACTTGTGGACCAGGGGCCTGGGCTGGGAATTTTCCAGGGAACTCTCTAAAGGCCAGGTGCCCTCTGTCGCCCTGGGAGTGCCCACGCCGTCCCTTAACCCTGCAGGACACTATCATCCAGCAATAAGCAGCCCTCTGCCTCCACGGGGCTCAAACACCTGGGCCCGTTGTGCGAGCACCTGGCGTACGTGGAGGCAAACCCGCAGAGCCCTCTGGCCCGAACCCACCACTGCGAAGATCCCCCTTTTCTTCCATCCTTAAAGGGGTGACGCTTGAGGAGTGGAGGAACATGGGGAGGCCCCAGGAGATGGCTTTTCTCCGAGCCGCGGCTGGCTCGTTTCGGGCCTATACGTGGGCCGCGCATGCGCACTCAGGCTCCCAAGCACACGCCTCCCTCGGCTCACCTGACCCACCCTTTAGAGGTCACAGCAGTTCCACAGGGTCCCTGGGCACCTGTCCGTGGACACAGGTGCCCTCCCTGCCACCCAGGGGACCGCGCGATTTCCCATGGGCCACACTTCCCAGCAGCTCTCCCAGCTCCTCAGAGACAGTGTGCGCAGGAAAGACTTGGCGACCGGGGGCCTGGGCGGGGGATTTTCCAGGGGGCTGTCTGATGGCCAGGCGTCCTCTCTCGCCCGGTGAGTGTCCAAGCCGTCCCTTGACCCCCGCAGGAGACCTGATTCCTGCCATAAGCGGCCCTCTAGCCACATGGGGCCGGGACACCTGGGCCCGGTGTGCCAGGAACTGGCCTTCATGGAGGCAAAAAAACAGACACCTCAGGCCTGACCCCACCACTGCGAAGATCCACCTTTTCTTCCATCCGTAAAGGGGTCACGCTTGAGGAGTGGAAGAACATGGGGAGGCCCCCTGATATGGCTTTTCTCCGAGCCGCGGCTGGCTCGTTTTGGGCCTATACGGGGGCCGCGCGTGCGCACTCAGGCTCCCCACGCAAGCCTCCCTCGGGTCACGGGACCCACGCTTGAGGTGTCTCCTGACCTACCCTTGAGGGGTCACGTGACCCACCCCTGAGGGGTCTCCTGACCCACCCCTGAGGGGTCAGGAGACCCCACCCTTGTGGAGTCCCGTGACCCACCCTTGAGGGGTCACGTGACGCACCCCTGTGGGGCCCCGTGACCCACCCCTGAGGGGTCTCGTGACCCACCCTTGGGAGGTCACGTGCCCCACCCTTGAGGGGTCACATGACCCACCTTGAGAGGTCACAGCAGTTTTACAGGGTCCCTGCGCACCTGTTCGGGGAAACAGAAGCCCTCCCTGCCACTCAGAGGACCGCGCGATTTCCCACAGGCCACACTGCCTTGCAGCACCTTCAGCCCCGCACAGACAGTGTGCTAAGGACAGACTTGGGTACCGGAGGCATGGGCGGGGGATTTCCCATGGCACTCTCTAAGGGTCCGGTGCCCTGTGTGGCCCGGGGAGTGCCCATGCCGTTACTTTACCCCGCAGGACACTTGCATCCAGCAATAAGCAGCCCTCTGCCTCCACGGGGCTCAAACACCTGGGCCCAGTGTGCAGGCACCTGGCGTACGTGGAGCCAAACCCGCAGAGCCCTCTGGCCCGACCCCACCACTGCGACGATCCCCCTGTTCTTCCATCCGTAAAGGGGTCACGCTTGAGGAGTGGAAGAACATGGGGAGGCCCCCAGAGAAGGCTTTTCTCCGAGCCGCGGCGGGCTCGTTTTGGGCCTATACGTGGGCCGCGCGTGCGCACTCAGGCTCCCCACGCAAGCCTCCCTCGGGTCACGGGACCCACCCTTGAGGTGTCTCCTGACCTACCCTTGAGGGGTCACGTGACCCACCCCTGAGGGGTCTCGTGACCCACCCCTGAGGGGTCACGTGACCCACCCCTGAGGGGTCACGTGACCAACCCCTGCGGGGTCACGTGACCCACCCTTGTGGGGCCCTGTGACCCACCCCTGAGTGGTCACATGACCCAACTTGAGAGGTCACAGCAGTTTTACAGGGTCCCTGCGCACCTGTCCGTGGACACAGGTGCCCTCCCTGCCACCCAGGGGACCGCGCGATTTCCCATGGGCCACACTTCCCAGCAGCTCTCCCAGCTCCTCAGAGACAGTGTGCGCAGGAAAGACTTGGCGACCGGGGGCCTGGGCGGGGGATTTTCCAGGGGGCTGTCTGATGGCCAGGCGTCCTCTCTCGCCCGGTGAGTGTCCAAGCCGTCCCTTGACCCCTGCAGGAGACCTGATTCCTGCCATAAGCGGCCCTCTAGCCACATGGGGCCGGGACACCTGGGCCCGGTGTGCAAGCAACTGGCCTACATGGAGGCAAACAAACAGACACCTCAGGCCCGACCCCACCACTGCGAAGATCCCCCTTTTCTTCCATCCGTAAAGGGGTCACGCTTGAGGAGTGGAAGAACATGGGGAGGCCCCCAGGAGATGGCTTTTCTCCGAGACGCGGCTGGCTCGTTTGGGGCCTATACGTGGGCCGCGCATGCGCACTCAGGCTCCCAAGCACTCGCCTCCCTCGGCTCACCTGACCCACCCTTTAGAGGTCACAGCAGTTCCACAGGGTCCCTGGGCACCTGTCCATGGACACAGGAGCCCTCCCTGCCACCTAGAGGACCACGCGATTTCCGCTGGGGAACACTGCCCGAAGCACCCCCAGCCTCGCACAGACACTGTGCGCAGGATAGACTTGTGGACCAGGGGCCTGGGCGGGGAATTTTCCAGGGAACTCTCTAAAGGCCAGGTGCCCTCTGTCGCCCTGGGAGTGCCCCCGCCGTCCCTTAACCCTGCAGGACACTATCATCCAGCAATAAGCAGCCCTCTGCCTCCACGGGGCTCAAACACCTGGGCCCGTAGTGCGAGCACCTGGCGTACGTGGAGGCAAACCCGCAGAGCCCTCTGGCCCGAACCCACCACTGCGAAGATCCCCCTTTTCTTCCATCCTTAAAGGGGTGACGCTTGAGGAGTGGAGGAACATGGGGAGGCCCCAGGAGATGGCTTTTCTCCGAGCCGTGGCTGGCTCGTTTCGGGCCTATACGTGGGCCGCGCATGCGCACTCAGGCTCCCAAGCACACGCCTCCCTCGGCTCACCTGACCCACCCTTTAGAGGTCACAGCAGTTCCACAGGGTCCCTGGGCACCTGTCCGTGGACACAGGTGCCCTCCCTGCCACCCAGGGGACCGCGCGATTTCCCATGGGCCACACTTCCCAGCAGCTCTCCCAGCTCCTCAGAGACAGTGTGCGCAGGAAAGACTTGGCGACCGGGGGCCTGGGCGGGGGATTTTCCAGGGGGCTGTCTGATGGCCAGGCGTCCTCTCTCGCCCGGTGAGTGTCCAAGCCGTCCCTTGACCCCCGCAGGAGACCTGATTCCTGCCATAAGCGGCCCTCTAGCCACATGGGGCCGGGACACCTGGGCCCGGTGTGCCAGGAACTGGCCTTCATGGAGGCAAAAAAACAGACACCTCAGGCCTGACCCCACCACTGCGAAGATCCCCCTTTTCTTCCATCCGTAAAGGGGTCACGCTTGAGGAGTGGAAGAACATGGGGAGGCCCCCTGATATGGCTTTTCTCCGAGCCGCGGCTGGCTCGTTTTGGGCCTATACGGGGGCCGCGCGTGCGCACTCAGGCTCCCCACGCAAGCCTCCCTCGGGTCACGGGACCCACGCTTGAGGTGTCTCCTGACCTACCCTTGAGGGGTCACGTGACCCACCCCTGAGGGGTCTCCTGACCCACCCCTGAGGGGTCAGGAGACCCCACCCTTGTGGAGTCCCGTGACCCACCCTTGAGGGGTCACGTGACCCACCCCTGTGGGGCCCCGTGACCCACCCCTGAGGGGTCTCGTGACCCACCCTTGGGAGGTCACGTGCCCCACCCTTGAGGGGTCACATGACCCACCTTGAGAGGTCACAGCAGTTTTACAGGGTCCCTGCGCACCTGTTCGGGGAAACAGAAGCCCTCCCTGCCACTCAGAGGACCGCGCGATTTCCCACAGGCCACACTGCCTTGCAGCACCTTCAGCCCCGCACAGACAGTGTGCTAAGGACAGACTTGGGTACCGGAGGCATGGGCGGGGGATTTCCCATGGCACTCTCTAAGGGTCCGGTGCCCTGTGTGGCCCGGGGAGTGCCCATGCCGTTACTTTACCCCGCAGGACACTTGCATCCAGCAATAAGCAGCCCTCTGCCTCCACGGGGCTCAAACACCTGGGCCCAGTGTGCAGGCACCTGGCGTACGTGGAGCCAAACCCGCAGAGCCCTCTGGCCCGACCCCACCACTGCGACGATCCCCCTGTTCTTCCATCCGTAAAGGGGTCACGCTTGAGGAGTGGAAGAACATGGGGAGGCCCCCAGAGATGGCTTTTCTCCGAGCCGCGGCGGGCTCGTTTTGGGCCTATACGTGGGCCGCGCGTGCGCACTCAGGCTCCCCACGCAAGCCTCCCTCGGGTCACGGGACCCACCCTTGAGGTGTCTCCTGACCTACCCTTGAGGGGTCACGTGACCCACCCCTGAGGGGTCTCGTGACCCACCCCTGAGGGGTCACGTGACCCACCCCTGAGGGGTCACGTGACCAACCCCTGCGGGGTCACGTGACCCACCCTTGTGGGGCCCTGTGACCCACCCCTGAGTGGTCACATGACCCAACTTGAGAGGTCACAGCAGTTTTACAGGGTCCCTGCGCACCTGTTCGGGGAAACAGAAGCCCTCCCTGCCACTCAGAGGACCGCGCGATTTCCCACAGGCCACACTGCCTTGCAGCACCTTCAGCCCCGCACAGACAGTGTGCTAAGGACAGACTTGGGTACCGGGGGCGTGGGCGGGGGATTTCCCATGGCACTCTCTAAGGGTCCGGTGCCCTGTGTGGCCCGGGGAGTGCCCATGCCGTTACTTTACCCCGCAGGACACTTGCATCCAGCAATAAGCAGCCCTCTGCCTCCACGGGGCTCAAACACCTGGGCCCGGTGTGCGGGCACCTGGCGTACGTGGAGGCAAACCCGCAGAGCCCTCTGGCCCGAACCCGCCACTGTGAAGATCCCCCTTTTCTTCCATCCCTAAAGGGGTCACGCTTGAGGAGTGGAAGAACATGGGGATGCCCCCAGGAGATGTCTTTTCTCCGAGCCGCGTCTGGCTCGTTTCGGGTCTATAGGTGGGCCGCGCATGCGCACTCAGGCTCCCAAGCACACGCCTCCCTCGGCTCACCTGACCCACCCTTTAGAGGTCACAGCAGTTCCACAGGGTCCCTGGGCACCTGTCCGTGGACACAGGAGCCCTCCCTGCCACCTAGAGGACCACGCAATTTCCGCTGCGGAACACTGCCCGGAAGCACTCCCAGCCTCGCACAGACACTGTGCGCAGGATAGACTTGTGGACCAGGGGCCTGGGCGGGGAATTTTCCAGGGAACTCTCTAAAGGCCAGGTGCCCTCTGTCGCCCTGGGAGTGCCCCCGCCGTCCCTTAACCCTGCAGGACACTATCATCCAGCAATAAGCAGCCCTCTGCCTCCACGGGGCTCAAACACCTGGGCCCGTAGTGCGAGCACCTGGCGTACGTGGAGGCAAACCCGCAGAGCCCTCTGGCCCGAACCCACCACTGCGAAGATCCCCCTTTTCTTCCATCCTTAAAGGGGTGACGCTTGAGGAGTGTAGGAACATGGGGAGGCCCCAGGAGATGGCTTTTCTCCGAGCCGCGGCTGGCTCGTTTCGGGCCTATACGTGGGCCGCGCATGCGCACTCAGGCTCCCAAGCACACGCCTCCCTCGGCTCACCTGACCCACCCTTTAGAGGTCACAGCAGTTCCACAGGGTCCCTGGGCACCTGTCCGTGGACACAGGAGCCCTCCCTGCCACCCAGGGGACCGCGCGATTTCCCATGGGCCACACTTCCCAGCAGCTCTCCCAGCTCCTCAGAGACAGTGTGCGCAGGAAAGACTTGGCGACCGGGTGCCTGGGCGGGGGATTTTCCAGGGGGCTGTCTGATGGCCAGGCGTCCTCTCTCGCCCGGTGAGTGTCCAAGCCGTCCCTTGACCCCTGCAGGAGACCTGATTCCTGCCATAAGCGGCCCTCTAGCCACATGGGGCCGGGACACCTGGGCCCGGTGTGCAAGCAACTGGCCTACATGGAGGCAAACAAACAGACACCTCAGGCCCGACCCCACCACTGCGAAGATCCCCCTTTTCTTCCATCCGTAAAGGGGTCACGCTTGAGGAGTGGAAGAACATGGGGAGGCCCCCAGGAGATGGTTTTTCTCCGAGACGCGGCTGGCTCGTTTGGGGCCTATACGTGGGCCGCGCATGCGCACTCAGGCTCCCAAGCACTCGCCTCCCTCGGCTCACCTGACCCACCCTTTAGAGGTCACAGCAGTTCCACAGGGTCCCTGGGCACCTGTCCGTGGACACAGGAGCCCTCCCTGCCACCTAGAGGACCACGCGATTTCCGCTGGGGAACACTGCCCGAAGCACCCCCAGCCTCGCACAGACACTGTGCGCAGGATAGACTTGTGGACCAGGGGCCTGGGCGGGGAATTTTCCAGGGAACTCTCTAAAGGCCAGGTGCCCTCTGTCGCCCTGGGAGTGCCCACGCCGTCCCTTAACCCTGCAGGACACTATCATCCAGCAATAAGCAGCCCTCTGCCTCCACGGGGCTCAAACACCTGGGCCCGTTGTGCGAGCACCTGGCGTACGTGGAGGCAAACCCGCAGAGCCCTCTGGCCCGAACCCACCACTGCGAAGATCCCCCTTTTCTTCCATCCTTAAAGGGGTGACGCTTGAGGAGTGGAGGAACATGGGGAGGCCCCAGGAGATGGCTTTTCTCCAAGCCGCGGCTGGCTCGTTTCGGGCCTATACGTGGGCCGCGCATGCGCACTCAGGCTCCCAAGCACACGCCTCCCTCGGCTCACCTGACCCACCCTTTAGAGGTCACAGCAGTTCCACAGGGTCCCTGGGCACCTGTCCGTGGACACAGGTGCCCTCCCTGCCACCCAGGGGACCGCGCGATTTCCCATGGGCCACACTTCCCAGCAGCTCTCCCAGCTCCTCAGAGACAGTGTGCGCAGGAAAGACTTGGCGACCGGGGGCCTGGGCGGGGGATTTTCCAGGGGGCTGTCTGATGGCCAGGCGTCCTCTCTCGCCCGGTGAGTGTCCAAGCCGTCCCTTGACCCCCGCAGGAGACCTGATTCCTGCCATAAGCGGCCCTCTAGCCACATGGGGCCGGGACACCTGGGCCCGGTGTGCCAGGAACTGGCCTTCATGGAGGCAAAAAAACAGACACCTCAGGCCTGACCCCACCACTGCGAAGATCCCCCTTTTCTTCCATCCGTAAAGGGGTCACGCTTGAGGAGTGGAAGAACATGGGGAGGCCCCCTGATATGGCTTTTCTCCGAGCCGCGGCTGGCTCGTTTTGGGCCTATACGGGGGCCGCGCGTGCGCACTCAGGCTCCCCACGCAAGCCTCCCTCGGGTCACGGGACCCACGCTTGAGGTGTCTCCTGACCTACCCTTGAGGGGTCACGTGACCCACCCCTGAGGGGTCTCCTGACCCACCCCTGAGGGGTCAGGAGACCCCACCCTTGTGGAGTCCCGTGACCCACCCTTGAGGGGTCACGTGACCCACCCCTGTGGGGCCCCGTGACCCACCCCTGAGGGGTCTCGTGACCCACCCTTGGGAGGTCACGTGCCCCACCCTTGAGGGGTCACATGACCCACCTTGAGAGGTCACAGCAGTTTTACAGGGTCCCTGCGCACCTGTTCGGGGAAACAGAAGCCCTCCCTGCCACTCAGAGGACCGCGCGATTTCCCACAGGCCACACTGCCTTGCAGCACCTTCAGCCCCGCACAGACAGTGTGCTAAGGACAGACTTGGGTACCGGAGGCATGGGCGGGGGATTTCCCATGGCACTCTCTAAGGGTCCGGTGCCCTGTGTGGCCCGGGGAGTGCCCATGCCGTTACTTTACCCCGCAGGACACTTGCATCCAGCAATAAGCAGCCCTCTGCCTCCACGGGGCTCAAACACCTGGGCCCAGTGTGCAGGCACCTGGCGTACGTGGAGCCAAACCCGCAGAGCCCTCTGGCCCGACCCCACCACTGCGACGATCCCCCTGTTCTTCCATCCGTAAAGGGGTCACGCTTGAGGAGTGGAAGAACATGGGGAGGCCCCCAGAGATGGCTTTTCTCCGAGCCGCGGCGGGCTCGTTTTGGGCCTATACGTGGGCCGCGCGTGCGCACTCAGGCTCCCCACGCAAGCCTCCCTCGGGTCAAGGGACCCACCCTTGAGGTGTCTCCTGACCAACCCCTGCGGGGTCACGTGACCCACCCTTGAGGGGTCTCGTGACCCACCCTTTTGGGGTCACGTGACCCACCCTTGTGGGGCCCTGTGACCCACCCCTGAGTGGTCACATGACCCAACTTGAGAGGTCACAGCAGTTTTAAAGGGTCCCTGCGCACCTGTTCGGGGAAACAGAAGCCCTCCCTGCCACTCAGAGGACCGCGCGATTTCCCACAGGCCACACTGCCTTGCAGCACCTTCAGCCCCGCACAGACAGTGTGCTAAGGACAGACTTGGGTACCGGGGGCGTGGGCGGGGGATTTCCCATGGCACTCTCTAAGGGTCCGGTGCCCTGTGTGGCCCGGGGAGTGCCCATGCCGTTACTTTACCCCGCAGGACACTTGCATCCAGCAATAAGCAGCCCTCTGCCTCCACGGGGCTCAAACACCTGGGCCCGGTGTGCGGGCACCTGGCGTACGTGGAGGCAAACCCGCAGAGCCCTCTGGCCCGAACCCGCCACTGTGAAGATCCCCCTTTTCTTCCATCCCTAAAGGGGTCACGCTTGAGGAGTGGAAGAACATGGGGATGCCCCCAGGAGATGTCTTTTCTCCGAGCCGCGTCTGGCTCGTTTCGGGTCTATAGGTGGGCCGCGCATGCGCACTCAGGCTCCCAAGCACACGCCTCCCTCGGCTCACCTGACCCACCCTTTAGAGGTCACAGCAGTTCCACAGGGTCCCTGGGCACCTGTCCGTGGACACAGGAGCCCTCCCTGCCACCTAGAGGACCACGCAATTTCCGCTGGGGAACACTGCCCGGAAGCACTCCCAGCCTCGCACAGACACTGTGCGCAGGATAGACTTGTGGACCAGGGGCCTGGGCGGGGAATTTTCCAGGGAACTCTCTAAAGGCCAGGTGCCCTCTGTCGCCCTGGGAGTGCCCCCGCCGTCCCTTAACCCTGCAGGACACTATCATCCAGCAATAAGCAGCCCTCTGCCTCCACGGGGCTCAAACACCTGGGCCCGTTGTGCGAGCACCTGGCGTACGTGGAGGCAAACCCGCAGAGCCCTCTGGCCCGAACCCACCACTGCGAAGATCCCCCTTTTCTTCCATCCTTAAAGGGGTGACGCTTGAGGAGTGTAGGAACATGGGGAGGCCCCAGGAGATGGCTTTTCTCCGAGCCGCGGCTGGCTCGTTTCGGGCCTATACGTGGGCCGCGCATGCGCACTCAGGCTCCCAAGCACACGCCTCCCTCGGCTCACCTGACCCACCCTTTAGAGGTCACAGCAGTTCCACAGGGTCCCTGGGCACCTGTCCGTGGACACAGGAGCCCTCCCTGCCACCCAGGGGACCGCGCGATTTCCCATGGGCCACACTTCCCAGCAGCTCTCCCAGCTCCTCAGAGACAGTGTGCGCAGGAAAGACTTGGCGACCGGGGGCCTGGGCGGGGGATTTTCCAGGGGGCTGTCTGATGGCCAGGCGTCCTCTCTCGCCCGGTGAGTGTCCAAGCCGTCCCTTGACCCCTGCAGGAGACCTGATTCCTGCCATAAGCGGCCCTCTAGCCACATGGGGCCGGGACACCTGGGCCCGGTGTGCAAGCAACTGGCCTACATGGAGGCAAACAAACAGACACCTCAGGCCCGACCCCACCACTGCGAAGATCCCCCTTTTCTTCCATCCGTAAAGGGGTCACGCTTGAGGAGTGGAAGAACATGGGGAGGCCCCCTGATATGGCTTTTCTCCGAGCCGCGGCTGGCTCGTTTTGGGCCTATACGGGGGCCGCGCGTGCGCACTCAGGCTCCCCACGCAAGCCTCCCTCCGGTCACGGGACCCACGCTTGAGGTGTCTCCTGACCTACCCTTGAGGGGTCACGTGACCCACCCCTGAGGGGTCTCCTGACCCACCCCTGAGGGGTCAGGAGACCCCACCCTTGTGGAGTCCCGTGACCCACCCTTGAGGGGTCACGTGACCCACCCCTGTGGGGCCCCGTGACCCACCCCTGAGGGGTCTCGTGACCCACCCTTGGGAGGTCACGTGCCCCACCCTTGAGGGGTCACATGACCCACCTTGAGAGGTCACAGCAGTTTTACAGGGTCCCTGCGCACCTGTTCGGGGAAACAGAAGCCCTCCCTGCCACTCAGAGGACCGCGCGATTTCCCACAGGCCACACTGCCTTGCAGCACCTTCAGCCCCGCACAGACAGTGTGCTAAGGACAGACTTGGGTACCGGAGGCATGGGCGGGGGATTTCCCATGGCACTCTCTAAGGGTCCGGTGCCCTGTGTGGCCCGGGGAGTGCCCATGCCGTTACTTTACCCCGCAGGACACTTGCATCCAGCAATAAGCAGCCCTCTGCCTCCACGGGGCTCAAACACCTGGGCCCAGTGTGCAGGCACCTGGCGTACGTGGAGCCAAACCCGCAGAGCCCTCTGGCCCGACCCCACCACTGCGACGATCCCCCTGTTCTTCCATCCGTAAAGGGGTCACGCTTGAGGAGTGGAAGAACATGGGGAGGCCCCCAGAGATGGCTTTTCTCCGAGCCGCGGCGGGCTCGTTTTGGGCCTATACGTGGGCCGCGCGTGCGCACTCAGGCTCCCCACGCAAGCCTCCCTCGGGTCAAGGGACCCACCCTTGAGGTGTCTCCTGACCAACCCCTGCGGGGTCACGTGACCCACCCTTGAGGGGTCTCGTGACCCACCCTTTTGGGGTCACGTGACCCACCCTTGTGGGGCCCTGTGACCCACCCCTGAGTGGTCACATGACCCAACTTGAGAGGTCACAGCAGTTTTAATGGGTCCCTGCGCACCTGTTCGGGGAAACAGAAGCCCTCCCTGCCACTCAGAGGACCGCGCGATTTCCCACAGGCCACACTGCCTTGCAGCACCTTCAGCCCCGCACAGACAGTGTGCTAAGGACAGACTTGGGTACCGGGGGCGTGGGCGGGGGATTTCCCATGGCACTCTCTAAGGGTCCGGTGCCCTGTGTGGCCCGGGGAGTGCCCATGCCGTTACTTTACCCCGCAGGACACTTGCATCCAGCAATAAGCAGCCCTCTGCCTCCACGGGGCTCAAACACCTGGGCCCGGTGTGCGGGCACCTGGCGTACGTGGAGGCAAACCAGCAGAGCCCTCTGACCCGAACCCGCCACTGTGAAGATCCCCCTTTTCTTCCATCCCTAAAGGGGTCACGCTTGAGGAGTGGAAGAACATGGGGATGCCCCCAGGAGATGTCTTTTCTCCGAGCCGCGTCTGGCTCGTTTCGGGTCTATAGGTGGGCCGCGCATGCGCACTCAGGCTCCCAAGCACACGCCTCCCTCGGCTCACCTGACCCACCCTTTAGAGGTCACAGCAGTTCCACAGGGTCCCTGGGCACCTGTCCGTGGACACAGGAGCCCTCCCTGCCACCTAGAGGACCACGCAATTTCCGCTGGGGAACACTGCCCGGAAGCACTCCCAGCCTCGCACAGACACTGTGCGCAGGATAGACTTGTGGACCAGGGGCCTGGGCGGGGAATTTTCCAGGGAACTCTCTAAAGGCCAGGTGCCCTCTGTCGCCCTGGGAGTGCCTACGCCGTCCCTTAACCCTGCAGGACACTATCATCCAGCAATAAGCAGCCCTCTGCCTCCACGGGGCTCAAACACCTGGGCCCGTTGTGCGAGCACCTGGCGTACGTGGAGGCAAACCCGCAGAGCCCTCTGGCCCGAACCCACCACTGCGAAGATCCCCCTTTTCTTCCATCCTTAAAGGGGTGACGCTTGAGGAGTGTAGGAACATGGGGAGGCCCCAGGAGATGGCTTTTCTCCGAGCCGCGGCTGGCTCTTTTCGGGCCTATACGTGGGCCGCGCATGCGCACTCAGGCTCCCAAGCACACGCCTCCCTCGGCTCACCTGACCCACCCTTTAGAGGTCACAGCAGTTCCACAGGGTCCCTGGGCACCTGTCCGTGGACACAGGAGCCCTCCCTGCCACCCAGGGGACCGCGCGATTTCCCATGGGCCACACTTCCCAGCAGCTCTCCCAGCTCCTCAGAGACAGTGTGCGCAGGAAAGACTTGGCGACCGGGGGCCTGGGCGGGGGATTTTCCAGGGGGCTGTCTGATGGCCAGGCGTCCTCTCTCGCCCGGTGAGTGTCCAAGCCGTCCCTTGACCCCTGCAGGAGACCTGATTCCTGCCATAAGCGGCCCTCTAGCCACATGGGGCCGGGACACCTGGGCCCGGTGTGCAAGCAACTGGCCTACATGGAGGCAAACAAACAGACACCTCAGGCCCGACCCCACCACTGCGAAGATCCCCCTTTTCTTCCATCCGTAAAGGGGTCACGCTTGAGGAGTGGAAGAACATGGGGAGGCCCCCAGGAGATGGCTTTTCTCCGAGACGCGGCTGGCTCGTTTGGGGCCTATACGTGGGCCGCGCATGCGCACTCAGGCTCCCAAGCACTCGCCTCCCTCGGCTCACCTGACCCACCCTTTAGAGGTCACAGCAGTTCCACAGGGTCCCTGGGCACCTGTCCATGGACACAGGAGCCCTCCCTGCCACCTAGAGGACCACGCGATTTCCGCTGGGGAACACTGCCCGAAGCACCCCCAGCCTCGCACAGACACTGTGCGCAGGATAGACTTGTGGACCAGGGGCCTGGGCGGGGAATTTTCCAGGGAACTCTCTAAAGGCCAGGTGCCCTCTGTCGCCCTGGGAGTGTCCCCGCCGTCCCTTAACCCTGCAGGACACTATCATCCAGCAATAAGCAGCCCTCTGCCTCCACGGGGCTCAAACACCTGGGCCCGTAGTGCGAGCACCTGGCGTACGTGGAGGCAAACCCGCAGAGCCCTCTGGCCCGAACCCACCACTGCGAAGATCCCCCTTTTCTTCCATCCTTAAAGGGGTGACGCTTGAGGAGTGTAGGAACATGGGGAGGCCCCAGGAGATGGCTTTTCTCCGAGCCGCGGCTGGCTCCTTTCGGGCCTATACGTGGGCCGCGCATGCGCACTCAGGCTCCCAAGCACACGCCTCCCTCGGCTCACCTGACCCACCCTTTAGAGGTCACAGCAGTTCCACAGGGTCCCTGGGCACCTGTCCGTGGACACAGGAGCCCTCCCTGCCACCCAGGGGACCGCGCGATTTCCCATGGGCCACACTTCCCAGCAGCTCTCCCAGCTCCTCAGAGACAGTGTGCGCAGGAAAGACTTGGCGACCGGGGGCCTGGGCGGGGGATTTTCCAGGGGGCTGTCTGATGGCCAGGCGTCCTCTCTCGCCCGGTGAGTGTCCAAGCCGTCCCTTGACCCCTGCAGGAGACCTGATTCCTGCCATAAGCGGCCCTCTAGCCACATGGGGCCGGGACACCTGGGCCCGGTGTGCAAGCAACTGGCCTACATGGAGGCAAACAAACAGACACCTCAGGCCCGACCCCACCACTGCGAAGATCCCCCTTTTCTTCCATCCGTAAAGGGGTCACGCTTGAGGAGTGGAAGAACATGGGGAGGCCCCCAGGAGATGGCTTTTCTCCGAGACGCGGCTGGCTCGTTTGGGGCCTATACGTGGGCCGCGCATGCGCACTCAGGCTCCCAAGCACTCGCCTCCCTCGGCTCACCTGACCCACCCTTTAGAGGTCACAGCAGTTCCACAGGGTCCCTGGGCACCTGTCCGTGGACACAGGAGCCCTCCCTGCCACCTAGAGGACCACGCGATTTCCGCTGGGGAACACTGCCCGAAGCACCCCCAGCCTCGCACAGACACTGTGCGCAGGATAGACTTGTGGACCAGGGGCCTGGGCGGGGAATTTTCCAGGGAACTCTCTAAAGGCCAGGTGCCCTCTGTCGCCCTGGGAGTGCCCACGCCGTCCCTTAACCCTGCAGGACACTATCATCCAGCAATAAGCAGCCCTCTGCCTCCACGGGGCTCAAACACCTGGGCCCGTTGTGCGAGCACCTGGCGTACGTGGAGGCAAACCCGCAGAGCCCTCTGGCCCGAACCCACCACTGCGAAGATCCCCCTTTTCTTCCATCCTTAAAGGGGTGACGCTTGAGGAGTGGAGGAACATGGGGAGGCCCCAGGAGATGGCTTTTCTCCGAGCCGCGGCTGGCTCGTTTAGGGCCTATACGTGGGCCGCGCATGCGCACTCAGGCTCCCAAGCACACGCCTCCCTCGGCTCACCTGACCCACCCTTTAGAGGTCACAGCAGTTCCACAGGGTCCCTGGGCACCTGTCCGTGGACACAGGTGCCCTCCCTGCCACCCAGGGGACCGCGCGATTTCCCATGGGCCACACTTCCCAGCAGCTCTCCCAGCTCCTCAGAGACAGTGTGCGCAGGAAAGACTTGGCGACCGGGGGCCTGGGCGGGGGATTTTCCAGGGGGCTGTCTGATGGCCAGGCGTCCTCTCTCGCCCGGTGAGTGTCCAAGCCGTCCCTTGACCCCCGCAGGAGACCTGATTCCTGCCATAAGCGGCCCTCTAGCCACATGGGGCCGGGACACCTGGGCCCGGTGTGCCAGGAACTGGCCTTCATGGAGGCAAAAAAACAGACACCTCAGGCCTGACCCCACCACTGCGAAGATCCCCCTTTTCTTCCATCCGTAAAGGGGTCACGCTTGAGGAGTGGAAGAACATGGGGAGGCCCCCTGATATGGCTTTTCTCCGAGCCGCGGCTGGCTCGTTTTGGGCCTATACGGGGGCCGCGCGTGCGCACTCAGGCTCCCCACGCAAGCCTCCCTCGGGTCACGGGACCCACGCTTGAGGTGTCTCCTGACCTACCCTTGAGGGGTCACGTGACCCACCCCTGAGGGGTCTCCTGACCCACCCCTGAGGGGTCAGGAGACCCCACCCTTGTGGAGTCCCGTGACCCACCCTTGAGGGGTCACGTGACCCACCCCTGTGGGGCCCCGTGACCCACCCCTGAGGGGTCTCGTGACCCACCCTTGGGAGGTCACGTGCCCCACCCTTGAGGGGTCACATGACCCACCTTGAGAGGTCACAGCAGTTTTACAGGGTCCCTGCGCACCTGTTCGGGGAAACAGAAGCCCTCCCTGCCACTCAGAGGACCGCGCGATTTCCCACAGGCCACACTGCCTTGCAGCACCTTCAGCCCCGCACAGACAGTGTGCTAAGGACAGACTTGGGTACCGGAGGCATGGGCGGGGGATTTCCCATGGCACTCTCTAAGGGTCCGGTGCCCTGTGTGGCCCGGGGAGTGCCCATGCCGTTACTTTACCCCGCAGGACACTTGCATCCAGCAATAAGCAGCCCTCTGCCTCCACGGGGCTCAAACACCTGGGCCCAGTGTGCAGGCACCTGGCGTACGTGGAGCCAAACCCGCAGAGCCCTCTGGCCCGACCCCACCACTGCGACGATCCCCCTGTTCTTCCATCCGTAAAGGGGTCACGCTTGAGGAGTGGAAGAACATGGGGAGGCCCCCAGAGATGGCTTTTCTCCGAGCCGCGGCGGGCTCGTTTTGGGCCTATACGTGGGCCGCGCGTGCGCACTCAGGCTCCCCACGCAAGCCTCCCTCGGGTCACGGGACCCACCCTTGAGGTGTCTCCTGACCAACCCCTGCGGGGTCACGTGACCCACCCTTGAGGGGTCTCGTGACCCACCCTTTTGGGGTCACGTGACCCACCCTTGTGGGGCCCTGTGACCCACCCCTGAGTGGTCACATGACCCAACTTGAGAGGTCACAGCAGTTTTAAAGGGTCCCTGCGCACCTGTTCGGGGAAACAGAAGCCCTCCCTGCCACTCAGAGGACCGCGCGATTTCCCACAGGCCACACTGCCTTGCAGCACCTTCAGCCCCGCACAGACAGTGTGCTAAGGACAGACTTGGGTACCGGGGGCGTGGGCGGGGGATTTCCCATGGCACTCTCTAAGGGTCCGGTGCCCTGTGTGGCCCGGGGAGTGCCCATGCCGTTACTTTACCCCGCAGGACACTTGCATCCAGCAATAAGCAGCCCTCTGCCTCCACGGGGCTCAAACACCTGGGCCCGGTGTGCGGGCACCTGGCGTACGTGGAGGCAAACCCGCAGAGCCCTCTGGCCCGAACCCACCACTGTGAAGATCCCCCTTTTCTTCCACCCGTAAAGGGGTCACGCCTGAGGAGTGGAAGAACATGGGGAGGCCCCCAGGAGATGGCTTTTCTCCGAGCCGCGGCTGGCTCGTTTTGGGCCTATAAGTGGGCCGCGCGTGCGCACTCAGGCTCCCAAGCACACGCCTCCCTCGGCTCACCTGACCCACCCTTTAGAGGTCACAGCAGTTCCACAGGGTCCCTGGGCACCTGTCCGTGGACACAGGAGCCCTCCCTGCCACCTAGAGGACCACGCGATTTCCGCTGGGGAACACTGCCCGAAGCACCCCCAGCCTCGCACAGACACTGTGCGCAGGATAGACTTGTGGACCAGGGGCCTGGGCGGGGAATTTTCCAGGGAACTCTCTAAAGGCCAGGTGCCCTCTGTCGCCCTGGGAGTGCCCACGCCGTCCCTTAACCCTGCAGGACACTATCATCCAGCAATAAGCAGCCCTCTGCCTCCACGGGGCTCAAACACCTGGGCCCGTAGTGCGAGCACCTGGCGTACGTGGAGGCAAACCCGCAGAGCCCTCTGGCCCGAACCCACCACTGCGAAGATCCCCCTTTTCTTCCATCCTTAAAGGGGTGACGCTTGAGGAGTGTAGGAACATGGGGAGGCCCCAGGAGATGGCTTTTCTCCGAGCCGCGGCTGGCTCCTTTCGGGCCTATACGTGGGCCGCGCATGCGCACTCAGGCTCCCAAGCACACGCCTCCCTCGGCTCACCTGACCCACCCTTTAGAGGTCACAGCAGTTCCACAGGGTCCCTGGGCACCTGTCCGTGGACACAGGAGCCCTCCCTGCCACCCAGGGGACCGCGCGATTTCCCATGGGCCACACTTCCCAGCAGCTCTCCCAGCTCCTCAGAGACAGTGTGCGCAGGAAAGACTTGGCGACCGGGGGCCTGGGCGGGGGATTTTCCAGGGGGCTGTCTGATGGCCAGGCGTCCTCTCTCGCCCGGTGAGTGTCCAAGCCGTCCCTTGACCCCTGCAGGAGACCTGATTCCTGCCATAAGCGGCCCTCTAGCCACATGGGGCCGGGACACCTGGGCCCGGTGTGCAAGCAACTGGCCTACATGGAGGCAAACAAACAGACACCTCAGGCCCGACCCCACCACTGCGAAGATCCCCCTTTTCTTCCATCCGTAAAGGGGTCACGCTTGAGGAGTGGAAGAACATGGGGAGGCCCCCAGGAGATGGCTTTTCTCCGAGACGCGGCTGGCTCGTTTGGGGCCTATACGTGGGCCGCGCATGCGCACTCAGGCTCCCAAGCACTCGCCTCCCTCGGCTCACCTGACCCACCCTTTAGAGGTCACAGCAGTTCCACAGGGTCCCTGGGCACCTGTCCGTGGACACAGGAGCCCTCCCTGCCACCTAGAGGACCACGCGATTTCCGCTGGGGAACACTGCCCGAAGCACCCCCAGCCTCGCACAGACACTGTGCGCAGGATAGACTTGTGGACCAGGGGCCTGGGCGGGGAATTTTCCAGGGAACTCTCTAAAGGCCAGGTGCCCTCTGTCGCCCTGGGAGTGCCCACGCCGTCCCTTAACCCTGCAGGACACTATCATCCAGCAATAAGCAGCCCTCTGCCTCCACGGGGCTCAAACACCTGGGCCCGTTGTGCGAGCACCTGGCGTACGTGGAGGCAAACCCGCAGAGCCCTCTGGCCCGAACCCACCACTGCGAAGATCCCCCTTTTCTTCCATCCTTAAAGGGGTGACGCTTGAGGAGTGGAGGAACATGGGGAGGCCCCAGGAGATGGCTTTTCTCCGAGCCGCGGCTGGCTCGTTTTGGGCCTATACGTGGGCCGCGCATGCGCACTCAGGCTCCCAAGCACACGCCTCCCTCGGCTCACCTGACCCACCCTTTAGAGGTCACAGCAGTTCCACAGGGTCCCTGGGCACCTGTCCGTGGACACAGGTGCCCTCCCTGCCACCCAGGGGACCGCGCGATTTCCCATGGGCCACACTTCCCAGCAGCTCTCCCAGCTCCTCAGAGACAGTGTGCGCAGGAAAGACTTGGCGACCGGGGGCCTGGGCGGGGGATTTTCCAGGGGGCTGTCTGATGGCCAGGCGTCCTCTCTCGCCCGGTGAGTGTCCAAGCCGTCCCTTGACCCCCGCAGGAGACCTGATTCCTGCCATAAGCGGCCCTCTAGCCACATGGGGCCGGGACACCTGGGCCCGGTGTGCCAGGAACTGGCCTTCATGGAGGCAAAAAAACAGACACCTCAGGCCTGACCCCACCACTGCGAAGATCCCCCTTTTCTTCCATCCGTAAAGGGGTCACGCTTGAGGAGTGGAAGAACATGGGGAGGCCCCCTGATATGGCTTTTCTCCGAGCCGCGGCTGGCTCGTTTTGGGCCTATACGGGGGCCGCGCGTGCGCACTCAGGCTCCCCACGCAAGCCTCCCTCGGGTCACGGGACCCACGCTTGAGGTGTCTCCTGACCTACCCTTGAGGGGTCACGTGACCCACCCCTGAGGGGTCTCCTGACCCACCCCTGAGGGGTCAGGAGACCCCACCCTTGTGGAGTCCCGTGACCCACCCTTGAGGGGTCACGTGACCCACCCCTGTGGGGCCCCGTGACCCACCCCTGAGGGGTCTCGTGACCCACCCTTGGGAGGTCACGTGCCCCACCCTTGAGGGGTCACATGACCCACCTTGAGAGGTCACAGCAGTTTTACAGGGTCCCTGCGCACCTGTTCGGGGAAACAGAAGCCCTCCCTGCCACTCAGAGGACCGCGCGATTTCCCACAGGCCACACTGCCTTGCAGCACCTTCAGCCCCGCACAGACAGTGTGCTAAGGACAGACTTGGGTACCGGAGGCATGGGCGGGGGATTTCCCATGGCACTCTCTAAGGGTCCGGTGCCCTGTGTGGCCCGGGGAGTGCCCATGCCGTTACTTTACCCCGCAGGACACTTGCATCCAGCAATAAGCAGCCCTCTGCCTCCACGGGGCTCAAACACCTGGGCCCAGTGTGCAGGCACCTGGCGTACGTGGAGCCAAACCCGCAGAGCCCTCTGGCCCGACCCCACCACTGCGACGATCCCCCTGTTCTTCCATCCGTAAAGGGGTCACGCTTGAGGAGTGGAAGAACATGGGGAGGCCCCCAGAGATGGCTTTTCTCCGAGCCGCGGCGGGCTCGTTTTGGGCCTATACGTGGGCCGCGCGTGCGCACTCAGGCTCCCCACGCAAGCCTCCCTCGGGTCACGGGACCCACCCTTGAGGTGTCTCCTGACCAACCCCTGCGGGGTCACGTGACCCACCCTTGAGGGGTCTCGTGACCCACCCTTTTGGGGTCACGTGACCCACCCTTGTGGGGCCCTGTGACCCACCCCTGAGTGGTCACATGACCCAACTTGAGAGGTCACAGCAGTTTTAAAGGGTCCCTGCGCACCTGTTCGGGGAAACAGAAGCCCTCCCTGCCACTCAGAGGACCGCGCGATTTCCCACAGGCCACACTGCCTTGCAGCACCTTCAGCCCCGCACAGACAGTGTGCTAAGGACAGACTTGGGTACCGGGGGCGTGGGCGGGGGATTTCCCATGGCACTCTCTAAGGGTCCGGTGCCCTGTGTGGCCCGGGGAGTGCCCATGCCGTTACTTTACCCCGCAGGACACTTGCATCCAGCAATAAGCAGCCCTCTGCCTCCACGGGGCTCAAACACCTGGGCCCGGTGTGCGGGCACCTGGCGTACGTGGAGGCAAACCCGCAGAGCCCTCTGGCCCGAACCCACCACTGTGAAGATCCCCCTTTTCTTCCACCCGTAAAGGGGTCACGCCTGAGGAGTGGAAGAACATGGGGAGGCCCCCAGGAGATGGCTTTTCTCCGAGCCGCGGCTGGCTCGTTTTGGGCCTATAAGTGGGCCGCGCGTGCGCACTCAGGCTCCCAAGCACACGCCTCCCTCGGCTCACCTGACCCACCCTTTAGAGGTCACAGCAGTTCCACAGGGTCCCTGGGCACCTGTCCGTGGACACAGGAGCCCTCCCTGCCACCTAGAGGACCACGCGATTTCCGCTGGGGAACACTGCCCGAAGCACCCCCAGCCTCGCACAGACACTGTGCGCAGGATAGACTTGTGGACCAGGGGCCTGGGCGGGGAATTTTCCAGGGAACTCTCTAAAGGCCAGGTGCCCTCTGTCGCCCTGGGAGTGCCCACGCCGTCCCTTAACCCTGCAGGACACTATCATCCAGCAATAAGCAGCCCTCTGCCTCCACGGGGCTCAAACACCTGGGCCCGTAGTGCGAGCACCTGGCGTACGTGGAGGCAAACCCGCAGAGCCCTCTGGCCCGAACCCACCACTGCGAAGATCCCCCTTTTCTTCCATCCTTAAAGGGGTGACGCTTGAGGAGTGGAGGAACATGGGGAGGCCCCAGGAGATGGCTTTTCTCCGAGCCGCGGCTGGCTCCTTTCGGGCCTATACGTGGGCCGCGCATGCGCACTCAGGCTCCCAAGCACACGCCTCCCTCGGCTCACCTGACCCACCCTTTAGAGGTCACAGCAGTTCCACAGGGTCCCTGGGCACCTGTCCGTGGACACAGGAGCCCTCCCTGCCACCCAGGGGACCGCGCGATTTCCCATGGGCCACACTTCCCAGCAGCTCTCCCAGCTCCTCAGAGACAGTGTGCGCAGGAAAGACTTGGCGACCGGGGGCCTGGGCGGGGGATTTTCCAGGGGGCTGTCTGATGGCCAGGCGTCCTCTCTCGCCCGGTGAGTGTCCAAGCCGTCCCTTGACCCCCGCAGGAGACCTGATTCCTGCCATAAGCGGCCCTCTAGCCACATGGGGCCGGGACACCTGGGCCCGGTGTGCCAGGAACTGGCCTTCATGGAGGCAAAAAAACAGACACCTCAGGCCTGACCCCACCACTGCGAAGATCCCCCTTTTCTTCCATCCGTAAAGGGGTCACGCTTGAGGAGTGGAAGAACATGGGGAGGCCCCCTGATATGGCTTTTCTCCGAGCCGCGGCTGGCTCGTTTTGGGCCTATACGGGGGCCGCGCGTGCGCACTCAGGCTCCCCACGCAAGCCTCCCTCGGGTCACGGGACCCACGCTTGAGGTGTCTCCTGACCTACCCTTGAGGGGTCACGTGACCCACCCCTGAGGGGTCTCCTGACCCACCCCTGAGGGGTCAGGAGACCCCACCCTTGTGGAGTCCCGTGACCCACCCTTGAGGGGTCACGTGACCCACCCCTGTGGGGCCCCGTGACCCACCCCTGAGGGGTCTCGTGACCCACCCTTGGGAGGTCACGTGCCCCACCCTTGAGGGGTCACATGACCCACCTTGAGAGGTCACAGCAGTTTTACAGGGTCCCTGCGCACCTGTTCGGGGAAACAGAAGCCCTCCCTGCCACTCAGAGGACCGCGCGATTTCCCACAGGCCACACTGCCTTGCAGCACCTTCAGCCCCGCACAGACAGTGTGCTAAGGACAGACTTGGGTACCGGAGGCATGGGCGGGGGATTTCCCATGGCACTCTCTAAGGGTCCGGTGCCCTGTGTGGCCCGGGGAGTGCCCATGCCGTTACTTTACCCCGCAGGACACTTGCATCCAGCAATAAGCAGCCCTCTGCCTCCACGGGGCTCAAACACCTGGGCCCAGTGTGCAGGCACCTGGCGTACGTGGAGCCAAACCCGCAGAGCCCTCTGGCCCGACCCCACCACTGCGACGATCCCCCTGTTCTTCCATCCGTAAAGGGGTCACGCTTGAGGAGTGGAAGAACATGGGGAGGCCCCCAGAGATGGCTTTTCTCCGAGCCGCGGCGGGCTCGTTTTGGGCCTATACGTGGGCCGCGCGTGCGCACTCAGGCTCCCCACGCAAGCCTCCCTCGGGTCACGGGACCCACCCTTGAGGTGTCTCCTGACCAACCCCTGCGGGGTCACGTGACCCACCCTTGAGGGGTCTCGTGACCCACCCTTTTGGGGTCACGTGACCCACCCTTGTGGGGCCCTGTGACCCACCCCTGAGTGGTCACATGACCCAACTTGAGAGGTCACAGCAGTTTTAAAGGGTCCCTGCGCACCTGTTCGGGGAAACAGAAGCCCTCCCTGCCACTCAGAGGACCGCGCGATTTCCCACAGGCCACACTGCCTTGCAGCACCTTCAGCCCCGCACAGACAGTGTGCTAAGGACAGACTTGGGTACCGGGGGCGTGGGCGGGGGATTTCCCATGGCACTCTCTAAGGGTCCGGTGCCCTGTGTGGCCCGGGGAGTGCCCATGCCGTTACTTTACCCCGCAGGACACTTGCATCCAGCAATAAGCAGCCCTCTGCCTCCACGGGGCTCAAACACCTGGGCCCGGTGTGCGGGCACCTGGCGTACGTGGAGGCAAACCCGCAGAGCCCTCTGGCCCGAACCCACCACTGTGAAGATCCCCCTTTTCTTCCACCCGTAAAGGGGTCACGCCTGAGGAGTGGAAGAACATGGGGAGGCCCCCAGGAGATGGCTTTTCTCCGAGCCGCGGCTGGCTCGTTTTGGGCCTATAAGTGGGCCGCGCGTGCGCACTCAGGCTCCCAAGCACACGCCTCCCTCGGCTCACCTGACCCACCCTTTAGAGGTCACAGCAGTTCCACAGGGTCCCTGGGCACCTGTCCGTGGACACAGGAGCCCTCCCTGCCACCTAGAGGACCACGCGATTTCCGCTGGGGAACACTGCCCGAAGCACCCCCAGCCTCGCACAGACACTGTGCGCAGGATAGACTTGTGGACCAGGGGCCTGGGCGGGGAATTTTCCAGGGAACTCTCTAAAGGCCAGGTGCCCTCTGTCGCCCTGGGAGTGCCCACGCCGTCCCTTAACCCTGCAGGACACTATCATCCAGCAATAAGCAGCCCTCTGCCTCCACGGGGCTCAAACACCTGGGCCCGTAGTGCGAGCACCTGGCGTACGTGGAGGCAAACCCGCAGAGCCCTCTGGCCCGAACCCACCACTGCGAAGATCCCCCTTTTCTTCCATCCTTAAAGGGGTGACGCTTGAGGAGTGGAGGAACATGGGGAGGCCCCAGGAGATGGCTTTTCTCCGAGCCGCGGCTGGCTCGTTTCGGGCCTATACGTGGGCCGCGCATGCGCACTCAGGCTCCCAAGCACACGCCTCCCTCGGCTCACCTGACCCACCCTTTAGAGGTCACAGCAGTTCCACAGGGTCCCTGGGCACCTGTCCGTGGACACAGGAGCCCTCCCTGCCACCCAGGGGACCGCGCGATTTCCCATGGGCCACACTTCCCAGCAGCTCTCCCAGCTCCTCAGAGACAGTGTGCGCAGGAAAGACTTGGCGACCGGGGGCCTGGGCGGGGGATTTTCCAGGGGGCTGTCTGATGGCCAGGCGTCCTCTCTCGCCCGGTGAGTGTCCAAGCCGTCCCTTGACCCCCGCAGGAGACCTGATTCCTGCCATAAGCGGCCCTCTAGCCACATGGGGCCGGGACACCTGGGCCCGGTGTGCCAGGAACTGGCCTTCATGGAGGCAAAAAAACAGACACCTCAGGCCTGACCCCACCACTGCGAAGATCCCCCTTTTCTTCCATCCGTAAAGGGGTCACGCTTGAGGAGTGGAAGAACATGGGGAGGCCCCCTGATATGGCTTTTCTCCGAGCCGCGGCTGGCTCGTTTTGGGCCTATACGGGGGCCGCGCGTGCGCACTCAGGCTCCCCACGCAAGCCTCCCTCGGGTCACGGGACCCACGCTTGAGGTGTCTCCTGACCTACCCTTGAGGGGTCACGTGACCCACCCCTGAGGGGTCTCCTGACCCACCCCTGAGGGGTCAGGAGACCCCACCCTTGTGGAGTCCCGTGACCCACCCTTGAGGGGTCACGTGACCCACCCTTGAGGGGTCACGTGACCAACCCCTGAGGCGGCTCTTGAACCACCCCTGAGGGGTCACGTGACCAACACCTGAGGGTTCTCGTGACCCACCTTGAGAGGTCACAGCAGTTTTACAGGGTCCCTGCACACCTGTTCGGGGAAACAGAAGCCCTCCCTGCCACTCAGAGGACCGCTCGATTTCCCACAGGCCACACTGCCTAGCAGCACCTTCAGCCCCGCACAGACAGTGTGCTAAGGACAGACTTGGGTACCGGGGGCGTGGGCGGGGGATTTCCCATGGCACTCTCTAAGGGTCCGGTGCCCTGTGTGGCCCGGGGAGTGCCCATGCCGTTACTTTACCCCGCAGGACACTTGCATCCAGCAATAAGCAGCCCTCTGCCTCCACGGGGCTCAAACACCTGGGCCCGGTGTGCGGGCACCTGGCGTACGTGGAGGCAAACCCGCAGAGCCCTCTGGCCCGAACCCACCACTGTGAAGATCCCCCTTTTCTTCCACCCGTAAAGGGGTCACGCCTGAGGAGTGGAAGAACATGGGGAGGCCCCCAGGAGATGGCTTTTCTCCGAGCCGCGGCTGGCTCGTTTTGGGCCTATAAGTGGGCCGCGCGTGCGCACTCAGGCTCCCAAGCACACGCCTCCCTCGGCTCACCTGACCCACCCTTTAGAGGTCACAGCAGTTCCACAGGGTCCCTGGGCACCTGTCCGTGGACACAGGAGCCCTCCCTGCCACCTAGAGGACCACGCGATTTCCGCTGGGGAACACTGCCCGAAGCACCCCCAGCCTCGCACAGACACTGTGCGCAGGATAGACTTGTGGACCAGGGGCCTGGGCGGGGAATTTTCCAGGGAACTCTCTAAAGGCCAGGTGCCCTCTGTCGCCCTGGGAGTGCCCACGCCGTCCCTTAACCCTGCAGGACACTATCATCCAGCAATAAGCAGCCCTCTGCCTCCACGGGGCTCAAACACCTGGGCCCGTAGTGCGAGCACCTGGCGTACGTGGAGGCAAACCCGCAGAGCCCTCTGGCCCGAACCCACCACTGCGAAGATCCCCCTTTTCTTCCATCCTTAAAGGGGTGACGCTTGAGGAGTGGAGGAACATGGGGAGGCCCCAGGAGATGGCTTTTCTCCGAGCCGCGGCTGGCTCCTTTCGGGCCTATACGTGGGCCGCGCATGCGCACTCAGGCTCCCAAGCACACGCCTCCCTCGGCTCACCTGACCCACCCTTTAGAGGTCACAGCAGTTCCACAGGGTCCCTGGGCACCTGTCCGTGGACACAGGAGCCCTCCCTGCCACCCAGGGGACCGCGCGATTTCCCATGGGCCACACTTCCCAGCAGCTCTCCCAGCTCCTCAGAGACAGTGTGCGCAGGAAAGACTTGGCGACCGGGGGCCTGGGCGGGGGATTTTCCAGGGGGCTGTCTGATGGCCAGGCGTCCTCTCTCGCCCGGTGAGTGTCCAAGCCGTCCCTTGACCCCCGCAGGAGACCTGATTCCTGCCATAAGCGGCCCTCTAGCCACATGGGGCCGGGACACCTGGGCCCGGTGTGCCAGGAACTGGCCTTCATGGAGGCAAAAAAACAGACACCTCAGGCCTGACCCCACCACTGCGAAGATCCCCCTTTTCTTCCATCCGTAAAGGGGTCACGCTTGAGGAGTGGAAGAACATGGGGAGGCCCCCTGATATGGCTTTTCTCCGAGCCGCGGCTGGCTCGTTTTGGGCCTATACGGGGGCCGCGCGTGCGCACTCAGGCTCCCCACGCAAGCCTCCCTCGGGTCACGGGACCCACGCTTGAGGTGTCTCCTGACCTACCCTTGAGGGGTCACGTGACCCACCCCTGAGGGGTCTCCTGACCCACCCCTGAGGGGTCAGGAGACCCCACCCTTGTGGAGTCCCGTGACCCACCCTTGAGGGGTCACGTGACCCACCCCTGTGGGGCCCCGTGACCCACCCCTGAGGGGTCTCGTGACCCACCCTTGGGAGGTCACGTGCCCCACCCTTGAGGGGTCACATGACCCACCTTGAGAGGTCACAGCAGTTTTACAGGGTCCCTGCGCACCTGTTCGGGGAAACAGAAGCCCTCCCTGCCACTCAGAGGACCGCGCGATTTCCCACAGGCCACACTGCCTTGCAGCACCTTCAGCCCCGCACAGACAGTGTGCTAAGGACAGACTTGGGTACCGGAGGCATGGGCGGGGGATTTCCCATGGCACTCTCTAAGGGTCCGGTGCCCTGTGTGGCCCGGGGAGTGCCCATGCCGTTACTTTACCCCGCAGGACACTTGCATCCAGCAATAAGCAGCCCTCTGCCTCCACGGGGCTCAAACACCTGGGCCCAGTGTGCAGGCACCTGGCGTACGTGGAGCCAAACCCGCAGAGCCCTCTGGCCCGACCCCACCACTGCGACGATCCCCCTGTTCTTCCATCCGTAAAGGGGTCACGCTTGAGGAGTGGAAGAACATGGGGAGGCCCCCAGAGATGGCTTTTCTCCGAGCCGCGGCGGGCTCGTTTTGGGCCTATACGTGGGCCGCGCGTGCGCACTCAGGCTCCCCACGCAAGCCTCCCTCGGGTCACGGGACCCACCCTTGAGGTGTCTCCTGACCAACCCCTGCGGGGTCACGTGACCCACCCTTGAGGGGTCTCGTGACCCACCCTTTTGGGGTCACGTGACCCACCCTTGTGGGGCCCTGTGACCCACCCCTGAGTGGTCACATGACCCAACTTGAGAGGTCACAGCAGTTTTAAAGGGTCCCTGCGCACCTGTTCGGGGAAACAGAAGCCCTCCCTGCCACTCAGAGGACCGCGCGATTTCCCACAGGCCACACTGCCTTGCAGCACCTTCAGCCCCGCACAGACAGTGTGCTAAGGACAGACTTGGGTACCGGGGGCGTGGGCGGGGGATTTCCCATGGCACTCTCTAAGGGTCCGGTGCCCTGTGTGGCCCGGGGAGTGCCCATGCCGTTACTTTACCCCGCAGGACACTTGCATCCAGCAATAAGCAGCCCTCTGCCTCCACGGGGCTCAAACACCTGGGCCCGGTGTGCGGGCACCTGGCGTACGTGGAGGCAAACCCGCAGAGCCCTCTGGCCCGAACCCACCACTGTGAAGATCCCCCTTTTCTTCCACCCGTAAAGGGGTCACGCCTGAGGAGTGGAAGAACATGGGGAGGCCCCCAGGAGATGGCTTTTCTCCGAGCCGCGGCTGGCTCGTTTTGGGCCTATAAGTGGGCCGCGCGTGCGCACTCAGGCTCCCAAGCACACGCCTCCCTCGGCTCACCTGACCCACCCTTTAGAGGTCACAGCAGTTCCACAGGGTCCCTGGGCACCTGTCCGTGGACACAGGAGCCCTCCCTGCCACCTAGAGGACCACGCGATTTCCGCTGGGGAACACTGCCCGAAGCACCCCCAGCCTCGCACAGACACTGTGCGCAGGATAGACTTGTGGACCAGGGGCCTGGGCGGGGAATTTTCCAGGGAACTCTCTAAAGGCCAGGTGCCCTCTGTCGCCCTGGGAGTGCCCACGCCGTCCCTTAACCCTGCAGGACACTATCATCCAGCAATAAGCAGCCCTCTGCCTCCACGGGGCTCAAACACCTGGGCCCGTAGTGCGAGCACCTGGCGTACGTGGAGGCAAACCCGCAGAGCCCTCTGGCCCGAACCCACCACTGCGAAGATCCCCCTTTTCTTCCATCCTTAAAGGGGTGACGCTTGAGGAGTGGAGGAACATGGGGAGGCCCCAGGAGATGGCTTTTCTCCGAGCCGCGGCTGGCTCGTTTCGGGCCTATACGTGGGCCGCGCATGCGCACTCAGGCTCCCAAGCACACGCCTCCCTCGGCTCACCTGACCCACCCTTTAGAGGTCACAGCAGTTCCACAGGGTCCCTGGGCACCTGTCCGTGGACACAGGAGCCCTCCCTGCCACCCAGGGGACCGCGCGATTTCCCATGGGCCACACTTCCCAGCAGCTCTCCCAGCTCCTCAGAGACAGTGTGCGCAGGAAAGACTTGGCGACCGGGGGCCTGGGCGGGGGATTTTCCAGGGGGCTGTCTGATGGCCAGGCGTCCTCTCTCGCCCGGTGAGTGTCCAAGCCGTCCCTTGACCCCCGCAGGAGACCTGATTCCTGCCATAAGCGGCCCTCTAGCCACATGGGGCCGGGACACCTGGGCCCGGTGTGCCAGGAACTGGCCTTCATGGAGGCAAAAAAACAGACACCTCAGGCCTGACCCCACCACTGCGAAGATCCCCCTTTTCTTCCATCCGTAAAGGGGTCACGCTTGAGGAGTGGAAGAACATGGGGAGGCCCCCTGATATGGCTTTTCTCCGAGCCGCGGCTGGCTCGTTTTGGGCCTATACGGGGGCCGCGCGTGCGCACTCAGGCTCCCCACGCAAGCCTCCCTCGGGTCACGGGACCCACGCTTGAGGTGTCTCCTGACCTACCCTTGAGGGGTCACGTGACCCACCCCTGAGGGGTCTCCTGACCCACCCCTGAGGGGTCAGGAGACCCCACCCTTGTGGAGTCCCGTGACCCACCCTTGAGGGGTCACGTGACCCACCCTTGAGGGGTCACGTGACCAACCCCTGAGGCGGCTCTTGAACCACCCCTGAGGGGTCACGTGACCAACACCTGAGGGTTCTCGTGACCCACCTTGAGAGGTCACAGCAGTTTTACAGGGTCCCTGCACACCTGTTCGGGGAAACAGAAGCCCTCCCTGCCACTCAGAGGACCGCTCGATTTCCCACAGGCCACACTGCCTAGCAGCACCTTCAGCCCCGCACAGACAGTGTGCTAAGGACAGACTTGGGTACCGGGGGCGTGGGCGGGGGATTTCCCATGGCACTCTCTAAGGGTCCGGTGCCCTGTGTGGCCCGGGGAGTGCCCATGCCGTTACTTTACCCCGCAGGACACTTGCATCCAGCAATAAGCAGCCCTCTGCCTCCACGGGGCTCAAACACCTGGGCCCGGTGTGCGGGCACCTGGCGTACGTGGAGGCAAACCCGCAGAGCCCTCTGGCCCGAACCCACCACTGTGAAGATCCCCCTTTTCTTCCACCCGTAAAGGGGTCACGCCTGAGGAGTGGAAGAACATGGGGAGGCCCCCAGGAGATGGCTTTTCTCCGAGCCGCGGCTGGCTCGTTTTGGGCCTATAAGTGGGCCGCGCGTGCGCACTCAGGCTCCCAAGCACACGCCTCCCTCGGCTCACCTGACCCACCCTTTAGAGGTCACAGCAGTTCCACAGGGTCCCTGGGCACCTGTCCGTGGACACAGGAGCCCTCCCTGCCACCTAGAGGACCACGCGATTTCCGCTGGGGAACACTGCCCGAAGCACCCCCAGCCTCGCACAGACACTGTGCGCAGGATAGACTTGTGGACCAGGGGCCTGGGCGGGGAATTTTCCAGGGAACTCTCTAAAGGCCAGGTGCCCTCTGTCGCCCTGGGAGTGCCCACGCCGTCCCTTAACCCTGCAGGACACTATCATCCAGCAATAAGCAGCCCTCTGCCTCCACGGGGCTCAAACACCTGGGCCCGTAGTGCGAGCACCTGGCGTACGTGGAGGCAAACCCGCAGAGCCCTCTGGCCCGAACGCACCACTGCGAAGATCCCCCTTTTCTTCCATCCTTAAAGGGGTGACGCTTGAGGAGTGGAGGAACATGGGGAGGCCCCAGGAGATGGCTTTTCTCCGAGCCGCGGCTGGCTCCTTTCGGGCCTATACGTGGGCCGCGCATGCGCACTCAGGCTCCCAAGCACACGCCTCCCTCGGCTCACCTGACCCACCCTTTAGAGGTCACAGCAGTTCCACAGGGTCCCTGGGCACCTGTCCGTGGACACAGGAGCCCTCCCTGCCACCCAGGGGACCGCGCGATTTCCCATGGGCCACACTTCCCAGCAGCTCTCCCAGCTCCTCAGAGACAGTGTGCGCAGGAAAGACTTGGCGACCGGGGGCCTGGGCGGGGGATTTTCCAGGGGGCTGTCTGATGGCCAGGCGTCCTCTCTCGCCCGGTGAGTGTCCAAGCCGTCCCTTGACCCCCGCAGGAGACCTGATTCCTGCCATAAGCGGCCCTCTAGCCACATGGGGCCGGGACACCTGGGCCCGGTGTGCCAGGAACTGGCCTTCATGGAGGCAAAAAAACAGACACCTCAGGCCTGACCCCACCACTGCGAAGATCCCCCTTTTCTTCCATCCGTAAAGGGGTCACGCTTGAGGAGTGGAAGAACATGGGGAGGCCCCCTGATATGGCTTTTCTCCGAGCCGCGGCTGGCTCGTTTTGGGCCTATACGGGGGCCGCGCGTGCGCACTCAGGCTCCCCACGCAAGCCTCCCTCGGGTCACGGGACCCACGCTTGAGGTGTCTCCTGACCTACCCTTGAGGGGTCACGTGACCCACCCCTGAGGGGTCTCCTGACCCACCCCTGAGGGGTCAGGAGACCCCACCCTTGTGGAGTCCCGTGACCCACCCTTGAGGGGTCACGTGACCCACCCTTGAGGGGTCACGTGACCAACCCCTGAGGCGGCTCTTGAACCACCCCTGAGGGGTCACGTGACCAACACCTGAGGGTTCTCGTGACCCACCTTGAGAGGTCACAGCAGTTTTACAGGGTCCCTGCACACCTGTTCGGGGAAACAGAAGCCCTCCCTGCCACTCAGAGGACCGCTCGATTTCCCACAGGCCACACTGCCTAGCAGCACCTTCAGCCCCGCACAGACAGTGTGCTAAGGACAGACTTGGGTACCGGGGGCGTGGGCGGGGGATTTCCCATGGCACTCTCTAAGGGTCCGGTGCCCTGTGTGGCCCGGGGAGTGCCCATGCCGTTACTTTACCCCGCAGGACACTTGCATCCAGCAATAAGCAGCCCTCTGCCTCCACGGGGCTCAAACACCTGGGCCCGGTGTGCGGGCACCTGGCGTACGTGGAGGCAAACCCGCAGAGCCCTCTGGCCCGAACCCACCACTGTGAAGATCCCCCTTTTCTTCCACCCGTAAAGGGGTCACGCCTGAGGAGTGGAAGAACATGGGGAGGCCCCCAGGAGATGGCTTTTCTCCGAGCCGCGGCTGGCTCGTTTTGGGCCTATAAGTGGGCCGCGCGTGCGCACTCAGGCTCCCAAGCACACGCCTCCCTCGGCTCACCTGACCCACCCTTTAGAGGTCACAGCAGTTCCACAGGGTCCCTGGGCACCTGTCCGTGGACACAGGAGCCCTCCCTGCCACCTAGAGGACCACGCGATTTCCGCTGGGGAACACTGCCCGAAGCACCCCCAGCCTCGCACAGACACTGTGCGCAGGATAGACTTGTGGACCAGGGGCCTGGGCGGGGAATTTTCCAGGGAACTCTCTAAAGGCCAGGTGCCCTCTGTCGCCCTGGGAGTGCCCACGCCGTCCCTTAACCCTGCAGGACACTATCATCCAGCAATAAGCAGCCCTCTGCCTCCACGGGGCTCAAACACCTGGGCCCGTAGTGCGAGCACCTGGCGTACGTGGAGGCAAACCCGCAGAGCCCTCTGGCCCGAACCCACCACTGCGAAGATCCCCCTTTTCTTCCATCCTTAAAGGGGTGACGCTTGAGGAGTGGAGGAACATGGGGAGGCCCCAGGAGATGGCTTTTCTCCGAGCCGCGGCTGGCTCCTTTCGGGCCTATACGTGGGCCGCGCATGCGCACTCAGGCTCCCAAGCACACGCCTCCCTCGGCTCACCTGACCCACCCTTTAGAGGTCACAGCAGTTCCACAGGGTCCCTGGGCACCTGTCCGTGGACACAGGAGCCCTCCCTGCCACCCAGGGGACCGCGCGATTTCCCATGGGCCACACTTCCCAGCAGCTCTCCCAGCTCCTCAGAGACAGTGTGCGCAGGAAAGACTTGGCGACCGGGGGCCTGGGCGGGGGATTTTCCAGGGGGCTGTCTGATGGCCAGGCGTCCTCTCTCGCCCGGTGAGTGTCCAAGCCGTCCCTTGACCCCTGCAGGAGACCTGATTCCTGCCATAAGCGGCCCTCTAGCCACATGGGGCCGGGACACCTGGGCCCGGTGTGCAAGCAACTGGCCTACATGGAGGCAAACAAACAGACACCTCAGGCCCGACCCCACCACTGCGAAGATCCCCCTTTTCTTCCATCCGTAAAGGGGTCACGCTTGAGGAGTGGAAGAACATGGGGAGGCCCCCAGGAGATGGCTTTTCTCCGAGACGCGGCTGGCTCGTTTTGGGCCTATACGTGGGCCGCGCATGCGCACTCAGGCTCCCAAGCACTCGCCTCCCTCGGCTCACCTGACCCACCCTTTAGAGGTCACAGCAGTTCCACAGGGTCCCTGGGCACCTGTCCGTGGACACAGGAGCCCTCCCTGCCACCTAGAGGACCACGCGATTTCCGCTGGGGAACACTGCCCGAAGCACCCCCAGCCTCGCACAGACACTGTGCGCAGGATAGACTTGTGGACCAGGGCCCTGGGCGGGGAATTTTCCAGGGAACTCTCTAAAGGCCAGGTGCCCTCTGTCGCCCTGGGAGTGCCCACGCCGTCCCTTAACCCTGCAGGACACTATCATCCAGCAATAAGCAGCCCTCTGCCTCCACGGGGCTCAAACACCTGGGCCCGTTGTGCGAGCACCTGGCGTACGTGGAGGCAAACCCGCAGAGCCCTCTGGCCCGAACCCACCACTGCGAAGATCCCCCTTTTCTTCCATCCTTAAAGGGGTGACGCTTGAGGAGTGGAGGAACATGGGGAGGCCCCAGGAGATGGCTTTTCTCCGAGCCGCGGCTGGCTCGTTTCGGGCCTATACGTGGGCCGCGCATGCGCACTCAGGCTCCCAAGCACACGCCTCCCTCGGCTCACCTGACCCACCCTTTAGAGGTCACAGCAGTTCCACAGGGTCCCTGGGCACCTGTCCGTGGACACAGGTGCCCTCCCTGCCACCCAGGGGACCGTGCGATTTCCCATGGGCCACACTTCCCAGCAGCTCTCCCAGCTCCTCAGAGACAGTGTGCGCAGGAAAGACTTGGGGACCGGGGGCCTGGGCGGGGGATTTTCCAGGGGGCTGTCTGATGGCCAGGCGTCCTCTCTCGCCCGGTGAGTGTCCAAGCCGTCCCTTGACCCCCGCAGGAGACCTGATTCCTGCCATAAGCGGCCCTCTAGCCACATGGGGCCGGGACACCTGGGCCCGGTGTGCCAGGAACTGGCCTTCATGGAGGCAAAAAAACAGACACCTCAGGCCTGACCCCACCACTGCGAAGATCCCCCTTTTCTTCCATCCGTAAAGGGGTCACGCTTGAGGAGTGGAAGAACATGGGGAGGCCCCCTGATATGGCTTTTCTCCGAGCCGCGGCTGGCTCGTTTTGGGCCTATACGGGGGCCGCGCGTGCGCACTCAGGCTCCCCACGCAACCCTCCCTCGGGTCACGGGACCCACGCTTGAGGTGTCTCCTGACCTACCCTTGAGGGGTCACGTGACCCACCCCTGAGGGGTCTCCTGACCCACCCCTGAGGGGTCAGGAGACCCCACCCTTGTGGAGTCCCGTGACCCACCCTTGAGGGGTCAGGTGACCCACCCCTGTGGGGCCCCGTGACCCACCCCTGAGGGGTCTCGTGACCCACCCTTGGGAGGTCACGTGCCCCACCCTTGAGGGGTCACATGACCCACCTTGAGAGGTCACAGCAGTTTTACAGGGTCCCTGCGCACCTGTTCGGGGAAACAGAAGCCCTCCCTGCCACTCAGAGGACCGCGCGATTTCCCACAGGCCACACTGCCTTGCAGCACCTTCAGCCCCGCACAGACAGTGTGCTAAGGACAGACTTGGGTACCGGAGGCATGGGCGGGGGATTTCCCATGGCACTCTCTAAGGGTCCGGTGCCCTGTGTGGCCCGGGGTGTGCCCATGCCGTTACTTTACCCCGCAGGACACTTGCATCCAGCAATAAGCAGCCCTCTGCCTCCACGGGGCTCAAACACCTGGGCCCAGTGTGCAGGCACCTGGCGTACGTGGAGCCAAACCCGCAGAGCCCTCTGGCCCGACCCCACCACTGCGACGATCCCCCTTTTCTTCCATCCGTAAAGGGGTCACGCTTGAGGAGTGGAAGAACATGGGGAGGCCCCCAGAGATGGCTTTTCTCCGAGCCGCGGCGGGCTCGTTTTGGGCCTATACGTGGGCCGCGCGTGCACACTCAGGCTCCCCACGCAAGCCTCCCTCGGGTCACGGGACCCACCATTGAGGTGTCTCCTGACCTACCCTTGAGGGGTCACGTGACCCACCCCTGAGGGGTCTCGTGACCCACCCCTGAGGGGTCACGTGACCCACCCTTGAGGGGTCTCGTGACCCACCCTTTTGGGGTCACGTGACCCACCCTTGTGGGGCCCTGTGACCCACCCCTGAGGGGTCACATGACCCAACTTGAGAGGTCACAGCAGTTTTACAGGGTCCCTGCGCACCTGTTCGGGGAAACAGAAGCCCTCCCTGCCACTCAGAGGACCGCGCGATTTCCCACAGGCCACACTGCCTTGCAGCACCTTCAGCCCCGCACAGACAGTGTGCTAAGGACAGACTTGGGTACCGGGGGCATGGGCGGGGGATTTCCCATGGCACTCTCTAAGGGTCCGGTGCCCTGTGTGGCCCGGGGAGTGCCCATGCCGTTACTTTACCCCGCAGGACACTTGCATCCAGCAATAAGCAGCCCTCTGCCTCCACGGGGCTCAAACACCTGGGCCCTGTGTGCGGGCACCTGGCGTTGGTGGAGGCAAACCCGCAGAGCCCTCTGGCCCGAACCCGCCACTGTGAAGATCCCCCTTTTCTTCCATCCCTAAAGGGGTCACGCTTGAGGAGTGGAAGACCATGGGGAGGCCCCCAGGAGATGTCTTTTCGCCGAGCCGCGTCTGGCTCGTTTCGGGTCTATAGGTGGGCCGCGCATGCGCACTCAGGCTCCCAAGCACACGCCTCCCTCGGCTCACCTGACCCACCCTTTAGAGGTCACAGCAGTTCCACAGTGTCCCTGGGCACCTGTCCGTGGACACAGGAGCCCTCCCTGCCACCTAGAGGACCACGCAATTTCCGCTGGGGAACACTGCCCGAAGCACCCCCAGCCTCGCACAGACACTGTGCGCAGGATAGTCTTGTGGACCAGGGGCCTGGGCGGGGAATTTTCCAGGGAACTCTCTAAGGCCAGGTGCCCTCTGTCGCCCTGGGAGTGCCCCCGCCGTCCCTTAACCCTGCAGGACACTACCATCCAGCAATAAGCAGCCCTCTGCCTCCACGGGGCTCAAACACCTGGGCCCGTTGTGCGAGCACCTGGCGTACGTGGAGGCAAACCCGCAGAGCCCTCTGGCCCGAACCCACCACTGCGAAGATCCCCCTTTTCTTCCATCCTTAAAGGGGTCACGCTTGAGGAGTGGAGGAACATGGGGAGGCCCCAGGAGATGGCTTTTCTCCGAGCCGCGGCTGGCTCGTTTCGGGCCTATAGTGGGCCGCGCATGCGCACTCAGGCTCCCAAGCACACGCCTCCCTCGGCTCACCTGACCCACCCTTTAGAGGTCACAGCAGTTCCACAGGGTCCCTGGGCACCTGTCCGTGGACACAGGAGCCCTCCCTGCCACCCAGGGGACCGCGCGATTTCCCATGGGCCACACTTCCCAGCAGCTCTCCCAGCTCCTCAGAGACAGTGTGCGCAGAAAGACTTGGGGACCGGGGGCCTGGGCGGGGGATTTTCCAGGGGGCTGTCTGATGGCCAGGCGTCCTCTCTCGCCCTGTGAGTGTCCAAGCCGTCCCTTGACCCCCACAGAAGACCTGATTCCTGCCATAAGCGGCCCTCTAGCCACATGGGGCCGGGACACCTGGACCCGGTGTGCCAGCAACTGGCCTACATGGAGGCAAACAAACAGACACCTCAGGCCTGACCCCACCACTGCGAAGATCCCACTTTTCTTCCATCCGTAAAGGGGTCACGCTTGAGGAGTGGAAGAACATGGGGAGGCCCCCAGGAGATGGCTTTTCTCCGAGCCGCGGCTGGCTCGTTTTGGGCCTATACGGGGGCCGCGCGTGCGCACTCAGGCTCCCCACGCAAGCCTCCCTCGGGTCACGGGACCCACCCTTGAGGTGTCTCCTGACCGACCCTTGAGGGGTCACGTGACCCACCCCTGAGGGGTCTCGTGACCCAACCCTGAGGGGTCACGTGACCCACCCCTAAGGGGTCTCGTGACCCACCCCTGAGGGGTCACGTGACCCACCCCTGAGGGGTCACGTGACCCACCCCTGAGGGGTCTCGTGACCCACCCTTGAGGGGTCACGTGACCAACCCCTGAGGGGTCTCGTGACCCACCCCTGAGGGGTCACGTGACCAACCCCTGAGGGGTCACGTGACCCACACCTGAGGCGTCACGTGACCCACCCCTGAGGGGTCTCGTGACCCACCCTTGAGGGGTCACGTGACCCACACCTGAGGGGTCCGTGACCCACCCCTGAGGGGTCACGTGACCAACCCGTGAGGGGTCACGTGACCCACCCTTGAGTGGTCACGTGACCCACCCCTGAGGGGTCTCGTGACCCACCTTGAGAGGTCACAGCAGTTTTACAGGGTCCCTGCGCACCTGTTCGGGGAAACAGAAGCCCTCCCTGCCACTCAGAGGAATGCGCGATTTCCCACAGGCCACACTGCCTAGCAGCACCATCAGCCCCGCACAGACAGTGTGCTAAGGACAGACTTGGGTACCGGGGGCATGGGCGGGGGATTTCCCATGGCACTCTCTAAGGGTCCGGTACCCTGTGTGGCCGGGGGAGTGCCCATGCCGTTACTTTACCCCGCAGGACACTTGCATCCAGCAATAAGCAGCCCTCTGCCTCCACGGGGCTCAAACACCTGGGCCCGTAGTGCGAGCACCTGGCGTACGTGGAGGCAAACCCGCAGAGCCCTCTGGCCCGAACCCACCACTGCGAAGATCCCCCTTTTCTTCCATCCTTAAAGGGGTGACGCTTGAGGAGTGGAGGAACATGGGGAGGCCCCAGGAGATGGCTTTTCTCCGAGCCGCGGCTGGCTCCTTTCGGGCCTATAGTGGGCCGCGCATGCGCACTCAGGCTCCCAAGCACACGCCTCCCTCGGCTCACCTGACCCACCCTTTAGAGGTCACAGCAGTTCCACAGGGTCCCTGGGCACCTGTCCGTGGACACAGGAGCCCTCCCTGCCACCCAGGGGACCGCGCGATTTCCCATGGGCCACACTTCCCAGCAGCTCTCCCAGCTCCTCAGAGACAGTGTGCGCAGGAAAGACTTGGGGACCGGGGGCCTGGGCGGGGGATTTTCCAGGGGGCTGTCTGATGGCCAGGCGTCCTCTCTCGCCCTGTGAGTGTCCAAGCCGTCCCTTGACCCCCGCAGGAGACCTGATTCCTGCCATAAGCGGCCCTCTAGCCACATGGGGCCGGGACACCTGGGCCCGGTGTGCCAGCAACTGGCCTACATGGAGGCAAACAAACAGACACCTCAGGCCTGACCCCACCACTGCGAAGATCCCACTTTTCTTCCATCCGTAAAGGGGTCACGCTTGAGGAGTGGAAGAACATGGGGAGGCCCCCAGGAGATGGCTTTTCTCCGAGCCGCGGCTGGCTCGTTTTGGGCCTATACGGGGGCCGCGCGTGCGCACTCAGGCTCCCCACACAAGCCTCCCTCGGGTCACGGGACCCACCCTTGAGGTGTCTCCTGACCGACCCTTGAGGGGTCACGTGACCCACCCCTGAGGGGTCTCGTGACCCAACCCTGAGGGGTCACGTGACCCACCCCTAAGGGGTCTCGTGACTCACCCCTGAGGGGTCACGTGACCCACCCCTGAGGGGTCTCGTGACCCACCCTTGAGGGGTCACGTGACCAACCCCTGAGGGGTCTCGTGACCCACCCCTGACGGGTCACGTGACCAACCCCTGAGGGGTCACGTGACCCACACCTGAGGGGTCACGTGACCCACCCCTGAGGGGTCTCGTGACCCACCTTGAGAGGTCACAGCAGTTTTACAGGGTCCCTGCGCACCTGTTCGGGGAAACAGAAGCCCTCCCTGCCACTCAGAGGAATGCGCGATTTCCCAAGGCCACACTGCCTAGCAGCACCTTCAGCCCCGCACAGACAGTGTGCTAAGGACAGACTTGGGTACCGGGGGCATGGGCGGGGGATTTCCCATGGCACTCTCTAAGGGTCCGGTACCCTGTGTGGCCCGGGGAGTGCCCATGCCGTTACTTTACCCCGCAGGACACTTGCATCCAGCAATAAGCAGCCCTCTGCCTCCACGGGGCTCAAACACCTGGGCCCGGTGTGCGGGCACCTGGCGTACGTGGAGCCAAACCCGCAGAGCCCTCTGGCCCGAACCCACCACTGTGAAGATCCCCCTTTTCTTCCATCCCTAAAGGGGTCACGCTTGAGGAGTGGAAGAACATGGGGAGGCCCCCAGGAGATGGCTTTTCTCCGAGCCGCGGCTGCCTCTTTCGGGCCTATACGTGGGCCGCCCATGCGCACTCAGGCTCCCAAGCACACGCCTCCCTCGGCTCACCTGACCCACCCTTTAGAGGTCACAGCAGTTCCACAGGGTCCCTGGGCACCTGTCCGTGGACACAGGAGCCCTCCCTGCCACCTAGAGCACCACGCGATTTCCGCTGGGGAACACTGCCCGGAAGCACTCCCAGCCTCGCACAGACACTGTGCGCAGGATAGACTTGTGGACCAGGGGCCTGGGCGGGGAATTTTCCAGGGAACTCTCTAAAGGCCAGGTGCCCTCTGTCGCCCTGGGAGTGCCCACGCCATCCCTTAACCCTGCAGGACACTATCATCCAGCAATAAGCAGCCCTCTGCCTCCACGGGGCTCAAACACCTGGGCCCGTTGTGCGAGCACCTGGCGTACGTGGAGGCAAACCCGCAGAGCCCTCTGGCCCGAACCCACCACTGCGAAGATCCCCCTTTTCTTCCATCCTTAAAGGGGTGACGCTTGAGGAGTGGAGGAACATGGGGAGGCCCCAGGAGATGGCTTTTCTCCGAGCCGCGGCTGGCTCGTTTCGGGCCTATACGTGGGCCGCGCATGCGCACTCAGGCTCCCAAGCACACGCCTCCCTCGGCTCACCTGACCCACCCTTTAGAGGTCACAGCAGTTCCACAGGGTCCCTGGGCACCTGTCCGTGGACACAGGAGCCCTCCCTGCCACCCAGGGGACCGCGCGATTTCCCATGGGCCACACTTCCCAGCAGCTCTCCCAGCTCCTCAGAGACAGTGTGCGCAGGAAAGACTTGGCGACCGGGGGCCTGGGCGGGGGATTTTCCAGGGGGCTGTCTGATGGCCAGGCGTCCTCTCTCGCCCGGTGAGTGTCCAAGCCGTCCCTTGACCCCCGCAGGAGACCTGATTCCTGCCATAAGCGGCCCTCTAGCCACATGGGGCCGGGACACCTGGGCCCGGTGTGCCAGGAACTGGCCTTCATGGAGGCAAAAAAACAGACACCTCAGGCCTGACCCCACCACTGCGAAGATCCCCCTTTTCTTCCATCCGTAAAGGGGTCACGCTTGAGGAGTGGAAGAACATGGGGAGGCCCCCTGATATGGCTTTTCTCCGAGCCGCGGCTGGCTCGTTTTGGGCCTATACGGGGGCCGCGCGTGCGCACTCAGGCTCCCCACGCAAGCCTCCCTCGGGTCACGGGACCCACGCTTGAGGTGTCTCCTGACCTACCCTTGAGGGGTCACGTGACCCACCCCTGAGGGGTCTCCTGACCCACCCCTGAGGGGTCAGGAGACCCCACCCTTGTGGAGTCCCGTGACCCACCCTTGAGGGGTCACGTGACCCACCCTTGAGGGGTCACGTGACCAACCCCTGAGGCGGCTCTTGAACCACCCCTGAGGGGTCACGTGACCAACACCTGAGGGTTCTCGTGACCCACCTTGAGAGGTCACAGCAGTTTTACAGGGTCCCTGCACACCTGTTCGGGGAAACAGAAGCCCTCCCTGCCACTCAGAGGACCGCTCGATTTCCCACAGGCCACACTGCCTAGCAGCACCTTCAGCCCCGCACAGACAGTGTGCTAAGGACAGACTTGGGTACCGGGGGCGTGGGCGGGGGATTTCCCATGGCACTCTCTAAGGGTCCGGTGCCCTGTGTGGCCCGGGGAGTGCCCATGCCGTTACTTTACCCCGCAGGACACTTGCATCCAGCAATAAGCAGCCCTCTGCCTCCACGGGGCTCAAACACCTGGGCCCGGTGTGCGGGCACCTGGCGTACGTGGAGGCAAACCCGCAGAGCCCTCTGGCCCGAACCCACCACTGTGAAGATCCCCCTTTTCTTCCACCCGTAAAGGGGTCACGCCTGAGGAGTGGAAGAACATGGGGAGGCCCCCAGGAGATGGCTTTTCTCCGAGCCGCGGCTGGCTCGTTTTGGGCCTATAAGTGGGCCGCGCGTGCGCACTCAGGCTCCCAAGCACACGCCTCCCTCGGCTCACCTGACCCACCCTTTAGAGGTCACAGCAGTTCCACAGGGTCCCTGGGCACCTGTCCGTGGACACAGGAGCCCTCCCTGCCACCTAGAGGACCACGCGATTTCCGCTGGGGAACACTGCCCGAAGCACCCCCAGCCTCGCACAGACACTGTGCGCAGGATAGACTTGTGGACCAGGGGCCTGGGCGGGGAATTTTCCAGGGAACTCTCTAAAGGCCAGGTGCCCTCTGTCGCCCTGGGAGTGCCCACGCCGTCCCTTAACCCTGCAGGACACTATCATCCAGCAATAAGCAGCCCTCTGCCTCCACGGGGCTCAAACACCTGGGCCCGTAGTGCGAGCACCTGGCGTACGTGGAGGCAAACCCGCAGAGCCCTCTGGCCCGAACCCACCACTGCGAAGATCCCCCTTTTCTTCCATCCTTAAAGGGGTGACGCTTGAGGAGTGGAGGAACATGGGGAGGCCCCAGGAGATGGCTTTTCTCCGAGCCGCGGCTGGCTCCTTTCGGGCCTATACGTGGGCCGCGCATGCGCACTCAGGCTCCCAAGCACACGCCTCCCTCGGCTCACCTGACCCACCCTTTAGAGGTCACAGCAGTTCCACAGGGTCCCTGGGCACCTGTCCGTGGACACAGGAGCCCTCCCTGCCACCCAGGGGACCGCGCGATTTCCCATGGGCCACACTTCCCAGCAGCTCTCCCAGCTCCTCAGAGACAGTGTGCGCAGGAAAGACTTGGCGACCGGGGGCCTGGGCGGGGGATTTTCCAGGGGGCTGTCTGATGGCCAGGCGTCCTCTCTCGCCCGGTGAGTGTCCAAGCCGTCCCTTGACCCCTGCAGGAGACCTGATTCCTGCCATAAGCGGCCCTCTAGCCACATGGGGCCGGGACACCTGGGCCCGGTGTGCAAGCAACTGGCCTACATGGAGGCAAACAAACAGACACCTCAGGCCCGACCCCACCACTGCGAAGATCCCCCTTTTCTTCCATCCGTAAAGGGGTCACGCTTGAGGAGTGGAAGAACATGGGGAGGCCCCCAGGAGATGGCTTTTCTCCGAGACGCGGCTGGCTCGTTTGGGGCCTATACGTGGGCCGCGCATGCGCACTCAGGCTCCCAAGCACTCGCCTCCCTCGGCTCACCTGACCCACCCTTTAGAGGTCACAGCAGTTCCACAGGGTCCCTGGGCACCTGTCCGTGGACACAGGAGCCCTCCCTGCCACCTAGAGGACCACGCGATTTCCGCTGGGGAACACTGCCCGAAGCACCCCCAGCCTCGCACAGACACTGTGCGCAGGATAGACTTGTGGACCAGGGCCCTGGGCGGGGAATTTTCCAGGGAACTCTCTAAAGGCCAGGTGCCCTCTGTCGCCCTGGGAGTGCCCACGCCGTCCCTTAACCCTGCAGGACACTATCATCCAGCAATAAGCAGCCCTCTGCCTCCACGGGGCTCAAACACCTGGGCCCGTTGTGCGAGCACCTGGCGTACGTGGAGGCAAACCCGCAGAGCCCTCTGGCCCGAACCCACCACTGCGAAGATCCCCCTTTTCTTCCATCCTTAAAGGGGTGACGCTTGAGGAGTGGAGGAACATGGGGAGGCCCCAGGAGATGGCTTTTCTCCGAGCCGCGGCTGGCTCGTTTCGGGCCTATACGTGGGCCGCGCATGCGCACTCAGGCTCCCAAGCACACGCCTCCCTCGGCTCACCTGACCCACCCTTTAGAGGTCACAGCAGTTCCACAGGGTCCCTGGGCACCTGTCCGTGGACACAGGTGCCCTCCCTGCCACCCAGGGGACCGTGCGATTTCCCATGGGCCACACTTCCCAGCAGCTCTCCCAGCTCCTCAGAGACAGTGTGCGCAGGAAAGACTTGGGGACCGGGGGCCTGGGCGGGGGATTTTCCAGGGGGCTGTCTGATGGCCAGGCGTCCTCTCTCGCCCGGTGAGTGTCCAAGCCGTCCCTTGACCCCCGCAGGAGACCTGATTCCTGCCATAAGCGGCCCTCTAGCCACATGGGGCCGGGACACCTGGGCCCGGTGTGCCAGGAACTGGCCTTCATGGAGGCAAAAAAACAGACACCTCAGGCCTGACCCCACCACTGCGAAGATCCCCCTTTTCTTCCATCCGTAAAGGGGTCACGCTTGAGGAGTGGAAGAACATGGGGAGGCCCCCTGATATGGCTTTTCTCCGAGCCGCGGCTGGCTCGTTTTGGGCCTATACGGGGGCCGCGCGTGCGCACTCAGGCTCCCCACGCAACCCTCCCTCGGGTCACGGGACCCACGCTTGAGGTGTCTCCTGACCTACCCTTGAGGGGTCACGTGACCCACCCCTGAGGGGTCTCCTGACCCACCCCTGAGGGGTCAGGAGACCCCACCCTTGTGGAGTCCCGTGACCCACCCTTGAGGGGTCAGGTGACCCACCCCTGTGGGGCCCCGTGACCCACCCCTGAGGGGTCTCGTGACCCACCCTTGGGAGGTCACGTGCCCCACCCTTGAGGGGTCACATGACCCACCTTGAGAGGTCACAGCAGTTTTACAGGGTCCCTGCGCACCTGTTCGGGGAAACAGAAGCCCTCCCTGCCACTCAGAGGACCGCGCGATTTCCCACAGGCCACACTGCCTTGCAGCACCTTCAGCCCCGCACAGACAGTGTGCTAAGGACAGACTTGGGTACCGGAGGCATGGGCGGGGGATTTCCCATGGCACTCTCTAAGGGTCCGGTGCCCTGTGTGGCCCGGGGAGTGCCCATGCCGTTACTTTACCCCGCAGGACACTTGCATCCAGCAATAAGCAGCCCTCTGCCTCCACGGGGCTCAAACACCTGGGCCCAGTGTGCAGGCACCTGGCGTACGTGGAGCCAAACCCGCAGAGCCCTCTGGCCCGACCCCACCACTGCGACGATCCCCCTTTTCTTCCATCCGTAAAGGGGTCACGCTTGAGGAGTGGAAGAACATGGGGAGGCCCCCAGAGATGGCTTTTCTCCGAGCCGCGGCGGGCTCGTTTTGGGCCTATACGTGGGCCGCGCGTGCGCACTCAGGCTCCCCACGCAAGCCTCCCTCGGGTCACGGGACCCACCATTGAGGTGTCTCCTGACCTACCCTTGAGGGGTCACGTGACCCACCCCTGAGGGGTCTCGTGACCCACCCCTGAGGGGTCACGTGACCCACCCTTGAGGGGTCTCGTGACCCACCCTTTTGGGGTCACGTGACCCACCCTTGTGGGGCCCTGTGACCCACCCCTGAGGGGTCACATGACCCAACTTGAGAGGTCACAGCAGTTTTACAGGGTCCCTGCGCACCTGTTCGGGGAAACAGAAGCCCTCCCTGCCACTCAGAGGACCGCGCGATTTCCCACAGGCCACACTGCCTTGCAGCACCTTCAGCCCCGCACAGACAGTGTGCTAAGGACAGACTTGGGTACCGGGGGCATGGGCGGGGGATTTCCCATGGCACTCTCTAAGGGTCCGGTGCCCTGTGTGGCCCGGGGAGTGCCCATGCCGTTACTTTACCCCGCAGGACACTTGCATCCAGCAATAAGCAGCCCTCTGCCTCCACGGGGCTCAAACACCTGGGCCCTGTGTGCGGGCACCTGGCGTTGGTGGAGGCAAACCCGCAGAGCCCTCTGGCCCGAACCCGCCACTGTGAAGATCCCCCTTTTCTTCCATCCCTAAAGGGGTCACGCTTGAGGAGTGGAAGACCATGGGGAGGCCCCCAGGAGATGTCTTTTCGCCGAGCCGCGTCTGGCTCGTTTCGGGTCTATAGGTGGGCCGCGCATGCGCACTCAGGCTCCCAAGCACACGCCTCCCTCGGCTCACCTGACCCACCCTTTAGAGGTCACAGCAGTTCCACAGGGTCCCTGGGCACCTGTCCGTGGACACAGGAGCCCTCCCTGCCACCTAGAGGACCACGCAATTTCCGCTGGGGAACACTGCCCGAAGCACCCCCAGCCTCGCACAGACACTGTGCGCAGGATAGTCTTGTGGACCAGGGGCCTGGGCGGGGAATTTTCCAGGGAACTCTCTAAGGCCAGGTGCCCTCTGTCGCCCTGGGAGTGCCCCCGCCGTCCCTTAACCCTGCAGGACACTATCATCCAGCAATAAGCAGCCCTCTGCCTCCACGGGGCTCAAACACCTGGGCCCGTTGTGCGAGCACCTGGCGTACGTGGAGGCAAACCCGCAGAGCCCTCTGGCCCGAACCCACCACTGCGAAGATCCCCCTTTTCTTCCATCCTTAAAGGGGTCACGCTTGAGGAGTGGAGGAACATGGGGAGGCCCCAGGAGATGGCTTTTCTCCGAGCCGCGGCTGGCTCGTTTCGGGCCTATAGTGGGCCGCGCATGCGCACTCAGGCTCCCAAGCACACGCCTCCCTCGGCTCACCTGACCCACCCTTTAGAGGTCACAGCAGTTCCACAGGGTCCCTGGGCACCTGTCCGTGGACACAGGAGCCCTCCCTGCCACCCAGGGGACCGCGCGATTTCCCATGGGCCACACTTCCCAGCAGCTCTCCCAGCTCCTCAGAGACAGTGTGCGCAGAAAGACTTGGGGACCGGGGGCCTGGGCGGGGGATTTTCCAGGGGGCTGTCTGATGGCCAGGCGTCCTCTCTCGCCCTGTGAGTGTCCAAGCCGTCCCTTGACCCCCACAGAAGACCTGATTCCTGCCATAAGCGGCCCTCTAGCCACATGGGGCCGGGACACCTGGACCCGGTGTGCCAGCAACTGGCCTACATGGAGGCAAACAAACAGACACCTCAGGCCTGACCCCACCACTGCGAAGATCCCACTTTTCTTCCATCCGTAAAGGGGTCACGCTTGAGGAGTGGAAGAACATGGGGAGGCCCCCAGGAGATGGCTTTTCTCCGAGCCGCGGCTGGCTCGTTTTGGGCCTATACGGGGGCCGCGCGTGCGCACTCAGGCTCCCCACGCAAGCCTCCCTCGGGTCACGGGACCCACCCTTGAGGTGTCTCCTGACCGACCCTTGAGGGGTCACGTGACCCACCCCTGAGGGGTCTCGTGACCCAACCCTGAGGGGTCACGTGACCCACCCCTAAGGGGTCTCGTGACCCACCCCTGAGGGGTCACGTGACCCACCCCTGAGGGGTCACGTGACCCACCCCTGAGGGGTCTCGTGACCCACCCTTGAGGGGTCACGTGACCAACCCCTAAGGGGTCTCGTGACCCACCCCTGAGGGGTCACGTGACCAACCCCTGAGGGGTCACGTGACCCACACCTGAGGCGTCACGTGACCCACCCCTGAGGGGTCTCGTGACCCACCCTTGAGGGGTCACGTGACCCACACCTGAGGGGTCCGTGACCCACCCCTGAGGGGTCACGTGACCAACCCGTGAGGGGTCACGTGACCCACCCTTGAGTGGTCACGTGACCCACCCCTGAGGGGTCTCGTGACCCACCTTGAGAGGTCACAGCAGTTTTACAGGGTCCCTGCGCACCTGTTCGGGGAAACAGAAGCCCTCCCTGCCACTCAGAGGAATGCGCGATTTCCCACAGGCCACACTGCCTAGCAGCACCATCAGCCCCGCACAGACAGTGTGCTAAGGACAGACTTGGGTACCGGGGGCATGGGCGGGGGATTTCCCATGGCACTCTCTAAGGGTCCGGTACCCTGTGTGGCCCGGGGAGTGCCCATGCCGTTACTTTACCCCGCAGGACACTTGCATCCAGCAATAAGCAGCCCTCTGCCTCCACGGGGCTCAAACACCTGGGCCCGTAGTGCGAGCACCTGGCGTACGTGGAGGCAAACCCGCAGAGCCCTCTGGCCCGAACCCACCACTGCGAAGATCCCCCTTTTCTTCCATCCTTAAAGGGGTGACGCTTGAGGAGTGGAGGAACATGGGGAGGCCCCAGGAGATGGCTTTTCTCCGAGCCGCGGCTGGCTCGTTTCGGGCCTATAGTGGGCCGCGCATGCGCACTCAGGCTCCCAAGCACACGCCTCCCTCGGCTCACCTGACCCACCCTTTAGAGGTCACAGCAGTTCCACAGGGTCCCTGGGCACCTGTCCGTGGACACAGGAGCCCTCCCTGCCACCCAGGGGACCGCGCGATTTCCCATGGGCCACACTTCCCAGCAGCTCTCCCAGCTCCTCAGAGACAGTGTGCGCAGGAAAGACTTGGGGACCGGGGGCCTGGGCGGGGGATTTTCCAGGGGGCTGTCTGATGGCCAGGCGTCCTCTCTCGCCCTGTGAGTGTCCAAGCCGTCCCTTGACCCCCGCAGGAGACCTGATTCCTGCCATAAGCGGCCCTCTAGCCACATGGGGCCGGGACACCTGGGCCCGGTGTGCCAGCAACTGGCCTACATGGAGGCAAACAAACAGACACCTCAGGCCTGACCCCACCACTGCGAAGATCCCACTTTTCTTCCATCCGTAAAGGGGTCACGCTTGAGGAGTGGAAGAACATGGGGAGGCCCCCAGGAGATGGCTTTTCTCCGAGCCGCGGCTGGCTCGTTTTGGGCCTATACGGGGGCCGCGCGTGCGCACTCAGGCTCCCCACACAAGCCTCCCTCGGGTCACGGGACCCACCCTTGAGGTGTCTCCTGACCGACCCTTGAGGGGTCACGTGACCCACCCCTGAGGGGTCTCGTGACCCAACCCTGAGGGGTCACGTGACCCACCCCTAAGGGGTCTCGTGACTCACCCCTGAGGGGTCACGTGACCCACCCCTGAGGGGTCTCGTGACCCACCCTTGAGGGGTCACGTGACCAACCCCTGAGGGGTCTCGTGACCCACCCCTGACGGGTCACGTGACCAACCCCTGAGGGGTCACGTGACCCACACCTGAGGGGTCACGTGACCCACCCCTGAGGGGTCTCGTGACCCACCTTGAGAGGTCACAGCAGTTTTACAGGGTCCCTGCGCACCTGTTCGGGGAAACAGAAGCCCTCCCTGCCACTCAGAGGAATGCGCGATTTCCCAAGGCCACACTGCCTAGCAGCACCTTCAGCCCCGCACAGACAGTGTGCTAAGGACAGACTTGGGTACCGGGGGCATGGGCGGGGGATTTCCCATGGCACTCTCTAAGGGTCCGGTACCCTGTGTGGCCCGGGGAGTGCCCATGCCGTTACTTTACCCCGCAGGACACTTGCATCCAGCAATAAGCAGCCCTCTGCCTCCACGGGGCTCAAACACCTGGGCCCGGTGTGCGGGCACCTGGCGTACGTGGAGCCAAACCCGCAGAGCCCTCTGGCCCGAACCCACCACTGTGAAGATCCCCCTTTTCTTCCATCCCTAAAGGGGTCACGCTTGAGGAGTGGAAGAACATGGGGAGGCCCCCAGGAGATGGCTTTTCTCCGAGCCGCGGCTGCCTCTTTCGGGCCTATACGTGGGCCGCCCATGCGCACTCAGGCTCCCAAGCACACGCCTCCCTCGGCTCACCTGACCCACCCTTTAGAGGTCACAGCAGTTCCACAGGGTCACTGGGCACCTGTCCGTGGACACAGGAGCCCTCCCTGCCACCTAGAGCACCACGCGATTTCCGCTGGGGAACACTGCCCGGAAGCACTCCCAGCCTCGCACAGACACTGTGCGCAGGATAGACTTGTGGACCAGGGGCCTGGGCGGGGAATTTTCCAGGGAACTCTCTAAAGGCCAGGTGCCCTCTGTCGCCCTGGGAGTGCCCACGCCATCCCTTAACCCTGCAGGACACTATCATCCAGCAATAAGCAGCCCTCTGCCTCCACGGGGCTCAAACACCTGGGCCCGTTGTGCGAGCACCTGGCGTACGTGGAGGCAAACCCGCAGAGCCCTCTGGCCCGAACCCACCACTGCGAAGATCCCCCTTTTCTTCCATCCTTAAAGGGGTTACGCTTGAGGAGTGGAGGAACATGGGGAGGCCCCAGGAGATGGCTTTTCTCCGAGCCGCGGCTGGCTCGTTTCGGGCCTATACGTGGGCCGCGCATGCGCACTCAGGCTCCCAAGCACACGCCTCCCTCGGCTCACCTGACCCACCCTTTAGAGGTCACAGCAGTTCCACAGGGTCCCTGGGCACCTGTCCGTGGACACAGGAGCCCTCCCTGCCACCCAGGGGACCGCGCGATTTCCCATGGGCCACACTTCCCAGCAGCTCTCCCAGCTCCTCAGAGACAGTGTGCGCAGGAAAGACTTGGGGACCGGGGGCCTGGGTGGGGGATTTTCCAGGGGGCTGTCTGATGGCCAGGCGTCCTCTCTCGCCCTGTGAGTGTCCAAGCCGTCCCTTGACCCCCGCAGGAGACCTGATTCCTGCCATAAGCGGCCCTCTAGCCACATGGGGCCGGGACACCTGGACCCGGTGTGTCAGCAACTGGCCTACATGGAGGCAAACAAACAGACACCTCAGGCCTGACCCCACCACTGCGAAGATCCCACTTTTCTTCCATCCGTAAAGGGGTCACGCTTGAGGAGTGGAAGAACATGGGGAGGCCCCCAGGAGATGGCTTTTCTCCGAGCCGCGGCTGGCTCGTTTTGGGCCTATACGGGGGCCGCGCGTGCGCACTCAGGCTCCCCACGCAAGCCTCCCTCGGGTCACGGGACCCACCCTTGAGGTGTCTCCTGACCGACCCTTGAGGGGTCACGTGACCCACCCCTGAGGGGTCACGTGACCCACGCCTGAGGGGTCACGTGACCCACCTCTGAGGGGTCTCGTGACCCACCTTGAGAGGTCACAGCAGTTTTACAGGGTCCCTGCGCACCTGTTCGGGGAAACAGAAGCCCTCCCTGCCACTCAGAGGAATGCGCGATTTCCCACAGGCCACACTGCCTAGCAGCACCTTCAGCCCCGCACAGACAGTGTGCTAAGGACAGACCTGGGTACCGGGGGCATGGGCGGGGGATTTCCCATGGCACTCTCTAAGGGTCCGGTACCCTGTGTGGCCCGGGGAGTGCCCATGCCGTTACTTTACCCCGCAGGACACTTGCATCCAGCAATAAGCAGCCCTCTGCCTCCACGGGGCTCAAACACCTGGGCCCGTTGTGCGAGCACCTGGCGTACGTGGAGGCAAACCCGCAGAGCCCTCTGGCCCGAACCCACCACTGCGAAGATCCCCCTTTTCTTCCATCCTTAAAGGGGTCACGCTTGAGGAGTGGAGGAACATGGGGAGGCCCCAGGAGATGGCTTTTCTCCGAGCCGCGGCTGGCTCGTTTCGGGCCTATAGTGGGCCGCGCATGCGCACTCAGGCTCCCAAGCACACGCCTCCCTCGGCTCACCTGACCCACCCTTTAGAGGTCACAGCAGTTCCACAGGGTCCCTGGGCACCTGTCCGTGGACACAGGAGCCCTCCCTGCCACCCAGGGGACCGCGCGATTTCCCATGGGCCACACTTCCCAGCAGCTCTCCCAGCTCCTCAGAGACAGTGTGCGCAGGAAAGACTTGGGGACCGGGGGCCTGGGCGGGGGATTTTCCAGGGGGCTGTCTGATGGCCAGGCGTCCTCTCTCGCCCTGTGAGTGTCCAAGCCGTCCCTTGACCCCCGCAGGAGACCTGATTCCTGCCATAAGCGGCCCTCTAGCCACATGGGGCCGGGACACCTGGGCCCGGTGTGCCAGCAACTGGCCTACATGGAGGCAAACAAACAGACACCTCAGGCCTGACCCCACCACTGCGAAGATCCCACTTTTCTTCCATCCGTAAAGGGGTCACGCTTGAGGAGTGGAAGAACATGGGGAGGCCCCCAGGAGATGGCTTTTCTCCGAGCCGCGGCTGGCTCGTTTTGGGCCTATACGGGGGCCGCGCGTGCGCACTCAGGCTCCCCACGCAAGCCTCCCTCGGGTCACGGGACCCACCCTTGAGGTGTCTCCTGACCGACCCTTGAGGGGTCACGTGACCCACCCCTGAGGGGTCTCGTGACCCAACCCTGAGGGGTCACGTGACCCACCCCTAAGGGGTCTCGTGACCCACCCCTGAGGGGTCACGTGACCCACCCCTGAGGGGTCACGTGACCCACCCCTGAGGGGTCTCGTGACCCACCCTTGAGGGGTCACGTGACCAACCCCTGAGGGGTCTCGTGACCCACCCCTGAGGGGTCACGTGACCAACCCCTGAGGGGTCACGTGACCCACACCTGAGGCGTCACGTGACCCACCCCTGAGGGGTCTCGTGACCCACCCTTGAGGGGTCACGTGACCCACACCTGAGGGGTCTCGTGACCCACCCCTGAGGGGTCACGTGACCAACCCGTGAGGGGTCACGTGACCCACCCTTGAGTGGTCACGTGACCCACCCCTGAGGGGTCTCGTGACCCACCTTGAGAGGTCACAGCAGTTTTACAGGGTCCCTGCGCACCTGTTCGGGGAAACAGAAGCCCTCCCTGCCACTCAGAGGAATGCGCGATTTCCCACAGGCCACACTGCCTAGCAGCACCATCAGCCCCGCACAGACAGTGTGCTAAGGACAGACTTGGGTACCGGGGGCATGGGCGGGGGATTTCCCATGGCACTCTCTAAGGGTCCGGTACCCTGTGTGGCCCGGGGAGTGCCCATGCCGTTACTTTACCCCGCAGGACACTTGCATCCAGCAATAAGCAGCCCTCTGCCTCCACGGGGCTCAAACACCTGGGCCCGTAGTGCGAGCACCTGGCGTACGTGGAGGCAAACCCGCAGAGCCCTCTGGCCCGAACCCACCACTGCGAAGATCCCCCTTTTCTTCCATCCTTAAAGGGGTGACGCTTGAGGAGTGGAGGAACATGGGGAGGCCCCAGGAGATGGCTTTTCTCCGAGCCGCGGCTGGCTCGTTTCGGGCCTATAGTGGGCCGCGCATGCGCACTCAGGCTCCCAAGCACACGCCTCCCTCGGCTCACCTGACCCACCCTTTAGAGGTCACAGCAGTTCCACAGGGTCCCTGGGCACCTGTCCGTGGACACAGGAGCCCTCCCTGCCACCCAGGGGACCGCGCGATTTCCCATGGGCCACACTTCCCAGCAGCTCTCCCAGCTCCTCAGAGACAGTGTGCGCAGAAAGACTTGGGGACCGGGGGCCTGGGCGGGGGATTTTCCAGGGGGCTGTCTGATGGCCAGGCGTCCTCTCTCGCCCTGTGAGTGTCCAAGCCGTCCCTTGACCCCCACAGAAGACCTGATTCCTGCCATAAGCGGCCCTCTAGCCACATGGGGCCGGGACACCTGGACCCGGTGTGCCAGCAACTGGCCTACATGGAGGCAAACAAACAGACACCTCAGGCCTGACCCCACCACTGCGAAGATCCCACTTTTCTTCCATCCGTAAAGGGGTCACGCTTGAGGAGTGGAAGAACATGGGGAGGCCCCCAGGAGATGGCTTTTCTCCGAGCCGCGGCTGGCTCGTTTTGGGCCTATACGGGGGCCGCGCGTGCGCACTCAGGCTCCCCACGCAAGCCTCCCTCGGGTCACGGGACCCACCCTTGAGGTGTCTCCTGACCGACCCTTGAGGGGTCACGTGACCCACCCCTGAGGGGTCTCGTGACCCAACCCTGAGGGGTCACGTGACCCACCCCTGAGGGGTCACGTGACCCACCCCTGAGGGGTCACGTGACCCACCCCTGAGGGGTCTCGTGACCCACCCTTGAGGGGTCACGTGACCAACTCCTGAGGGGTCTCGTGACCCACCCCTGAGGGGTCACGTGACCAACCCCTGAGGCGTCACGTGACCCACCCCTGAGGGGTCTCGTGACCCACCCTTGAGGGGTCACGTGACCCACACCTGAGGGGTCAGGTGACCCACCCCTGAGGGGTCACGTGACCAACCCGTGAGGGGTCACGTGACCCACCCCTGAGGGGTCTCGTGACCCACCCTTGAGGGGTCACGTGACCAACCCCTGAGGGGTCTCGTGACCCACCCCTGACGGGTCACGTGACCAACCCCTGAGGGGTCACGTGACCCACACCTGAGGGGTCACGTGACCCACCCCTGAGGGGTCTCGTGACCCACCTTGAGAGGTCACAGCAGTTTTACAGGGTCCCTGCGCACCTGTTCGGGGAAACAGAAGCCCTCCCTGCCACTCAGAGGAATGCGCGATTTCCCAAGGCCACACTGCCTAGCAGCACCTTCAGCCCCGCACAGACAGTGTGCTAAGGACAGACTTGGGTACCGGGGGCATGGGCGGGGGATTTCCCATGGCACTCTCTAAGGGTCCGGTACCCTGTGTGGCCCGGGGAGTGCCCATGCCGTTACTTTACCCCGCAGGACACTTGCATCCAGCAATAAGCAGCCCTCTGCCTCCACGGGGCTCAAACACCTGGGCCCGGTGTGCGGGCACCTGGCGTACGTGGAGCCAAACCCGCAGAGCCCTCTGGCCCGAACCCACCACTGTGAAGATCCCCCTTTTCTTCCATCCCTAAAGGGGTCACGCTTGAGGAGTGGAAGAACATGGGGAGGCCCCCAGGAGATGGCTTTTCTCCGAGCCGCGGCTGCCTCTTTCGGGCCTATACGTGGGCCGCCCATGCGCACTCAGGCTCCCAAGCACACGCCTCCCTCGGCTCACCTGACCCACCCTTTAGAGGTCACAGCAGTTCCACAGGGTCCCTGGGCACCTGTCCGTGGACACAGGAGCCCTCCCTGCCACCTAGAGCACCACGCGATTTCCGCTGGGGAACACTGCCCGGAAGCACTCCCAGCCTCGCACAGACACTGTGCGCAGGATAGACTTGTGGACCAGGGGCCTGGGCGGGGAATTTTCCAGGGAACTCTCTAAAGGCCAGGTGCCCTCTGTCGCCCTGGGAGTGCCCACGCCATCCCTTAACCCTGCAGGACACTATCATCCAGCAATAAGCAGCCCTCTGCCTCCACGGGGCTCAAACACCTGGGCCCGTTGTGCGAGCACCTGGCGTACGTGGAGGCAAACCCGCAGAGCCCTCTGGCCCGAACCCACCACTGCGAAGATCCCCCTTTTCTTCCATCCTTAAAGGGGTCACGCTTGAGGAGTGGAGGAACATGGGGAGGCCCCAGGAGATGGCTTTTCTCCGAGCCGCGGCTGGCTCGTTTCGGGCCTATAGTGGGCCGCGCATGCGCACTCAGGCTCCCAAGCACACGCCTCCCTCGGCTCACCTGACCCACCCTTTAGAGGTCACAGCAGTTCCACAGGGTCCCTGGGCACCTGTCCGTGGACACAGGAGCCCTCCCTGCCACCCAGGGGACCGCGCGATTTCCCATGGGCCACACTTCCCAGCAGCTCTCCCAGCTCCTCAGAGACAGTGTGCGCAGGAAAGACTTGGGGACCGGGGGCCTGGGCGGGGGATTTTCCAGGGGGCTGTCTGATGGCCAGGCGTCCTCTCTCGCCCTGTGAGTGTCCAAGCCGTCCCTTGACCCCCGCAGGAGACCTGATTCCTGCCATAAGCGGCCCTCTAGCCACATGGGGCCGGGACACCTGGGCCCGGTGTGCCAGCAACTGGCCTACATGGAGGCAAACAAACAGACACCTCAGGCCTGACCCCACCACTGCGAAGATCCCACTTTTCTTCCATCCGTAAAGGGGTCACGCTTGAGGAGTGGAAGAACATGGGGAGGCCCCCAGGAGATGGCTTTTCTCCGAGCCGCGGCTGGCTCGTTTTGGGCCTATACGGGGGCCGCGCGTGCGCACTCAGGCTCCCCACGCAAGCCTCCCTCGGGTCACGGGACCCACCCTTGAGGTGTCTCCTGACCGACCCTTGAGGGGTCACGTGACCCACCCCTGAGGGGTCTCGTGACCCAACCCTGAGGGGTCACGTGACCCACCCCTAAGGGGTCTCGTGACCCACCCCTGAGGGGTCACGTGACCCACCCCTGAGGGGTCACGTGACCCACCCCTGAGGGGTCTCGTGACCCACCCTTGAGGGGTCACGTGACCAACCCCTGAGGGGTCTCGTGACCCACCCCTGAGGGGTCACGTGACCAACCCCTGAGGGGTCACGTGACCCACACCTGAGGCGTCACGTGACCCACCCCTGAGGCGTCTCGTGACCCACCCTTGAGGGGTCACGTGACCCACACCTGAGGGGTCTCGTGACCCACCCCTGAGGGGTCACGTGACCAACCCGTGAGGGGTCACGTGACCCACCCTTGAGTGGTCACGTGACCCACCCCTGAGGGGTCTCGTGACCCACCTTGAGAGGTCACAGCAGTTTTACAGGGTCCCTGCGCACCTGTTCGGGGAAACAGAAGCCCTCCCTGCCACTCAGAGGAATGCGCGATTTCCCACAGGCCACACTGCCTAGCAGCACCATCAGCCCCGCACAGACAGTGTGCTAAGGACAGACTTGGGTACCGGGGGCATGGGCGGGGGATTTCCCATGGCACTCTCTAAGGGTCCGGTACCCTGTGTGGCCCGGGGAGTGCCCATGCCGTTACTTTACCCCGCAGGACACTTGCATCCAGCAATAAGCAGCCCTCTGCCTCCACGGGGCTCAAACACCTGGGCCCGTAGTGCGAGCACCTGGCGTACGTGGAGGCAAACCCGCAGAGCCCTCTGGCCCGAACCCACCACTGCGAAGATCCCCCTTTTCTTCCATCCTTAAAGGGGTGACCCTTGAGGAGTGGAGGAACATGGGGAGGCCCCAGGAGATGGCTTTTCTCCGAGCCGCGGCTGGCTCGTTTCGGGCCTATAGTGGGCCGCGCATGCGCACTCAGGCTCCCAAGCACACGCCTCCCTCGGCTCACCTGACCCACCCTTTAGAGGTCACAGCAGTTCCACAGGGTCCCTGGGCACCTGTCCGTGGACACAGGAGCCCTCCCTGCCACCCAGGGGACCGCGCGATTTCCCAAGGCCACACTGCCTAGCAGCACCTTCAGCCCCGCACAGACAGTGTGCTAAGGACAGACTTGGGTACGGGGGGCATGGGCGGGGGATTTCCCATGGCACTCTCTAAGGGTCCGGTACCCTGTGTGGCCCGGGGAGTGCCCATGCCGTTACTTTACCCCGCAGGACACTTGCATCCAGCAATAAGCAGCCCTCTGCCTCCACGGGGCTCAAACACCTGGGCCCGGTGTGCGGGCACCTGGCGTACGTGGAGCCAAACCCGCAGAGCCCTCTGGCCCGAACCCACCACTGTGAAGATCCCCCTTTTCTTCCATCCCTAAAGGGGTCACGCTTGAGGAGTGGAAGAACATGGGGAGGCCCCCAGGAGATGGCTTTTCTCCGAGCCGCGGCTGCCTCTTTCGGGCCTATACGTGGGCCGCCCATGCGCACTCAGGCTCCCAAGCACACGCCTCCCTCGGCTCACCTGACCCACCCTTTAGAGGTCACAGCAGTTCCACAGGGTCCCTGGGCACCTGTCCGTGGACACAGGAGCCCTCCCTGCCACCTAGAGCACCACGCGATTTCCGCTGGGGAACACTGCCCGGAAGCACTCCCAGCCTCGCACAGACACTGTGCGCAGGATAGACTTGTGGACCAGGGGCCTGGGCGGGGAATTTTCCAGGGAACTCTCTAAAGGCCAGGTGCCCTCTGTCGCCCTGGGAGTGCCCACGCCATCCCTTAACCCTGCAGGACACTATCATCCAGCAATAAGCAGCCCTCTGCCTCCACGGGGCTCAAACACCTGGGCCCGTTGTGCGAGCACCTGGCGTACGTGGAGGCAAACCCGCAGAGCCCTCTGGCCCGAACCCACCACTGCGAAGATCCCCCTTTTCTTCCATCCTTAAAGGGGTGACGCTTGAGGAGTGGAGGAACATGGGGAGGCCCCAGGAGATGGCTTTTCTCCGAGCCGCGGCTGGCTCGTTTCGGGCCTATACGTGGGCCGCGCATGCGCACTCAGGCTCCCAAGCACACGCCTCCCTCGGCTCACCTGACCCACCCTTTAGAGGTCACAGCAGTTCCACAGGGTCCCTGGGCACCTGTCCGTGGACACAGGAGCCCTCCCTGCCACCCAGGGGACCGCGCGATTTCCCATGGGCCACACTTCCCAGCAGCTCTCCCAGCTCCTCAGAGACAGTGTGCGCAGGAAAGACTTGGGGACCGGGGGCCTGGGCGGGGGATTTTCCAGGGGGCTGTCTGATGGCCAGGCGTCCTCTCTCGCCCTGTGAGTGTCCAAGCCGTCCCTTGACCCCCGCAGGAGACCTGATTCCTGCCATAAGCGGCCCTCTAGCCACATGGGGCCGGGACACCTGGGCCCGGTGTGCCAGCAACTGGCCTACATGGAGGCAAACAAACAGACACCTCAGGCCTGACCCCACCACTGCGAAGATCCCACTTTTCTTCCATCCGTAAAGGGGTCACGCTTGAGGAGTGGAAGAACATGGGGAGGCCCCCAGGAGATGGCTTTTCTCCGAGCCGCGGCTGGCTCGTTTTGGGCCTATATGGGGGCCGCGCGTGCGCACTCAGGCTCCCCACGCAAGCCTCCCTCGGGTCACGGGACCCACCCTTGAGGTGTCTCCTGACCGACCCTTGAGGGGTCACGTGACCCACCCCTGAGGGGTCTCGTGACCCAACCCTGAGGGGTCACGTGACCCACCCCTAAGGGGTCTCGTGACCCACCCCTGAGGGGTCACGTGACCCACCCCTGAGGGGTCACGTGACCCACCCCTGAGGGGTCTCGTGACCCACCCTTGAGGGGTCACGTGACCAACCCCTGAGGGGTCTCGTGACCCACCCCTGAGGGGTCACGTGACCAACCCCTGAGGGGTCACGTGACCCACACCTGAGGCGTCACGTGACCCACCCCTGAGGCGTCTCGTGACCCACCCTTGAGGGGTCACGTGACCCACACCTGAGGGGTCTCGTGACCCACCCCTGAGGGGTCACGTGACCAACCCGTGAGGGGTCACGTGACCCACCCTTGAGTGGTCACGTGACCCACCCCTGAGGGGTCTCGTGACCCACCTTGAGAGGTCACAGCAGTTTTACAGGGTCCCTGCGCACCTGTTCGGGGAAACAGAAGCCCTCCCTGCCACTCAGAGGAATGCGCGATTTCCCACAGGCCACACTGCCTAGCAGCACCATCAGCCCCGCACAGACAGTGTGCTAAGGACAGACTTGGGTACCGGGGGCATGGGCGGGGGATTTCCCATGGCACTCTCTAAGGGTCCGGTACCCTGTGTGGCCCGGGGAGTGCCCATGCCGTTACTTTACCCCGCAGGACACTTGCATCCAGCAATAAGCAGCCCTCTGCCTCCACGGGGCTCAAACACCTGGGCCCGTAGTGCGAGCACCTGGCGTACGTGGAGGCAAACCCGCAGAGCCCTCTGGCCCGAACCCACCACTGCGAAGATCCCCCTTTTCTTCCATCCTTAAAGGGGTGACCCTTGAGGAGTGGAGGAACATGGGGAGGCCCCAGGAGATGGCTTTTCTCCGAGCCGCGGCTGGCTCGTTTCGGGCCTATAGTGGGCCGCGCATGCGCACTCAGGCTCCCAAGCACACGCCTCCCTCGGCTCACCTGACCCACCCTTTAGAGGTCACAGCAGTTCCACAGGGTCCCTGGGCACCTGTCCGTGGACACAGGAGCCCTCCCTGCCACCCAGGGGACCGCGCGATTTCCCAAGGCCACACTGCCTAGCAGCACCTTCAGCCCCGCACAGACAGTGTGCTAAGGACAGACTTGGGTACGGGGGGCATGGGCGGGGGATTTCCCATGGCACTCTCTAAGGGTCCGGTACCCTGTGTGGCCCGGGGAGTGCCCATGCCGTTACTTTACCCCGCAGGACACTTGCATCCAGCAATAAGCAGCCCTCTGCCTCCACGGGGCTCAAACACCTGGGCCCGGTGTGCGGGCACCTGGCGTACGTGGAGCCATACCCGCAGAGCCCTCTGGCCCGAACCCACCACTGTGAAGATCCCCCTTTTCTTCCATCCCTAAAGGGGTCACGCTTGAGGAGTGGAAGAACATGGGGAGGCCCCCAGGAGATGGCTTTTCTCCGAGCCGCGGCTGCCTCTTTCGGGCCTATACGTGGGCCGCCCATGCGCACTCAGGCTCCCAAGCACACGCCTCCCTCGGCTCACCTGACCCACCCTTTAGAGGTCACAGCAGTTCCACAGGGTCCCTGGGCACCTGTCCGTGGACACAGGAGCCCTCCCTGCCACCTAGAGCACCACGCGATTTCCGCTGGGGAACACTGCCCGGAAGCACTCCCAGCCTCGCACAGACACTGTGCGCAGGATAGACTTGTGGACCAGGGGCCTGGGCGGGGAATTTTCCAGGGAACTCTCTAAAGGCCAGGTGCCCTCTGTCGCCCTGGGAGTGCCCACGCCATCCCTTAACCCTGCAGGACACTATCATCCAGCAATAAGCAGCCCTCTGCCTCCACGGGGCTCAAACACCTGGGCCCGTTGTGCGAGCACCTGGCGTACGTGGAGGCAAACCCGCAGAGCCCTCTGGCCCGAACCCACCACTGCGAAGATCCCCCTTTTCTTCCATCCTTAAAGGGGTGACGCTTGAGGAGTGGAGGAACATGGGGAGGCCCCAGGAGATGGCTTTTCTCCGAGCCGCGGCTGGCTCGTTTCGGGCCTATACGTGGGCCGCGCATGCGCACTCAGGCTCCCAAGCACACGCCTCCCTCGGCTCACCTGACCCACCCTTTAGAGGTCACAGCAGTTCCACAGGGTCCCTGGGCACCTGTCCGTGGACACAGGAGCCCTCCCTGCCACCCAGGGGACCGCGCGATTTCCCATGGGCCACACTTCCCAGCAGCTCTCCCAGCTCCTCAGAGACAGTGTGCGCAGGAAAGACTTGGGGACCGGGGGCCTGGGCGGGGGATTTTCCAGGGGGCTGTCTGATGGCCAGGCGTCCTCTCTCGCCCTGTGAGTGTCCAAGCCGTCCCTTGACCCCCGCAGGAGACCTGATTCCTGCCATAAGCGGCCCTCTAGCCACATGGGGCCGGGACACCTGGACCCGGTGTGTCAGCAACTGGCCTACATGGAGGCAAACAAACAGACACCTCAGGCCTGACCCCACCACTGCGAAGATCCCACTTTTCTTCCATCCGTAAAGGGGTCACGCTTGAGGAGTGGAAGAACATGGGGAGGCCCCCAGGAGATGGCTTTTCTCCGAGCCGCGGCTGGCTCGTTTTGGGCCTATACGGGGGCCGCGCGTGCGCACTCAGGCTCCCCACGCAAGCCTCCCTCGGGTCACGGGACCCACCCTTGAGGTGTCTCCTGACCGACCCTTGAGGGGTCACGTGACCCACCCCTGAGGGGTCACGTGACCCACGCCTGAGGGGTCACGTGACCCACCTCTGAGGGGTCTCGTGACCCACCTTGAGAGGTCACAGCAGTTTTACAGGGTCCCTGCGCACCTGTTCGGGGAAACAGAAGCCCTCCCTGCCACTCAGAGGAATGCGCGATTTCCCACAGGCCACACTGCCTAGCAGCACCTTCAGCCCCGCACAGACAGTGTGCTAAGGACAGACCTGGGTACCGGGGGCATGGGCGGGGGATTTCCCATGGCACTCTCTAAGGGTCCGGTACCCTGTGTGGCCCGGGGAGTGCCCATGCCGTTACTTTACCCCGCAGGACACTTGCATCCAGCAATAAGCAGCCCTCTGCCTCCACGGGGCTCAAACACCTGGGCCCGTTGTGCGAGCACCTGGCGTACGTGGAGGCAAACCCGCAGAGCCCTCTGGCCCGAACCCACCACTGCGAAGATCCCCCTTTTCTTCCATCCTTAAAGGGGTCACGCTTGAGGAGTGGAGGAACATGGGGAGGCCCCAGGAGATGGCTTTTCTCCGAGCCGCGGCTGGCTCGTTTCGGGCCTATACGTGGGCCGCGCATGCGCACTCAGGCTCCCAAGCACACGCCTCCCTCGGCTCACCTGACCCACCCTTTAGAGGTCACAGCAGTTCCACAGGGTCCCTGGGCACCTGTCCGTGGACACAGGAGCCCTCCCTGCCACCCAGGGGACCGCGCGATTTCCCATGGGCCACACTTCCCAGCAGCTCTCCCAGCTCCTCAGAGACAGTGTGCGCAGGAAAGACTTGGGGACCGGGGGCCTGGGCGGGGGATTTTCCAGGGGGCTGTCTGATGGCCAGGCGTCCTCTCTCGCCCTGTGAGTGTCCAAGCCGTCCCTTGACCCCCGCAGGAGACCTGATTCCTGCCATAAGCGGCCCTCTAGCCACATGGGGCCGGGACACCTGGGCCCGGTGTGCCAGCAACTGGCCTACATGGAGGCAAACAAACAGACACATCAGGCCTGACCCCACCACTGCGAAGATCCCACTTTTTTTCCATCCGTAAAGGGGTCACGCTTGAGGAGTGGAAGAACATGGGGAGGCCCCCAGGAGATGGCTTTTCTCCGAGCCGCGGCTGGCTCGTTTTGGGCCTATACGGGGGCCGCGCGTGCGCACTCAGGCTCCCCACGCAAGCCTCCCTCGGGTCACGGGACCCACCCTTGAGGTGTCTCCTGACCGACCCTTGAGGGGTCACGTGACCCACCCCTGAGGGGTCTCGTGACCCAACCCTGAGGGGTCACGTGACCCACCCCTAAGGGGTCTCGTGACCCACCCCTGAGGGGTCACGTGACCCACCCCTGAGGGGTCACGTGACCCACCCCTGAGGGGTCTCGTGACCCACCCTTGAGGGGTCACGTGACCAACCCCTGAGGGGTCTCGTGACCCACCCCTGAGGGGTCACGTGACCAACCCCTGAGGGGTCACGTGACCCACACCTGAGGCGTCACGTGACCCACCCCTGAGGGGTCTCGTGACCCACCCTTGAGGGGTCACGTGACCCACACCTGAGGGGTCTCGTGACCCACCCCTGAGGGGTCACGTGACCAACCCGTGAGGGGTCACGTGACCCACCCTTGAGTGGTCACGTGACCCACCCCTGAGGGGTCTCGTGACCCACCTTGAGAGGTCACAGCAGTTTTACAGGGTCCCTGCGCACCTGTTCGGGGAAACAGAAGCCCTCCCTGCCACTCAGAGGAATGCGCGATTTCCCACAGGCCACACTGCCTAGCAGCACCATCAGCCCCGCACAGACAGTGTGCTAAGGACAGACTTGGGTACCGGGGGCATGGGCGGGGGATTTCCCATGGCACTCTCTAAGGGTCCGGTACCCTGTGTGGCCCGGGGAGTGCCCATGCCGTTACTTTACCCCGCAGGACACTTGCATCCAGCAATAAGCAGCCCTCTGCCTCCACGGGGCTCAAACACCTGGGCCCGTAGTGCGAGCACCTGGCGTACGTGGAGGCAAACCCGCAGAGCCCTCTGGCCCGAACCCACCACTGCGAAGATCCCCCTTTTCTTCCATCCTTAAAGGGGTGACGCTTGAGGAGTGGAGGAACATGGGGAGGCCCCAGGAGATGGCTTTTCTCCGAGCCGCGGCTGGCTCGTTTCGGGCCTATAGTGGGCCGCGCATGCGCACTCAGGCTCCCAAGCACACGCCTCCCTCGGCTCACCTGACCCACCCTTTAGAGGTCACAGCAGTTCCACAGGGTCCCTGGGCACCTGTCCGTGGACACAGGAGCCCTCCCTGCCACCCAGGGGACCGCGCGATTTCCCATGGGCCACACTTCCCAGCAGCTCTCCCAGCTCCTCAGAGACAGTGTGCGCAGAAAGACTTGGGGACCGGGGGCCTGGGCGGGGGATTTTCCAGGGGGCTGTCTGATGGCCAGGCGTCCTCTCTCGCCCTGTGAGTGTCCAAGCCGTCCCTTGACCCCCACAGAAGACCTGATTCCTGCCATAAGCGGCCCTCTAGCCACATGGGGCCGGGACACCTGGACCCGGTGTGCCAGCAACTGGCCTACATGGAGGCAAACAAACAGACACCTCAGGCCTGACCCCACCACTGCGAAGATCCCACTTTTCTTCCATCCGTAAAGGGGTCACGCTTGAGGAGTGGAAGAACATGGGGAGGCCCCCAGGAGATGGCTTTTCTCCGAGCCGCGGCTGGCTCGTTTTGGGCCTATACGGGGGCCGCGCGTGCGCACTCAGGCTCCCCACGCAAGCCTCCCTCGGGTCACGGGACCCACCCTTGAGGTGTCTCCTGACCGACCCTTGAGGGGTCACGTGACCCACCCCTGAGGGGTCTCGTGACCCAACCCTGAGGGGTCACGTGACCCACCCCTAAGGGGTCTCGTGACCCACCCCTGAGGGGTCACGTGACCCACCCCTGAGGGGTCACGTGACCCACCCCGAGGGGTCTCATGACCCACCCTTGAGGGGTCACGTGACCAACCCCTGAGGGGTCTCGTGACCCACCCCTGACGGGTCACGTGACCAACCCCTGAGGCGTCACGTGACCCACCCCTGAGGGGTCTCGTGACCCACCCTTGAGGGGTCACGTGACCCACACCTGAGGGGTCACGTGACCCACACCTGAGGGGTCACGTGACCAACCCGTGAGGGGTCACGTGACCCACCCCTGAGGGGTCTCGTGACCCACCCTTGAGGGGTCACGTGACCAACCCCTGAGGGGTCTCGTGACCCACACCTGAGGGGTCACGTGACCCACCCCTGAGGGGTCTCGTGACCCACCTTGAGAGGTCACAGCAGTTTTACAGGGTCCCTGCGCACCTGTTCGGGGAAACAGAAGCCCTCCCTGCCACTCAGAGGAATGCGCGATTTCCCAAGGCCACACTGCCTAGCAGCACCTTCAGCCCCGCACAGACAGTGTGCTAAGGACAGACTTGGGTACCGGGGGCATGGGCGGGGGATTTCCCATGGCACTCTCTAAGGGTCCGGTACCCTGTGTGGCCCGGGGAGTGCCCATGCCGTTACTTTACCCCGCAGGACACTTGCATCCAGCAATAAGCAGCCCTCTGCCTCCACGGGGCTCAAACACCTGGGCCCGGTGTGCGGGCACCTGGCGTACGTGGAGCCAAACCCGCAGAGCCCTCTGGCCCGAACCCACCACTGTGAAGATCCCCCTTTTCTTCCATCCCTAAAGGGGTCACGCTTGAGGAGTGGAAGAACATGGGGAGGCCCCCAGGAGATGGCTTTTCTCCGAGCCGCGGCTGCCTCTTTCGGGCCTATACGTGGGCCGCCCATGCGCACTCAGGCTCCCAAGCACACGCCTCCCTCGGCTCACCTGACCCACCCTTTAGAGGTCACAGCAGTTCCACAGGGTCCCTGGGCACCTGTCCGTGGACACAGGAGCCCTCCCTGCCACCTAGAGCACCACGCGATTTCCGCTGGGGAACACTGCCCGGAAGCACTCCCAGCCTCGCACAGACACTGTGCGCAGGATAGACTTGTGGACCAGGGGCCTGGGCGGGGAATTTTCCAGGGAACTCTCTAAAGGCCAGGTGCCCTCTGTCGCCCTGGGAGTGCCCACGCCATCCCTTAACCCTGCAGGACACTATCATCCAGCAATAAGCAGCCCTCTGCCTCCACGGGGCTCAAACACCCGGGCCCGTTGTGCGAGCACCTGGCGTACGTGGAGGCAAACCCGCAGAGCCCTCTGGCCCGAACCCACCACTGCGAAGATCCCCCTTTTCTTCCATCCTTAAAGGGGTCACGCTTGAGGAGTGGAGGAACATGGGGAGGCCCCAGGAGATGGCTTTTCTCCGAGCCGCGGCTGGCTCGTTTCGGGCCTATACGTGGGCCGCGCATGCGCACTCAGGCTCCCAAGCACACGCCTCCCTCGGCTCACCTGACCCACCCTTTAGAGGTCACAGCAGTTCCACAGGGTCCCTGGGCACCTGTCCGTGGACACAGGAGCCCTCCCTGCCACCCAGGGGACCGCGCGATTTCCCATGGGCCACACTTCCCAGCAGCTCTCCCAGCTCCTCAGAGACAGTGTGCGCAGGAAAGACTTGGGGACCGGGGGCCTGGGCGGGGGATTTTCCAGGGGGCTGTCTGATGGCCAGGCGTCCTCTCTCGCCCTGTGAGTGTCCAAGCCGTCCCTTGACCCCCGCAGGAGACCTGATTCCTGCCATAAGCGGCCCTCTAGCCACATGGGGCCGGGACACCTGGACCCGGTGTGTCAGCAACTGGCCTACATGGAGGCAAACAAACAGACACCTCAGGCCTGACCCCACCACTGCGAAGATCCCACTTTTCTTCCATCCGTAAAGGGGTCACGCTTGAGGAGTGGAAGAACATGGGGAGGCCCCCAGGAGATGGCTTTTCTCCGAGCCACGGCTGGCTCGTTTTGGGCCTATACGGGGGCCGCGCGTGCGCACTCAGGCTCCCCACGCAAGCCTCCCTCGGGTCACGGGACCCACCCTTGAGGTGTCTCCTGACCGACCCTTGAGGGGTCACGTGACCCACCCCTGAGGGGTCACGTGACCCACGCCTGAGGGGTCACGTGACCCACCTCTGAGGGGTCTCGTGACCCACCTTGAGAGGTCACAGCAGTTTTACAGGGTCCCTGCGCACCTGTTCGGGGAAACAGAAGCCCTCCCTGCCACTCAGAGGAATGCGCGATTTCCCACAGGCCACACTGCCTAGCAGCACCTTCAGCCCCGCACAGACAGTGTGCTAAGGACAGACCTGGGTACCGGGGGCATGGGCGGGGGATTTCCCATGGCACTCTCTAAGGGTCCGGTACCCTGTGTGGCCCGGGGAGTGCCCATGCCGTTACTTTACCCCGCAGGACACTTGCATCCAGCAATAAGCAGCCCTCTGCCTCCACGGGGCTCAAACACCTGGGCCCGTTGTGCGAGCACCTGGCGTACGTGGAGGCAAACCCGCAGAGCCCTCTGGCCCGAACCCACCACTGCGAAGATCCCCCTTTTCTTCCATCCTTAAAGGGGTCACGCTTGAGGAGTGGAGGAACATGGGGAGGCCCCAGGAGATGGCTTTTCTCCGAGCCGCGGCTGGCTCGTTTCGGGCCTATAGTGGGCCGCGCATGCGCACTCAGGCTCCCAAGCACACGCCTCCCTCGGCTCACCTGACCCACCCTTTAGAGGTCACAGCAGTTCCACAGGGTCCCTGGGCACCTGTCCGTGGACACAGGAGCCCTCCCTGCCACCCAGGGGACCGCGCGATTTCCCATGGGCCACACTTCCCAGCAGCTCTCCCAGCTCCTCAGAGACAGTGTGCGCAGGAAAGACTTGGGGACCGGGGGCCTGGGCGGGGGATTTTCCAGGGGGCTGTCTGATGGCCAGGCGTCCTCTCTCGCCCTGTGAGTGTCCAAGCCGTCCCTTGACCCCCGCAGGAGACCTGATTCCTGCCATAAGCGGCCCTCTAGCCACATGGGGCCGGGACACCTGGGCCCGGTGTGCCAGCAACTGGCCTACATGGAGGCAAACAAACAGACACCTCAGGCCTGACCCCACCACTGCGAAGATCCCACTTTTCTTCCATCCGTAAAGGGGTCACGCTTGAGGAGTGGAAGAACATGGGGAGGCCCCCAGGAGATGGCTTTTCTCCGAGCCGCGGCTGGCTCGTTTTGGGCCTATACGGGGGCCGCGCGTGCGCACTCAGGCTCCCCACGCAAGCCTCCCTCGGGTCACGGGACCCACCCTTGAGGTGTCTCCTGACCGACCCTTGAGGGGTCACGTGACCCACCCCTGAGGGGTCTCGTGACCCAACCCTGAGGGGTCACGTGACCCACCCCTAAGGGGTCTCGTGACCCACCCCTGAGGGGTCACGTGACCCACCCCTGAGGGGTCACGTGACCCACCCCTGAGGGGTCTCGTGACCCACCCTTGAGGGGTCACGTGACCAACCCCTGAGGGGTCTCGTGACCCACCCCTGAGGGGTCACGTGACCAACCCCTGAGGGGTCACGTGACCCACACCTGAGGCGTCACGTGACCCACCCCTGAGGGGTCTCGTGACCCACCCTTGAGGGGTCACGTGACCCACACCTGAGGGGTCTCGTGACCCACCCCTGAGGGGTCACGTGACCAACCCGTGAGGGGTCACGTGACCCACCCTTGAGTGGTCACGTGACCCACCCCTGAGGGGTCTCGTGACCCACCTTGAGAGGTCACAGCAGTTTTACAGGGTCCCTGCGCACCTGTTCGGGGAAACAGAAGCCCTCCCTGCCACTCAGAGGAATGCGCGATTTCCCACAGGCCACACTGCCTAGCAGCACCATCAGCCCCGCACAGACAGTGTGCTAAGGACAGACTTGGGTACCGGGGGCATGGGCGGGGGATTTCCCATGGCACTCTCTAAGGGTCCGGTACCCTGTGTGGCCCGGGGAGTGCCCATGCCGTTACTTTACCCCGCAGGACACTTGCATCCAGCAATAAGCAGCCCTCTGCCTCCACGGGGCTCAAACACCTGGGCCCGTAGTGCGAGCACCTGGCGTACGTGGAGGCAAACCCGCAGAGCCCTCTGGCCCGAACCCACCACTGCGAAGATCCCCCTTTTCTTCCATCCTTAAAGGGGTGACGCTTGAGGAGTGGAGGAACATGGGGAGGCCCCAGGAGATGGCTTTTCTCCGAGCCGCGGCTGGCTCGTTTCGGGCCTATAGTGGGCCGCGCATGCGCACTCAGGCTCCCAAGCACACGCCTCCCTCGGCTCACCTGACCCACCCTTTAGAGGTCACAGCAGTTCCACAGGGTCCCTGGGCACCTGTCCGTGGACACAGGAGCCCTTCCTGCCACCCAGGGGACCGCGCGATTTCCCATGGGCCACACTTCCCAGCAGCTCTCCCAGCTCCTCAGAGACAGTGTGCGCAGGAAAGACTTGGGGACCGGGGGCCTGGGCGGGGGATTTTCCAGGGGGCTGTCTGATGGCCAGGCGTCCTCTCTCGCCCTGTGAGTGTCCAAGCCGTCCCTTGACCCCCGCAGGAGACCTGATTCCTGCCATAAGCGGCCCTCTAGCCACATGGGGCCGGGACACCTGGGCCCGGTGTGCCAGCAACTGGCCTACATGGAGGCAAACAAACAGACACCTCAGGCCTGACCCCACCACTGCGAAGATCCCACTTTTCTTCCATCCGTAAAGGGGTCACGCTTGAGGAGTGGAAGAACATGGGGAGGCCCCCAGGAGATGGCTTTTCTCCGAGCCGCGGCTGGCTCGTTTTGGGCCTATACGGGGGCCGCGCGTGCGCACTCAGGCTCCCCACGCAAGCCTCCCTCGGGTCACGGGACCCACCCTTGAGGTGTCTCCTGACCGACCCTTGAGGGGTCACGTGACCCACCCCTGAGGGGTCTCGTGACCAAACCCTGAGGGGTCACGTGACCCACCCCTAAGGGGTCTCGTGACCCACCCCTGAGGGGTCACGTGACCCACCCCTGAGGGGTCACGTGACCCACCCCTGAGGGGTCTCGTGACCCACCCTTGAGGGGTCACGTGACCAACCCCTGAGGGGTCTCGTGACCCACCCCTGAGGGGTCACGTGACCAAACCCTGAGGGGTCACGTGACCCACACCTGAGGCGTCACGTGACCCACCCCTGAGGGGTCTCGTGACCCACCCTTGAGGGGTCACGTGACCCACACCTGAGGGGTCCGTGACCCACCCCTGAGGGGTCACGTGACCAACCCGTGAGGGGTCACGTGACCCACCCCTGAGGGGTCTCGTGACCCACCCTTGAGGGGTCACGTGACCAACCCCTGAGGGGTCTCGTGACCCACCCCTGACGGGTCACGTGACCAACCCCTGAGGGGTCACGTGACCCACACCTGAGGGGTCACGTGACCCACCCCTGAGGGGTCTCGTGACCCACCTTGAGAGGTCACAGCAGTTTTACAGGGTCCCTGCGCACCTGTTCGGGGAAACAGAAGCCCTCCCTGCCACTCAGAGGAATGCGCGATTTCCCAAGGCCACACTGCCTAGCAGCACCTTCAGCCCCGCACAGACAGTGTGCTAAGGACAGACTTGGGTACCGGGGGCATGGGCGGGGGATTTCCCATGGCACTCTCTAAGGGTCCGGTACCCTGTGTGGCCCGGGGAGTGCCCATGCCGTTACTTTACCCCGCAGGACACTTGCATCCAGCAATAAGCAGCCCTCTGCCTCCACGGGGCTCAAACACCTGGGCCCGGTGTGCGGGCACCTGGCGTACGTGGAGCCAAACCCGCAGAGCCCTCTGGCCCGAACCCACCACTGTGAAGATCCCCCTTTTCTTCCATCCCTAAAGGGGTCACGCTTGAGGAGTGGAAGAACATGGGGAGGCCCCCAGGAGATGGCTTTTCTCCGAGCCGCGGCTGCCTCTTTCGGGCCTATACGTGGGCCGCCCATGCGCACTCAGGCTCCCAAGCACACGCCTCCCTCGGCTCACCTGACCCACCCTTTAGAGGTCACAGCAGTTCCACAGGGTCCCTGGGCACCTGTCCGTGGACACAGGAGCCCTCCCTGCCACCTAGAGCACCACGCGATTTCCGCTGGGGAACACTGCCCGGAAGCACTCCCAGCCTCGCACAGACACTGTGCGCAGGATAGACTTGTGGACCAGGGGCCTGGGCGGGGAATTTTCCAGGGAACTCTCTAAAGGCCAGGTGCCCTCTGTCGCCCTGGGAGTGCCCACGCCATCCCTTAACCCTGCAGGACACTATCATCCAGCAATAAGCAGCCCTCTGCCTCCACGGGGCTCAAACACCCGGGCCCGTTGTGCGAGCACCTGGCGTACGTGGAGGCAAACCCGCAGAGCCCTCTGGCCCGAACCCACCACTGCGAAGATCCCCCTTTTCTTCCATCCTTAAAGGGGTGACGCTTGAGGAGTGGAGGAACATGGGGAGGCCCCAGGAGATGGCTTTTCTCCGAGCCGCGGCTGGCTCGTTTCGGGCCTATAGTGGGCCGCGCATGCGCACTCAGGCTCCCAAGCACACGCCTCCCTCGGCTCACCTGACCCACCCTTTAGAGGTCACAGCAGTTCCACAGGGTCCCTGGGCACCTGTCCGTGGACACAGGAGCCCTTCCTGCCACCCAGGGGACCGCGCGATTTCCCATGGGCCACACTTCCCAGCAGCTCTCCCAGCTCCTCAGAGACAGTGTGCGCAGGAAAGACTTGGGGACCGGGGGCCTGGGCGGGGGATTTTCCAGGGGGCTGTCTGATGGCCAGGCGTCCTCTCTCGCCCTGTGAGTGTCCAAGCCGTCCCTTGACCCCCGCAGGAGACCTGATTCCTGCCATAAGCGGCCCTCTAGCCACATGGGGCCGGGACACCTGGGCCCGGTGTGCCAGCAACTGGCCTACATGGAGGCAAACAAACAGACACCTCAGGCCTGACCCCACCACTGCGAAGATCCCACTTTTCTTCCATCCGTAAAGGGGTCACGCTTGAGGAGTGGAAGAACATGGGGAGGCCCCCAGGAGATGGCTTTTCTCCGAGCCGCGGCTGGCTCGTTTTGGGCCTATACGGGGGCCGCGCGTGCGCACTCAGGCTCCCCACGCAAGCCTCCCTCGGGTCACGGGACCCACCCTTGAGGTGTCTCCTGACCGACCCTTGAGGGGTCACGTGACCCACCCCTGAGGGGTCTCGTGACCAAACCCTGAGGGGTCACGTGACCCACCCCTAAGGGGTCTCGTGACCCACCCCTGAGGGGTCACGTGACCCACCCCTGAGGGGTCACGTGACCCACCCCTGAGGGGTCTCGTGACCCACCCTTGAGGGGTCACGTGACCAACCCCTGAGGGGTCTCGTGACCCACCCCTGAGGGGTCACGTGACCAAACCCTGAGGGGTCACGTGACCCACACCTGAGGCGTCACGTGACCCACCCCTGAGGGGTCTCGTGACCCACCCTTGAGGGGTCACGTGACCCACACCTGAGGGGTCCGTGACCCACCCCTGAGGGGTCACGTGACCAACCCGTGAGGGGTCACGTGACCCACCCCTGAGGGGTCTCGTGACCCACCCTTGAGGGGTCACGTGACCAACCCCTGAGGGGTCTCGTGACCCACCCCTGACGGGTCACGTGACCAACCCCTGAGGGGTCACGTGACCCACACCTGAGGGGTCACGTGACCCACCCCTGAGGGGTCTCGTGACCCACCTTGAGAGGTCACAGCAGTTTTACAGGGTCCCTGCGCACCTGTTCGGGGAAACAGAAGCCCTCCCTGCCACTCAGAGGAATGCGCGATTTCCCAAGGCCACACTGCCTAGCAGCACCTTCAGCCCCGCACAGACAGTGTGCTAAGGACAGACTTGGGTACCGGGGGCATGGGCGGGGGATTTCCCATGGCACTCTCTAAGGGTCCGGTACCCTGTGTGGCCCGGGGAGTGCCCATGCCGTTACTTTACCCCGCAGGACACTTGCATCCAGCAATAAGCAGCCCTCTGCCTCCACGGGGCTCAAACACCTGGGCCCGGTGTGCGGGCACCTGGCGTACGTGGAGCCAAACCCGCAGAGCCCTCTGGCCCGAACCCACCACTGTGAAGATCCCCCTTTTCTTCCATCCCTAAAGGGGTCACGCTTGAGGAGTGGAAGAACATGGGGAGGCCCCCAGGAGATGGCTTTTCTCCGAGCCGCGGCTGCCTCTTTCGGGCCTATACGTGGGCCGCCCATGCGCACTCAGGCTCCCAAGCACACGCCTCCCTCGGCTCACCTGACCCACCCTTTAGAGGTCACAGCAGTTCCACAGGGTCCCTGGGCACCTGTCCGTGGACACAGGAGCCCTCCCTGCCACCTAGAGCACCACGCGATTTCCGCTGGGGAACACTGCCCGGAAGCACTCCCAGCCTCGCACAGACACTGTGCGCAGGATAGACTTGTGGACCAGGGGCCTGGGCGGGGAATTTTCCAGGGAACTCTCTAAAGGCCAGGTGCCCTCTGTCGCCCTGGGAGTGCCCACGCCATCCCTTAACCCTGCAGGACACTATCATCCAGCAATAAGCAGCCCTCTGCCTCCACGGGGCTCAAACACCCGGGCCCGTTGTGCGAGCACCTGGCGTACGTGGAGGCAAACCCGCAGAGCCCTCTGGCCCGAACCCACCACTGCGAAGATCCCCCTTTTCTTCCATCCTTAAAGGGGTGACGCTTGAGGAGTGGAGGAACATGGGGAGGCCCCAGGAGATGGCTTTTCTCCGAGCCGCGGCTGGCTCGTTTCGGGCCTATACGTGGGCCGCGCATGCGCACTCAGGCTCCCAAGCACACGCCTCCCTCGGCTCACCTGACCCACCCTTTAGAGGTCACAGCAGTTCCACAGGGTCCCTGGGCACCTGTCCGTGGACACAGGAGCCCTCCCTGCCACCCAGGGGACCGCGCGATTTCCCATGGGCCACACTTCCCAGCAGCTCTCCCAGCTCCTCAGAGACAGTGTGCGCAGGAAAGACTTGGGGACCGGGGGCCTGGGCGGGGGATTTTCCAGGGGGCTGTCTGATGGCCAGGCGTCCTCTCTCGCCCTGTGAGTGTCCAAGCCGTCCCTTGACCCCCGCAGGAGACCTGATTCCTGCCATAAGCGGCCCTCTAGCCACATGGGGCCGGGACACCTGGACCCGGTGTGTCAGCAACTGGCCTACATGGAGGCAAACAAACAGACACCTCAGGCCTGACCCCACCACTGCGAAGATCCCACTTTTCTTCCATCCGTAAAGGGGTCACGCTTGAGGAGTGGAAGAACATGGGAAGGCCCCCAGGAGATGGCTTTTCTCCGAGCCACGGCTGGCTCGTTTTGGGCCTATACGGGGGCCGCGCGTGCGCACTCAGGCTCCCCACGCAAGCCTCCCTCGGGTCACGGGACCCACCCTTGAGGTGTCTCCTGACCGACCCTTGAGGGGTCACGTGACCCACCCCTGAGGGGTCACGTGACCCACGCCTGAGGGGTCACGTGACCCACCTCTGAGGGGTCTCGTGACCCACCTTGAGAGGTCACAGCAGTTTTACAGGGTCCCTGCGCACCTGTTCGGGGAAACAGAAGCCCTCCCTGCCACTCAGAGGAATGCGCGATTTCCCACAGGCCACACTGCCTAGCAGCACCTTCAGCCCCGCACAGACAGTGTGCTAAGGACAGACCTGGGTACCGGGGGCATGGGCGGGGGATTTCCCATGGCACTCTCTAAGGGTCCGGTACCCTGTGTGGCCCGGGGAGTGCCCATGCCGTTACTTTACCCCGCAGGACACTTGCATCCAGCAATAAGCAGCCCTCTGCCTCCACGGGGCTCAAACACCTGGGCCCGTTGTGCGAGCACCTGGCGTACGTGGAGGCAAACCCGCAGAGCCCTCTGGCCCGAACCCACCACTGCGAAGATCCCCCTTTTCTTCCATCCTTAAAGGGGTCACGCTTGAGGAGTGGAGGAACATGGGGAGGCCCCAGGAGATGGCTTTTCTCCGAGCCGCGGCTGGCTCGTTTCGGGCCTATAGTGGGCCGCGCATGCGCACTCAGGCTCCCAAGCACACGCCTCCCTCGGCTCACCTGACCCACCCTTTAGAGGTCACAGCAGTTCCACAGGGTCCCTGGGCACCTGTCCGTGGACACAGGAGCCCTCCCTGCCACCCAGGGGACCGCGCGATTTCCCATGGGCCACACTTCCCAGCAGCTCTCCCAGCTCCTCAGAGACAGTGTGCGCAGGAAAGACTTGGGGACCGGGGGCCTGGGCGGGGGATTTTCCAGGGGGCTGTCTGATGGCCAGGCGTCCTCTCTCGCCCTGTGAGTGTCCAAGCCGTCCCTTGACCCCCGCAGGAGACCTGATTCCTGCCATAAGCGGCCCTCTAGCCACATGGGGCCGGGACACCTGGGCCCGGTGTGCCAGCAACTGGCCTACATGGAGGCAAACAAACAGACACCTCAGGCCTGACCCCACCACTGCGAAGATCCCACTTTTCTTCCATCCGTAAAGGGGTCACGCTTGAGGAGTGGAAGAACATGGGGAGGCCCCCAGGAGATGGCTTTTCTCCGAGCCGCGGCTGGCTCGTTTTGGGCCTATACGGGGGCCGCGCGTGCGCACTCAGGCTCCCCACGCAAGCCTCCCTCGGGTCACGGGACCCACCCTTGAGGTGTCTCCTGACCGACCCTTGAGGGGTCACGTGACCCACCCCTGAGGGGTCTCGTGACTCAACCCTGAGGGGTCACGTGACCCACCCCTAAGGGGTCTCGTGACCAACCCGTGAGGGGTCACGTGACCCACCCTTGAGTGGTCACGTGACCCACCCCTGAGGGGTCTCGTGACCCACCTTGAGAGGTCACAGCAGTTTTACAGGGTCCCTGCGCACCTGTTCGGGGAAACAGAAGCCCTCCCTGCCACTCAGAGGAATGCGCGATTTCCCACAGGCCACACTGCCTAGCAGCACCATCAGCCCCGCACAGACAGTGTGCTAAGGACAGACTTGGGTACCGGGGGCATGGGCGGGGGATTTCCCATGGCACTCTCTAAGGGTCCGGTACCCTGTGTGGCCCGGGGAGTGCCCATGCCGTTACTTTACCCCGCAGGACACTTGCATCCAGCAATAAGCAGCCCTCTGCCTCCACGGGGCTCAAACACCTGGGCCCGTAGTGCGAGCACCTGGCGTACGTGGAGGCAAACCCGCAGAGCCCTCTGGCCCGAACCCACCACTGCGAAGATCCCCCTTTTCTTCCATCCTTAAAGGGGTTACGCTTGAGGAGTGGAGGAACATGGGGAGGCCCCAGGAGATGGCTTTTCTCCGAGCCGCGGCTGGCTCGTTTCGGGCCTATACGTGGGCCGCGCATGCGCACTCAGGCTCCCAAGCACACGCCTCCCTCGGCTCACCTGACCCACCCTTTAGAGGTCACAGCAGTTCCACAGGGTCCCTGGGCACCTGTCCGTGGACACAGGAGCCCTCCCTGCCACCCAGGGGACCGCGCGATTTCCCATGGGCCACACTTCCCAGCAGCTCTCCCAGCTCCTCAGAGACAGTGTGCGCAGGAAAGACTTGGGGACCGGGGGCCTGGGCGGGGGATTTTCCAGGGGGCTGTCTGATGGCCAGGCGTCCTCTCTCGCCCTGTGAGTGTCCAAGCCGTCCCTTGACCCCCGCAGGAGACCTGATTCCTGCCATAAGCGGCCCTCTAGCCACATGGGGCCGGGACACCTGGACCCGGTGTGCCAGCAACTGGCCTACATGGAGGCAAACAAACAGACACCTCAGGCCTGACCCCACCACTGCGAAGATCCCACTTTTCTTCCATCCGTAAAGGGGTCACGCTTGAGGAGTGGAAGAACATGGGGAGGCCCCCAGCAGATGGCTTTTCTCCGAGCCGCGGCTGGCTCGTTTTGGGCTTATACGGGGGCCGCGCGTGCGCACTCAGGCTCCCCACGCAAGCCTCCCTCGGGTCACGGGACCCACCCTTGAGGTGTCTCCTGACCGACCCTTGAGGGGTCACGTGACCCACCCCTGAGGGGTCTCGTGACCAAACCCTGAGGGGTCACGTGACCCACCCCTAAGGGGTCTCGTGACCCACCCCTGAGGGGTCACGTGACCCACCCCTGAGGGGTCACGTGACCCACCCCTGAGGGGTCTCGTGACCCACCCTTGAGGGGTCACGTGACCAACCCCTGAGGGGTCTCGTGACCCACCCCTGAGGGGTCACGTGACCAAACCCTGAGGGGTCACGTGACCCACACCTGAGGCGTCACGTGACCCACCCCTGAGGGGTCTCGTGACCCACCCTTGAGGGGTCACGTGACCCACACCTGAGGGGTCCGTGACCCACCCCTGAGGGGTCACGTGACCAACCCGTGAGGGGTCACGTGACCCACCCCTGAGGGGTCTCGTGACCCACCCTTGAGGGGTCACGTGACCAACCCCTGAGGGGTCTCGTGACCCACCCCTGACGGGTCACGTGACCAACCCCTGAGGGGTCACGTGACCCACACCTGAGGGGTCACGTGACCCACCCCTGAGGGGTCTCGTGACCCACCTTGAGAGGTCACAGCAGTTTTACAGGGTCCCTGCGCACCTGTTCGGGGAAACAGAAGCCCTCCCTGCCACTCAGAGGAATGCGCGATTTCCCAAGGCCACACTGCCTAGCAGCACCTTCAGCCCCGCACAGACAGTGTGCTAAGGACAGACTTGGGTACCGGGGGCATGGGCGGGGGATTTCCCATGGCACTCTCTAAGGGTCCGGTACCCTGTGTGGCCCGGGGAGTGCCCATGCCGTTACTTTACCCCGCAGGACACTTGCATCCAGCAATAAGCAGCCCTCTGCCTCCACGGGGCTCAAACACCTGGGCCCGGTGTGCGGGCACCTGGCGTACGTGGAGCCAAACCCGCAGAGCCCTCTGGCCCGAACCCACCACTGTGAAGATCCCCCTTTTCTTCCATCCCTAAAGGGGTCACGCTTGAGGAGTGGAAGAACATGGGGAGGCCCCCAGGAGATGGCTTTTCTCCGAGCCGCGGCTGCCTCTTTCGGGCCTATACGTGGGCCGCCATGCGCACTCAGGCTCCCAAGCACACGCCTCCCTCGGCTCACCTGACCCACCCTTTAGAGGTCACAGCAGTTCCACAGGGTCCCTGGGCACCTGTCCGTGGACACAGGAGCCCTCCCTGCCACCTAGAGCACCACGCGATTTCCGCTGGGGAACACTGCCTGGAAGCACTCCCAGCCTCGCACAGACACTGTGCGCAGGATAGACTTGTGGACCAGGGGCCTGGGCGGGGAATTTTCCAGGGAACTCTCTAAAGGCCAGGTGCCCTCTGTCGCCCTGGGAGTGCCCACGCCATCCCTTAACCCTGCAGGACACTATCATCCAGCAATAAGCAGCCCTCTGCCTCCACGGGGCTCAAACACCTGGGCCCGTTGTGCGAGCACCTGGCGTACGTGGAGGCAAACCCGCAGAGCCCTCTGGCCCGAACCCACCACTGCGAAGATCCCCCTTTTCTTCCATCCTTAAAGGGGTTACGCTTGAGGAGTGGAGGAACATGGGGAGGCCCCAGGAGATGGCTTTTCTCCGAGCCGCGGCTGGCTCGTTTCGGGCCTATACGTGGGCCGCGCATGCGCACTCAGGCTCCCAAGCACACGCCTCCCTCGGCTCACCTGACCCACCCTTTAGAGGTCACAGCAGTTCCACAGGGTCCCTGGGCACCTGTCCGTGGACACAGGAGCCCTCCCTGCCACCCAGGGGACCGCGCGATTTCCCATGGGCCACACTTCCCAGCAGCTCTCCCAGCTCCTCAGAGACAGTGTGCGCAGGAAAGACTTGGGGACCGGGGGCCTGGGCGGGGGATTTTCCAGGGGGCTGTCTGATGGCCAGGCGTCCTCTCTCGCCCTGTGAGTGTCCAAGCCGTCCCTTGACCCCCGCAGGAGACCTGATTCCTGCCATAAGCGGCCCTCTAGCCACATGGGGCCGGGACACCTGGACCCGGTGTGTCAGCAACTGGCCTACATGGAGGCAAACAAACAGACACCTCAGGCCTGACCCCACCACTGCGAAGATCCCACTTTTCTTCCATCCGTAAAGGGGTCACGCTTGAGGAGTGGAAGAACATGGGGAGGCCCCCAGGAGATGGCTTTTCTCCGAGCCGCGGCTGGCTCGTTTTGGGCCTATACGGGGGCCGCGCGTGCGCACTCAGGCTCCCCACGCAAGCCTCCCTCGGGTCACGGGACCCACCCTTGAGGTGTCTCCTGACCGACCCTTGAGGGGTCACGTGACCCACCCCTGAGGGGTCACGTGACCCACGCCTGAGGGGTCACGTGACCCACCTCTGAGGGGTCTCGTGACCCACCTTGAGAGGTCACAGCAGTTTTACAGGGTCCCTGCGCACCTGTTCGGGGAAACAGAAGCCCTCCCTGCCACTCAGAGGAATGCGCGATTTCCCACAGGCCACACTGCCTAGCAGCACCTTCAGCCCCGCACAGACAGTGTGCTAAGGACAGACCTGGGTACCGGGGGCATGGGCGGGGGATTTCCCATGGCACTCTCTAAGGGTCCGGTACCCTGTGTGGCCCGGGGAGTGCCCATGCCGTTACTTTACCCCGCAGGACACTTGCATCCAGCAATAAGCAGCCCTCTGCCTCCACGGGGCTCAAACACCTGGGCCCGTTGTGCGAGCACCTGGCGTACGTGGAGGCAAACCCGCAGAGCCCTCTGGCCCGAACCCACCACTGCGAAGATCCCCCTTTTCTTCCATCCTTAAAGGGGTCACGCTTGAGGAGTGGAGGAACATGGGGAGGCCCCAGGAGATGGCTTTTCTCCGAGCCGCGGCTGGCTCGTTTCGGGCCTATAGTGGGCCGCGCATGCGCACTCAGGCTCCCAAGCACACGCCTCCCTCGGCTCACCTGACCCACCCTTTAGAGGTCACAGCAGTTCCACAGGGTCCCTGGGCACCTGTCCGTGGACACAGGAGCCCTCCCTGCCACCCAGGGGACCGCGCGATTTCCCATGGGCCACACTTCCCAGCAGCTCTCCCAGCTCCTCAGAGACAGTGTGCGCAGGAAAGACTTGGGGACCGGGGGCCTGGGCGGGGGATTTTCCAGGGGGCTGTCTGATGGCCAGGCGTCCTCTCTCGCCCTGTGAGTGTCCAAGCCGTCCCTTGACCCCCGCAGGAGACCTGATTCCTGCCATAAGCGGCCCTCTAGCCACATGGGGCCGGGACACCTGGGCCCGGTGTGCCAGCAACTGGCCTACATGGAGGCAAACAAACAGACACCTCAGGCCTGACCCCACCACTGCGAAGATCCCACTTTTCTTCCATCCGTAAAGGGGTCACGCTTGAGGAGTGGAAGAACATGGGGAGGCCCCCAGGAGATGGCTTTTCTCCGAGCCGCGGCTGGCTCGTTTTGGGCCTATACGGGGGCCGCGCGTGCGCACTCAGGCTCCCCACGCAAGCCTCCCTCGGGTCACGGGACCCACCCTTGAGGTGTCTCCTGACCGACCCTTGAGGGGTCACGTGACCCACCCCTGAGGGGTCTCGTGACTCAACCCTGAGGGGTCACGTGACCCACCCCTAAGGGGTCTCGTGACCCACCCCTGAGGGGTCACGTGACCCACCCCTGAGGGGTCACGTGTCCCACCCCTGAGGCGTCTCGTGACCCACCCTTGAGGGGTCACGTGACCAACCCCTGAGGGGTCTCGTGACCCACCCCTGAGGGGTCACGTGACCAACCCCTGAGGGGTCACGTGACCCACACCTGAGGCGTCACGTGACCCACCCCTGAGGGGTCTCGTGACCCACCCTTGAGGGGTCACGTGACCCACACCTGAGGGGTCTCGTGACCCACCCCTGAGGGGTCACGTGACCAACCCGTGAGGGGTCACGTGACCCACCCTTGAGTGGTCACGTGACCCACCCCTGAGGGGTCTCGTGACCCACCTTGAGAGGTCACAGCAGTTTTACAGGGTCCCTGCGCACCTGTTCGGGGAAACAGAAGCCCTCCCTGCCACTCAGAGGAATGCGCGATTTCCCACAGGCCACACTGCCTAGCAGCACCATCAGCCCCGCACAGACAGTGTGCTAAGGACAGACTTGGGTACCGGGGGCATGGGCGGGGGATTTCCCATGGCACTCTCTAAGGGTCCGGTACCCTGTGTGGCCCGGGGAGTGCCCATGCCGTTACATTACCCCGCAGGACACTTGCATCCAGCAATAAGCAGCCCTCTGCCTCCACGGGGCTCAAACACCTGGGCCCGTAGTGCGAGCACCTGGCGTACGTGGAGGCAAACCCGCAGAGCCCTCTGGCCCGAACCCACCACTGCGAAGATCCCCCTTTTCTTCCATCCTTAAAGGGGTCACGCTTGAGGAGTGGAGGAACATGGGGAGGCCCCAGGAGATGGCTTTTCTCCGAGCCGCGGCTGGCTCGTTTCGGGCCTATAGTGGGCCGCGCATGCGCACTCAGGCTCCCAAGCACACGCCTCCCTCGGCTCACCTGACCCACCCTTTAGAGGTCACAGCAGTTCCACAGGGTCCCTGGGCACCTGTCCGTGGACACAGGAGCCCTCCCTGCCACCCAGGGGACCGCGCGATTTCCCATGGGCCACACTTCCCAGCAGCTCTCCCAGCTCCTCAGAGACAGTGTGCGCAGGAAAGACTTGGGGACCGGGGGCCTGGGCGGGGGATTTTCCAGGGGGCTGTCTGATGGCCAGGCGTCCTCTCTCGCCCTGTGAGTGTCCAAGCCGTCCCTTGACCCCCGCAGGAGACCTGATTCCTGCCATAAGCGGCCCTCTAGCCACATGGGGCCGGGACACCTGGGCCCGGTGTGCCAGCAACTGGCCTACATGGAGGCAAACAAACAGACACCTCAGGCCTGACCCCACCACTGCGAAGATCCCACTTTTCTTCCATCCGTAAAGGGGTCACGCTTGAGGAGTGGAAGAACATGGGGAGGCCCCCAGGAGATGGCTTTTCTCCGAGCCGCGGCTGGCTCGTTTTGGGCCTATACGGGGGCCGCGCGTGCGCACTCAGGCTCCCCACGCAAGCCTCCCTCGGGTCACGGGACCCACCCTTGAGGTGTCTCCTGACCGACCCTTGAGGGGTCACGTGACCCACCCCTGAGGGGTCTCGTGACCCAACCCTGAGGGGTCACGTGACCCACCCCTAAGGGGTCTCGTGACTCACCCCTGAGGGGTCACGTGACCCACCCCTGAGGGGTCTCGTGACCCACCCTTGAGGGGTCACGTGACCAACCCCTGAGGGGTCTCGTCACCCACCCCTGACGGGTCACGTGACCAACCCCTGAGGGGTCACGTGACCCACACCTGAGGGGTCACGTGACCCACCCCTGAGGGGTCTCGTGACCCACCTTGAGAGGTCACAGCAGTTTTACAGGGTCCCTGCGCACCTGTTCGGGGAAACAGAAGCCCTCCCTGCCACTCAGAGGAATGCGCGATTTCCCAAGGCCACACTGCCTAGCAGCACCTTCAGCCCCGCACAGACAGTGTGCTAAGGACAGACTTGGGTACCGGGGGCATGGGCGGGGGATTTCCCATGGCACTCTCTAAGGGTCCGGTACCCTGTGTGGCCCGGGGAGTGCCCATGCCGTTACTTTACCCCGCAGGACACTTGCATCCAGCAATAAGCAGCCCTCTGCCTCCACGGGGCTCAAACACCTGGGCCCGGTGTGCGGGCACCTGGCGTACGTGGAGCCAAACCCCCAGAGCCCTCTGGCCCGAACCCACCACTGTGAAGATCCCCCTTTTCTTCCATCCCTAAAGGGGTCACGCTTGAGGAGTGGAAGAACATGGGGAGGCCCCCAGGAGATGGCTTTTCTCCGAGCCGCGGCTGCCTCTTTCGGGCCTATACGTGGGCCGCCCATGCGCACTCAGGCTCCCAAGCACACGCCTCCCTCGGCTCACCTGACCCACCCTTTAGAGGTCACAGCAGTTCCACAGGGTCCCTGGGCACCTGTCCGTGGACACAGGAGCCCTCCCTGCCACCTAGAGCACCACGCGATTTCCGCTGGGGAACACTGCCCGGAAGCACTCCCAGCCTCGCACAGACACTGTGCGCAGGATAGACTTGTGGACCAGGGGCCTGGGCGGGGAATTTTCCAGGGAACTCTCTAAAGGCCAGGTGCCCTCTGTCGCCCTGGGAGTGCCCACGCCATCCCTTAACCCTGCAGGACACTATCATCCAGCAATAAGCAGCCCTCTGCCTCCATGGGGCTCAATCACCTGGGCCCGTTGTGCGAGCACCTGGCGTACGTGGAGGCAAACCCGCAGAGCCCTCTGGCCCGAACCCACCACTGCGAAGATCCCCCTTTTCTTCCATCCTTAAAGGGGTGACGCTTGAGGAGTGGAGGAACATGGGGAGGCCCCAGGAGATGGCTTTTCTCCGAGCCGCGGCTGGCTCGTTTCGGGCCTATACGTGGGCCGCGCATGCGCACTCAGGCTCCCAAGCACACGCCTCCCTCGGCTCACCTGACCCACCCTTTAGAGGTCACAGCAGTTCCACAGGGTCCCTGGGCACCTGTCCGTGGACACAGGAGCCCTCCCTGCCACCCAGGGGACCGCGCGATTTCCCATGGGCCACACTTCCCAGCAGCTCTCCCAGCTCCTCAGAGACAGTGTGCGCAGGAAAGACTTGGGGACCGGGGGCCTGGGCGGGGGATTTTCCAGGGGGCTGTCTGATGGCCAGGCGTCCTCTCTCGCCCTGTGAGTGTCCAAGCCGTCCCTTGACCCCCGCAGGAGACCTGATTCCTGCCATAAGCGGCCCTCTAGCCACATGGGGCCGGGACACCTGGGCCCGGTGTGCCAGCAACTGGCCTACATGGAGGCAAACAAACAGACACCTCAGGCCTGACCCCACCACTGCGAAGATCCCACTTTTCTTCCATCCGTAAAGGGGTCACGCTTGAGGAGTGGAAGAACATGGGGAGGCCCCCAGGAGATGGCTTTTCTCCGAGCCGCGGCTGGCTCGTTTTGGGCCTATACGGGGGCCGCGCGTGCGCACTCAGGCTCCCCACGCAAGCCTCCCTCGGGTCACGGGACCCACCCTTGAGGTGTCTCCTGACCGACCCTTGAGGGGTCACGTGACCCACCCCTGAGGGGTCTCGTGACTCACCCCTGAGGGGTCACGTGACCCACCCCTGAGGGGTCTCGTGACCCACCCTTGAGGGGTCTCGTGACCCACCCCTGAGGGGTCTCGTGACCCACCCTTGAGGGGTCACGTGACCAACCCCTGAGGGGTCTCGTGACCCACCCCTGACGGGTCACGTGACCAACCCCTGAGGGGTCACGTGACCCACCCCTGAGGGGTCTCGTGACTCACCCCTGAGGGGTCACGTGACCCACCCCTGAGGGGTCTCGTGACCCAACCCTGAGGGGTCACGTGACCCACCCCTAAGGGGTCTCGTGACTCACCCCTGAGGGGTCACGTGACCCACCCCTGAGGGGTCTCGTGACCCACCCTTGAGGGGTCACGTGACCAACCCCTGAGGGGTCTCGTGACCCACCCCTGACGGGTCACGTGACCAACCCCTGAGGGGTCACGTGACCCACACCTGAGGGGTCACGTGACCCACCCCTGAGGGGTCTCGTGACCCACCTTGAGAGGTCACAGCAGTTTTACAGGGTCCCTGCGCACCTGTTCGGGGAAACAGAAGCCCTCCCTGCCACTCAGAGGAATGCGCGATTTCCCAAGGCCACACTGCCTAGCAGCACCTTCAGCCCCGCACAGACAGTGTGCTAAGGACAGACTTGGGTACCGGGGGCATGGGCGGGGGATTTCCCATGGCACTCTCTAAGGGTCCGGTACCCTGTGTGGCCCGGGGAGTGCCCATGCCGTTACTTTACCCCGCAGGACACTTGCATCCAGCAATAAGCAGCCCTCTGCCTCCACGGGGCTCAAACACCTGGGCCCGGTGTGCGGGCACCTGGCGTACGTGGAGCCAAACCCGCAGAGCCCTCTGGCCCGAACCCACCACTGTGAAGATCCCCCTTTTCTTCCATCCCTAAAGGGGTCACGCTTGAGGAGTGGAAGAACATGGGGAGGCCCCCAGGAGATGGCTTTTCTCCGAGCCGCGGCTGCCTCTTTCGGGCCTATACGTGGGCCGCCCATGCGCACTCAGGCTCCCAAGCACACGCCTCCCTCGGCTCACCTGACCCACCCTTTAGAGGTCACAGCAGTTCCACAGGGTCCCTGGGCACCTGTCCGTGGACACAGGAGCCCTCCCTGCCACCTAGAGCACCACGCGATTTCCGCTGGGGAACACTGCCCGGAAGCACTCCCAGCCTCGCACAGACACTGTGCGCAGGATAGACTTGTGGACCAGGGGCCTGGGCGGGGAATTTTCCAGGGAACTCTCTAAAGGCCAGGTGCCCTCTGTCGCCCTGGGAGTGCCCACGCCATCCCTTAACCCTGCAGGACACTATCATCCAGCAATAAGCAGCCCTCTGCCTCCATGGGGCTCAATCACCTGGGCCCGTTGTGCGAGCACCTGGCGTACGTGGAGGCAAACCCGCAGAGCCCTCTGGCCCGAACCCACCACTGCGAAGATCCCCCTTTTCTTCCATCCTTAAAGGGGTGACGCTTGAGGAGTGGAGGAACATGGGGAGGCCCCAGGAGATGGCTTTTCTCCGAGCCGCGGCTGGCTCGTTTCGGGCCTATACGTGGGCCGCGCATGCGCACTCAGGCTCCCAAGCACACGCCTCCCTCGGCTCACCTGACCCACCCTTTAGAGGTCACAGCAGTTCCACAGGGTCCCTGGGCACCTGTCCGTGGACACAGGAGCCCTCCCTGCCACCCAGGGGACCGCGCGATTTCCCATGGGCCACACTTCCCAGCAGCTCTCCCAGCTCCTCAGAGACAGTGTGCGCAGGAAAGACTTGGGGACCGGGGGCCTGGGCGGGGGATTTTCCAGGGGGCTGTCTGATGGCCAGGCGTCCTCTCTCGCCCTGTGAGTGTCCAAGCCGTCCCTTGACCCCCGCAGGAGACCTGATTCCTGCCATAAGCGGCCCTCTAGCCACATGGGGCCGGGACACCTGGGCCCGGTGTGCCAGCAACTGGCCTACATGGAGGCAAACAAACAGACACCTCAGGCCTGACCCCACCACTGCGAAGATCCCACTTTTCTTCCATCCGTAAAGGGGTCACGCTTGAGGAGTGGAAGAACATGGGGAGGCCCCCAGGAGATGGCTTTTCTCCGAGCCGCGGCTGGCTCGTTTTGGGCCTATACGGGGGCCGCGCGTGCGCACTCAGGCTCCCCACGCAAGCCTCCCTCGGGTCACGGGACCCACCCTTGAGGTGTCTCCTGACCGACCCTTGAGGGGTCACGTGACCCACCCCTGAGGGGTCTCGTGACCCAACCCTGAGGGGTCACGTGACCCACCCCTAAGGGGTCTCGTGACTCACCCCTGAGGGGTCACGTGACCCACCCCTGAGGGGTCTCGTGACCCACCCTTGAGGGGTCACGTGACCAACCCCTGAGGGGTCTCGTGACCCACCCCTGACGGGTCACGTGACCAACCCCTGAGGGGTCACGTGACCCACACCTGAGGGGTCACGTGACCCACCCCTGAGGGGTCTCCTGACCCACCTTGAGAGGTCACAGCAGTTTTACAGGGTCCCTGCGCACCTGTTCGGGGAAACAGAAGCCCTCCCTGCCACTCAGAGGAATGCGCGATTTCCCAAGGCCACACTGCCTAGCAGCACCTTCAGCCCCGCACAGACAGTGTGCTAAGGACAGACTTGGGTACCGGGGGCATGGGCGGGGGATTTCCCATGGCACTCTCTAAGGGTCCGGTACCCTGTGTGGCCCGGGGAGTGCCCATGCCGTTACTTTACCCCGCAGGACACTTGCATCCAGCAATAAGCAGCCCTCTGCCTCCACGGGGCTCAAACACCTGGGCCCGGTGTGCGGGCACCTGGCGTACGTGGAGCCAAACCCGCAGAGCCCTCTGGCCCGAACCCACCACTGTGAAGATCCCCCTTTTCTTCCATCCCTAAAGGGGTCACGCTTGAGGAGTGGAAGAACATGGGGAGGCCCCCAGGAGATGGCTTTTCTCCGAGCCGCGGCTGCCTCTTTCGGGCCTATACGTGGGCCGCCCATGCGCACTCAGGCTCCCAAGCACACGCCTCGCTCGGCTCACCTGACCCACCCTTTAGAGGTCACAGCAGTTCCACAGGGTCCCTGGGCACCTGTCCGTGGACACAGGAGCCCTCCCTGCCACCTAGAGCACCACGCGATTTCCGCTGGGGAACACTGCCCGGAAGCACTCCCAGCCTCGCACAGACACTGTGCGCAGGATAGACTTGTGGACCAGGGGCCTGGGCGGGGAATTTTCCAGGGAACTCTCTAAAGGCCAGGTGCCCTCTGTCGCCCTGGGAGTGCCCACGCCATCCCTTAACCCTGCAGGACACTATCATCCAGCAATAAGCAGCCCTCTGCCTCCACGGGGCTCAAACACCTGGGCCCGTTGTGCGAGCACCTGGCGTACGTGGAGGCAAACCCGCAGAGCCCTCTGGCCCGAACCCACCACTGCGAAGATCCCCCTTTTCTTCCATCCTTAAAGGGGTCACGCTTGAGGAGTGGAGGAACATGGGGAGGCCCCAGGAGATGGCTTTTCTCCGAGCCGCGGCTGGCTCGTTTCGGGCCTGTACGTGGGCCGCGCATGCGCACTCAGGCTCCCAAGCACACGACTCCCTCGGCTCACCTGACCCACCCTTTAGAGGTCACAGCAGTTCCACAGGGTCCCTGGGCACCTGTCCGTGGACACAGGAGCCCTCCCTGCCACCCAGGGGACCGCGCGATTTCCCATGGGCCACACTTCCCAGCAGCTCTCCCAGCTCCTCAGAGACAGTGTGCGCAGGAAAGACTTGGGGACCGGGGGCCTGGGCGGGGGATTTTCCAGGGGGCTGTCTGATGGCCAGGCGTCCTCTCTCGCCCTGTGAGTGTCCAAGCCGTCCCTTGACCCCCGCAGGAGACCTGATTCCTGCCATAAGCGGCCCTCTAGCCACATGGGGCCGGGACACCTGGGCCCGGTGTGCCAGCAACTGGCCTACATGGAGGCAAACAAACAGACACCTCAGGCCTGACCCCACCACTGCGAAGATCCCACTTTTCTTCCATCCGTAAAGGGGTCACGCTTGAGGAGTGGAAGAACATGGGGAGGCCCCCAGGAGATGGCTTTTCTCCGAGCCGCGGCTGGCTCGTTTTGGGCCTATACGGGGGCCGCGCGTGCGCACTCAGGCTCCCCACGCAAGCCTCCCTCGGGTCACGGGACCCACCCTTGAGGTGTCTCCTGACCGACCCTTGAGGGGTCACGTGACCCACCCCTGAGGGGTCTCGTGACTCAACCCTGAGGGGTCACGTGACCCACCCCTAAGGGGTCTCGTGACCCACCCCTGAGGGGTCACGTGACCCACCCCTGAGGGGTCACGTGTCCCACCCCTGAGGGGTCTCGTGACCCACCCTTGAGGGGTCACGTGACCAACCCCTGAGGGGTCTCGTGACCCACCCCTGAGGGGTCACGTGACCAACCCCTGAGGGGTCACGTGACCCACACCTGAGGCGTCACGTGACCCACCCCTGAGGGGTCTCGTGACCCACCCTTGAGGGGTCACGTGACCCACACCTGAGGGGTCTCGTGACCCACCCCTGAGGGGTCACGTGACCAACCCGTGAGGGGTCACGTGACCCACCCTTGAGTGGTCACGTGACCCACCCCTGAGGGGTCTCGTGACCCACCTTGAGAGGTCACAGCAGTTTTACAGGGTCCCTGCGCACCTGTTCGGGGAAACAGAAGCCCTCCCTGCCACTCAGAGGAATGCGCGATTTCCCACAGGCCACACTGCCTAGCAGCACCATCAGCCCCGCACAGACAGTGTGCTAAGGACAGACTTGGGTACCGGGGGCATGGGCGGGGGATTTCCCATGGCACTCTCTAAGGGTCCGGTACCCTGTGTGGCCCGGGGAGTGCCCATGCCGTTACTTTACCCCGCAGGACACTTGCATCCAGCAATAAGCAGCCCTCTGCCTCCACGGGGCTCAAACACCTGGGCCCGTAGTGCGAGCACCTGGCGTACGTGGAGGCAAACCCGCAGAGCCCTCTGGCCCGAACCCACCACTGCGAAGATCCCCCTTTTCTTCCATCCTTAAAGGGGTCACGCTTGAGGAGTGGAGGAACATGGGGAGGCCCCAGGAGATGGCTTTTCTCCGAGCCGCGGCTGGCTCGTTTCGGGCCTATAGTGGGCCGCGCATGCGCACTCAGGCTCCCAAGCACACGCCTCCCTCGGCTCACCTGACCCACCCTTTAGAGGTCACAGCAGTTCCACAGGGTCCCTGGGCACCTGTCCGTGGACACAGGAGCCCTCCCTGCCACCCAGGGGACCGCGCGATTTCCCATGGGCCACACTTCCCAGCAGCACTCCCAGCTCCTCAGAGACAGTGTGCGCAGGAAAGACTTGGGGACCGGGGGCCTGGGCGGGGGATTTTCCAGGGGGCTGTCTGATGGCCAGGCGTCCTCTCTCGCCCTGTGAGTGTCCAAGCCGTCCCTTGACCCCCGCAGGAGACCTGATTCCTGCCATAAGCGGCCCTCTAGCCACATGGGGCCGGGACACCTGGGCCCGGTGTGCCAGCAACTGGCCTACATGGAGGCAAACAAACAGACACCTCAGGCCTGACCCCACCACTGCGAAGATCCCACTTTTCTTCCATCCGTAAAGGGGTCACGCTTGAGGAGTGGAAGAACATGGGGAGGCCCCCAGGAGATGGCTTTTCTCCGAGCCGCGGCTGGCTCGTTTTGGGCCTATACGGGGGCCGCGCGTGCGCACTCAGGCTCCCCACGCAAGCCTCCCTCGGGTCACGGGACCCACCCTTGAGGTGTCTCCTGACCGACCCTTGAGGGGTCACGTGACCCACCCCTGAGGGGTCTCGTGACCCAACCCTGAGGGGTCACGTGACCCACCCCTAAGGGGTCTCGTGACTCACCCCTGAGGGGTCACGTGACCCACCCCTGAGGGGTCTCGTGACCCACCCTTGAGGGGTCACGTGACCAACCCCTGAGGGGTCTCGTCACCCACCCCTGACGGGTCACGTGACCAACCCCTGAGGGGTCACGTGACCCACACCTGAGGGGTCACGTGACCCACCCCTGAGGGGTCTCGTGACCCACCTTGAGAGGTCACAGCAGTTTTACAGGGTCCCTGCGCACCTGTTCGGGGAAACAGAAGCCCTCCCTGCCACTCAGAGGAATGCGCGATTTCCCAAGGCCACACTGCCTAGCAGCACCTTCAGCCCCGCACAGACAGTGTGCTAAGGACAGACTTGGGTACCGGGGGCATGGGCGGGGGATTTCCCATGGCACTCTCTAAGGGTCCGGTACCCTGTGTGGCCCGGGGAGTGCCCATGCCGTTACTTTACCCCGCAGGACACTTGCATCCAGCAATAAGCAGCCCTCTGCCTCCACGGGGCTCAAACACCTGGGCCCGGTGTGCGGGCACCTGGCGTACGTGGAGCCAAACCCCCAGAGCCCTCTGGCCCGAACCCACCACTGTGAAGATCCCCCTTTTCTTCCATCCCTAAAGGGGTCACGCTTGAGGAGTGGAAGAACATGGGGAGGCCCCCAGGAGATGGCTTTTCTCCGAGCCGCGGCTGCCTCTTTCGGGCCTATACGTGGGCCGCCCATGCGCACTCAGGCTCCCAAGCACACGCCTCCCTCGGCTCACCTGACCCACCCTTTAGAGGTCACAGCAGTTCCACAGGGTCCCTGGGCACCTGTCCGTGGACACAGGAGCCCTCCCTGCCACCTAGAGCACCACGCGATTTCCGCTGGGGAACACTGCCCGGAAGCACTCCCAGCCTCGCACAGACACTGTGCGCAGGATAGACTTGTGGACCAGGGGCCTGGGCGGGGAATTTTCCAGGGAACTCTCTAAAGGCCAGGTGCCCTCTGTCGCCCTGGGAGTGCCCACGCCATCCCTTAACCCTGCAGGACACTATCATCCAGCAATAAGCAGCCCTCTGCCTCCATGGGGCTCAATCACCTGGGCCCGTTGTGCGAGCACCTGGCGTACGTGGAGGCAAACCCGCAGAGCCCTCTGGCCCGAACCCACCACTGCGAAGATCCCCCTTTTCTTCCATCCTTAAAGGGGTGACGCTTGAGGAGTGGAGGAACATGGGGAGGCCCCAGGAGATGGCTTTTCTCCGAGCCGCGGCTGGCTCGTTTCGGGCCTATACGTGGGCCGCGCATGCGCACTCAGGCTCCCAAGCACACGCCTCCCTCGGCTCACCTGACCCACCCTTTAGAGGTCACAGCAGTTCCACAGGGTCCCTGGGCACCTGTCCGTGGACACAGGAGCCCTCCCTGCCACCCAGGGGACCGCGCGATTTCCCATGGGCCACACTTCCCAGCAGCTCTCCCAGCTCCTCAGAGACAGTGTGCGCAGGAAAGACTTGGGGACCGGGGGCCTGGGCGGGGGATTTTCCAGGGGGCTGTCTGATGGCCAGGCGTCCTCTCTCGCCCTGTGAGTGTCCAAGCCGTCCCTTGACCCCCGCAGGAGACCTGATTCCTGCCATAAGCGGCCCTCTAGCCACATGGGGCCGGGACACCTGGGCCCGGTGTGCCAGCAACTGGCCTACATGGAGGCAAACAAACAGACACCTCAGGCCTGACCCCACCACTGCGAAGATCCCACTTTTCTTCCATCCGTAAAGGGGTCACGCTTGAGGAGTGGAAGAACATGGGGAGGCCCCCAGGAGATGGCTTTTCTCCGAGCCGCGGCTGGCTCGTTTTGGGCCTATACGGGGGCCGCGCGTGCGCACTCAGGCTCCCCACGCAAGCCTCCCTCGGGTCACGGGACCCACCCTTGAGGTGTCTCCTGACCGACCCTTGAGGGGTCACGTGACCCACCCCTGAGGGGTCTCGTGACCCAACCCTGAGGGGTCACGTGACCCACCCCTAAGGGGTCTCGTGACTCACCCCTGAGGGGTCACGTGACCCACCCCTGAGGGGTCTCGTGACCCACCCTTGAGGGGTCACGTGACCAACCCCTGAGGGGTCTCGTGACCCACCCCTGACGGGTCACGTGACCAACCCCTGAGGGGTCACGTGACCCACACCTGAGGGGTCACGTGACCCACCCCTGAGGGGTCTCCTGACCCACCTTGAGAGGTCACAGCAGTTTTACAGGGTCCCTGCGCACCTGCTCGGGGAAACAGAAGCCCTCCCTGCCACTCAGAGGAATGCGCGATTTCCCAAGGCCACACTGCCTAGCAGCACCTTCAGCCCCGCACAGACAGTGTGCTAAGGACAGACTTGGGTACCGGGGGCATGGGCGGGGGATTTCCCATGGCACTCTCTAAGGGTCCGGTACCCTGTGTGGCCCGGGGAGTGCCCATGCCGTTACTTTACCCCGCAGGACACTTGCATCCAGCAATAAGCAGCCCTCTGCCTCCACGGGGCTCAAACACCTGGGCCCGGTGTGCGGGCACCTGGCGTACGTGGAGCCAAACCCGCAGAGCCCTCTGGCCCGAACCCACCACTGTGAAGATCCCCCTTTTCTTCCATCCCTAAAGGGGTCACGCTTGAGGAGTGGAAGAACATCGGGAGGCCCCCAGGAGATGGCTTTTCTCCGAGCCGCGGCTGCCTCTTTCGGGCCTATACGTGGGCCGCCCAGGCGCACTCAGGCTCCCAAGCACACGCCTCGCTCGGCTCACCTGACCCACCCTTTAGAGGTCACAGCAGTTCCACAGGGTCCCTGGGCACCTGTCCGTGGACACAGGAGCCCTCCCTGCCACCTAGAGCACCACGCGATTTCCGCTGGGGAACACTGCCCGGAAGCACTCCCAGCCTCGCACAGACACTGTGCGCAGGATAGACTTGTGGACCAGGGGCCTGGGCGGGGAATTTTCCAGGGAACTCTCTAAAGGCCAGGTGCCCTCTGTCGCCCTGGGAGTGCCCACGCCATCCCTTAACCCTGCAGGACACTATCATCCAGCAATAAGCAGCCCTCTGCCTCCACGGGGCTCAAACACCTGGGCCCGTTGTGCGAGCACCTGGCGTACGTGGAGGCAAACCCGCAGAGCCCTCTGGCCCGAACCCACCACTGCGAAGATCCCCCTTTTCTTCCATCCTTAAAGGGGTCACGCTTGAGGAGTGGAGGAACATGGGGAGGCCCCAGGAGATGGCTTTTCTCCGAGCCGCGGCTGGCTCGTTTCGGGCCTGTACGTGGGCCGCGCATGCGCACTCAGGCTCCCAAGCACACGACTCCCTCGGCTCACCTGACCCACCCTTTAGAGGTCACAGCAGTTCCACAGGGTCCCTGGGCACCTGTTCGTGGACACAGGAGCCCTCCCTGCCACCCAGGGGACCGCGCGATTTCCCATGGGCCACACTTCCCAGCAGCTCTCCCAGCTCCTCAGAGACAGTGTGCGCAGAAAGACTTGGGGACCGGGGGCCTGGGCGGGGGATTTTCCAGGGGGCTGTCTGATGGCCAGGCGTCCTCTCTCGCCCTGTGAGTGTCCAAGCCGTCCCTTGACCCCCACAGAAGACCTGATTCCTGCCATAAGCGGCCCTCTAGCCACATGGGGCCGGGACACCTGGACCCGGTGTGCCAGCAACTGGCCTACATGGAGGCAAACAAACAGACACCTCAGGCCTGACCCCACCACTGCGAAGATCCCACTTTTCTTCCATCCGTAAAGGGGTCACGCTTGAGGAGTGGAAGAACATGGGGAGGCCCCCAGGAGATGGCTTTTCTCCGAGCCGCGGCTGGCTCGTTTTGGGCCTATACGGGGGCCGCGCGTGCGCACTCAGGCTCCCCACGCAAGCCTCCCTCGGGTCACGGGACCCACCCTTGAGGTGTCTCCTGACCGACCCTTGAGGGGTCACGTGACCCACCCCTGAGGGGTCACGTGACCCACGCCTGAGGGGTCACGTGACCCACCTCTGAGGGGTCTCGTGACCCACCTTGAGAGGTCACAGCAGTTTTACAGGGTCCCTGCGCACCTGTTCGGGGAAACAGAAGCCCTCCCTGCCACTCAGAGGAATGCGCGATTTCCCACAGGCCACACTGCCTAGCAGCACCTTCAGCCCCGCACAGACAGTGTGCTAAGGACAGACCTGGGTACCGGGGGCATGGGCGGGGGATTTCCCATGGCACTCTCTAAGGGTCCGGTACCCTGTGTGGCCCGGGGAGTGCCCATGCCGTTACTTTACCCCGCAGGACACTTGCATCCAGCAATAAGCAGCCCTCTGCCTCCACGGGGCTCAAACACCTGGGCCCGTTGTGCGAGCACCTGGCGTACGTGGAGGCAAACCCGCAGAGCCCTCTGGCCCGAACCCACCACTGCGAAGATCCCCCTTTTCTTCCATCCTTAAAGGGGTCACGCTTGAGGAGTGGAGGAACATGGGGAGGCCCCAGGAGATGGCTTTTCTCCGAGCCGCGGCTGGCTCGTTTCGGGCCTATAGTGGGCCGCGCATGCGCACTCAGGCTCCCAAGCACACGCCTCCCTCGGCTCACCTGACCCACCCTTTAGAGGTCACAGCAGTTCCACAGGGTCCCTGGGCACCTGTCCGTGGACACAGGAGCCCTCCCTGCCACCCAGGGGACCGCGCGATTTCCCATGGGCCACACTTCCCAGCAGCTCTCCCAGCTCCTCAGAGACAGTGTGCGCAGGAAAGACTTGGGGACCGGGGGCCTGGGCGGGGGATTTTCCAGGGGGCTGTCTGATGGCCAGGCGTCCTCTCTCGCCCTGTGAGTGTCCAAGCCGTCCCTTGACCCCCGCAGGAGACCTGATTCCTGCCATAAGCGGCCCTCTAGCCACATGGGGCCGGGACACCTGGGCCCGGTGTGCCAGCAACTGGCCTACATGGAGGCAAACAAACAGACACCTCAGGCCTGACCCCACCACTGCGAAGATCCCACTTTTCTTCCATCCGTAAAGGGGTCACGCTTGAGGAGTGGAAGAACATGGGGAGGCCCCCAGGAGATGGCTTTTCTCCGAGCCGCGGCTGGCTCGTTTTGGGCCTATACGGGGGCCGCGCGTGCGCACTCAGGCTCCCCACGCAAGCCTCCCTCGGGTCACGGGACCCACCCTTGAGGTGTCTCCTGACCGACCCTTGAGGGGTCACGTGACCCACCCCTGAGGGGTCTCGTGACCCAACCCTGAGGGGTCACGTGACCCACCCCTAAGGGGTCTCGTGACCCACCCCTGAGGGGTCACGTGACCCACCCCTGAGGGGTCACGTGACCCACCCCTGAGGGGTCTCGTGACCCACCCTTGAGGGGTCACGTGACCAACCCCTGAGGGGTCTCGTGACCCACCCCTGAGGGGTCACGTGACCAACCCCTGAGGGGTCACGTGACCCACACCTGAGGCGTCACGTGACCCACCCCTGAGGGGTGTCGTGACCCACCCTTGAGGGGTCACGTGACCCACACCTGAGGGGTCTCGTGACCCACCCCTGAGGGGTCACGTGACCAACCCGTGAGGGGTCACGTGACCCACCCTTGAGTGGTCACGTGACCCACCCCTGAGGGGTCTCGTGACCCACCTTGAGAGGTCACAGCAGTTTTACAGGGTCCCTGCGCACCTGTTCGGGGAAACAGAAGCCCTCCCTGCCACTCAGAGGAATGCGCGATTTCCCACAGGCCACACTGCCTAGCAGCACCATCAGCCCCGCACAGACAGTGTGCTAAGGACAGACTTGGGTACCGGGGGCATGGGCGGGGGATTTCCCATGGCACTCTCTAAGGGTCCGGTACCCTGTGTGGCCCGGGGAGTGCCCATGCCGTTACTTTACCCCGCAGGACACTTGCATCCAGCAATAAGCAGCCCTCTGCCTCCACGGGGCTCAAACACCTGGGCCCGTAGTGCGAGCACCTGGCGTACGTGGAGGCAAACCCGCAGAGCCCTCTGGCCCGAACCCACCACTGCGAAGATCCCCCTTTTCTTCCATCCTTAAAGGGGTGACGCTTGAGGAGTGGAGGAACATGGGGAGGCCCCAGGAGATGGCTTTTCTCCGAGCCGCGGCTGGCTCGTTTCGGGCCTATAGTGGGCCGCGCATGCGCACTCAGGCTCCCAAGCACACGCCTCCCTCGGCTCACCTGACCCACCCTTTAGAGGTCACAGCAGTTCCACAGGGTCCCTGGGCACCTGTCCGTGGACACAGGAGCCCTCCCTGCCACCCAGGGGACCGCGCGATTTCCCATGGGCCACACTTCCCAGCAGCTCTCCCAGCTCCTCAGAGACAGTGTGCGCAGGAAAGACTTGGGGACCGGGGGCCTGGGCGGGGGATTTTCCAGGGGGCTGTCTGATGGCCAGGCGTCCTCTCTCGCCCTGTGAGTGTCCAAGCCGTCCCTTGACCCCCGCAGGAGACCTGATTCCTGCCATAAGCGGCCCTCTAGCCACATGGGGCCGGGACACCTGGGCCCGGTGTGCCAGCAACTGGCCTACATGGAGGCAAACAAACAGACACCTCAGGCCTGACCCCACCACTGCGAAGATCCCACTTTTCTTCCATCCGTAAAGGGGTCACGCTTGAGGAGTGGAAGAACATGGGGAGGCCCCCAGGAGATGGCTTTTCTCCGAGCCGCGGCTGGCTCGTTTTGGGCCTATACGGGGGCCGCGCGTGCGCACTCAGGCTCCCCACGCAAGCCTCCCTCGGGTCACGGGACCCACCCTTGAGGTGTCTCCTGACCGACCCTTGAGGGGTCACGTGACCCACCCCTGAGGGGTCTCGTGACCAAACCCTGAGGGGTCACGTGACCCACCCCTAAGGGGTCTCGTGACCCACCCCTGAGGGGTCACGTGACCCACCCCTGAGGGGTCACGTGACCCACCCCTGAGGGGTCTCGTGACCCACCCTTGAGGGGTCACGTGACCAACCCCTGAGGGGTCTCGTGACCCACCCCTGAGGGGTCACGTGACCAACCCCTGAGGGGTCACGTGACCCACACCTGAGGCGTCACGTGACCCACCCCTGAGGGGTCTCGTGACCCACCCTTGAGGGGTCACGTGACCCACACCTGAGGGGTCCGTGACCCACCCCTGAGGGGTCACGTGACCAACCCGTGAGGGGTCACGTGACCCACCCCTGAGGGTTCTCGTGACCCACCCTTGAGGGGTCACGTGACCAACCCCTGAGGGGTCTCGTGACCCACCCCTGACGGGTCACGTGACCAACCCCTGAGGGGTCACGTGACCCACACCTGAGGGGTCACGTGACCCACCCCTGAGGGGTCTCGTGACCCACCTTGAGAGGTCACAGCAGTTTTACAGGGTCCCTGCGCACCTGTTCGGGGAAACAGAAGCCCTCCCTGCCACTCAGAGGAATGCGCGATTTCCCAAGGCCACACTGCCTAGCAGCACCTTCAGCCCCGCACAGACAGTGTGCTAAGGACAGACTTGGGTACCGGGGGCATGGGCGGGGGATTTCCCATGGCACTCTCTAAGGGTCCGGTACCCTGTGTGGCCCGGGGAGTGCCCATGCCGTTACTTTACCCCGCAGGACACTTGCATCCAGCAATAAGCAGCCCTCTGCCTCCACGGGGCTCAAACACCTGGGCCCGGTGTGCGGGCACCTGGCGTACGTGGAGCCAAACCCGCAGAGCCCTCTGGCCCGAACCCACCACTGTGAAGATCCCCCTTTTCTTCCATCCCTAAAGGGGTCACGCTTGAGGAGTGGAAGAACATGGGGAGGCCCCCAGGAGATGGCTTTTCTCCGAGCCGCGGCTGCCTCTTTCGGGCCTATACGTGGGCCGCCCATGCGCACTCAGGCTCCCAAGCACACGCCTCCCTCGGCTCACCTGACCCACCCTGTAGAGGTCACAGCAGTTCCACAGGGTCCCTGGGCACCTGTCCGTGGACACAGGAGCCCTCCCTGCCACCTAGAGCACCACGCGATTTCCGCTGGGGAACACTGCCCGGAAGCACTCCCAGCCTCGCACAGACACTGTGCGCAGGATAGACTTGTGGACCAGGGGCCTGGGCGGGGAATTTTCCAGGGAACTCTCTAAAGGCCAGGTGCCCTCTGTCGCCCTGGGAGTGCCCACGCCATCCCTTAACCCTGCAGGACACTATCATCCAGCAATAAGCAGCCCTCTGCCTCCACGGGGCTCAAACACCTGGGCCCGTTGTGCGAGCACCTGGCGTACGTGGAGGCAAACCCGCAGAGCCCTCTGGCCCGAACCCACCACTGCGAAGATCCCCCTTTTCTTCCATCCTTAAAGGGGTTACGCTTGAGGAGTGGAGGAACATGGGGAGGCCCCAGGAGATGGCTTTTCTCCGAGCCGCGGCTGGCTCGTTTCGGGCCTATACGTGGGCCGCGCATGCGCACTCAGGCTCCCAAGCACACGCCTCCCTCGGCTCACCTGACCCACCCTTTAGAGGTCACAGCAGTTCCACAGGGTCCCTGGGCACCTGTCCGTGGACACAGGAGCCCTCCCTGCCACCCAGGGGACCGCGCGATTTCCCATGGGCCACACTTCCCAGCAGCTCTCCCAGCTCCTCAGAGACAGTGTGCGCAGGAAAGACTTGGGGACCGGGGGCCTGGGCGGGGGATTTTCCAGGGGGCTGTCTGATGGCCAGGCGTCCTCTCTCGCCCTGTGAGTGTCCAAGCCGTCCCTTGACCCCCGCAGGAGACCTGATTCCTGCCATAAGCGGCCCTCTAGCCACATGGGGCCGGGACACCTGGACCCGGTGTGTCAGCAACTGGCCTACATGGAGGCAAACAAACAGACACCTCAGGCCTGACCCCACCACTGCGAAGATCCCACTTTTCTTCCATCCGTAAAGGGGTCACGCTTGAGGAGTGGAAGAACATGGGGAGGCCCCCAGGAGATGGCTTTTCTCCGAGCCGCGGCTGGCTCGTTTTGGGCCTATACGGGGGCCGCGCGTGCGCACTCAGGCTCCCCACGCAAGCCTCCCTCGGGTCACGGGACCCACCCTTGAGGTGTCTCCTGACCGACCCTTGAGGGGTCACGTGACCCACCCCTGAGGGGTCACGTGACCCACGCCTGAGGGGTCACGTGACCCACCTCTGAGGGGTCTCGTGACCCACCTTGAGAGGTCACAGCAGTTTTACAGGGTCCCTGCGCACCTGTTCGGGGAAACAGAAGCCCTCCCTGCCACTCAGAGGAATGCGCGATTTCCCACAGGCCACACTGCCTAGCAGCACCTTCAGCCCCGCACAGACAGTGTGCTAAGGACAGACCTGGGTACCGGGGGCATGGGCGGGGGATTTCCCATGGCACTCTCTAAGGGTCCGGTACCCTGTGTGGCCCGGGGAGTGCCCATGCCGTTACTTTACCCCGCAGGACACTTGCATCCAGCAATAAGCAGCCCTCTGCCTCCACGGGGCTCAAACACCTGGGCCCGTTGTGCGAGCACCTGGCGTACGTGGAGGCAAACCCGCAGAGCCCTCTGGCCCGAACCCACCACTGCGAAGATCCCCCTTTTCTTCCATCCTTAAAGGGGTCACGCTTGAGGAGTGGAGGAACATGGGGAGGCCCCAGGAGATGGCTTTTCTCCGAGCCGCGGCTGGCTCGTTTCGGGCCTATAGTGGGCCGCGCATGCGCACTCAGGCTCCCAAGCACACGCCTCCCTCGGCTCACCTGACCCACCCTTTAGAGGTCACAGCAGTTCCACAGGGTCCCTGGGCACCTGTCCGTGGACACAGGAGCCCTCCCTGCCACCCAGGGGACCGCGCGATTTCCCATGGGCCACACTTCCCAGCAGCTCTCCCAGCTCCTCAGAGACAGTGTGCGCAGGAAAGACTTGGGGACCGGGGGCCTGGGCGGGGGATTTTCCAGGGGGCTGTCTGATGGCCAGGCGTCCTCTCTCGCCCTGTGAGTGTCCAAGCCGTCCCTTGACCCCCGCAGGAGACCTGATTCCTGCCATAAGCGGCCCTCTAGCCACATGGGGCCGGGACACCTGGGCCCGGTGTGCCAGCAACTGGCCTACATGGAGGCAAACAAACAGACACCTCAGGCCTGACCCCACCACTGCGAAGATCCCACTTTTCTTCCATCCGTAAAGGGGTCACGCTTGAGGAGTGGAAGAACATGGGGAGGCCCCCAGGAGATGGCTTTTCTCCGAGCCGCGGCTGGCTCGTTTTGGGCCTATACGGGGGCCGCGCGTGCGCACTCAGGCTCCGCACGCAAGCCTCCCTCGGGTCACGGGACCCACCCTTGAGGTGTCTCCTGACCGACCCTTGAGGGGTCACGTGACCCACCCCTGAGGGGTCTCGTGACTCAACCCTGAGGGGTCACGTGACCCACCCCTAAGGGGTCTCGTGACCCACCCCTGAGGGGTCACGTGACCCACCCCTGAGGGGTCACGTGTCCCACCCCTGAGGGGTCTCGTGACCCACCCTTGAGGGGTCACGTGACCAACCCCTGAGGGGTCTCGTGACCCACCCCTGAGGGGTCACGTGACCAACCCCTGAGGGGTCACGTGACCCACACCTGAGGCGTCACGTGACCCACCCCTGAGGGGTCTCGTGACCCACCCTTGAGGGGTCACGTGACCCACACCTGAGGGGTCTCGTGACCCACCCCTGAGGGGTCACGTGACCAACCCGTGAGGGGTCACGTGACCCACCCTTGAGTGGTCACGTGACCCACCCCTGAGGGGTCTCGTGACCCACCCTTGAGGTGTCACGTGACCCACACCTGAGGGGTCCGTGACCCACCCCTGAGGGGTCACGTGACCAACCCGTGAGGGGTCACGTGACCCACCCCTGAGGGGTCTCGTGACCCACCCTTGAGGGGTCACGTGACCAACCCCTGAGGGGTCTTGTGACCCACCCCTGACGGGTCACGTGACCAACCCCTGAGGGGTCACGTGACCCACCCCTGAGGGGTCATGTGACCCACCCCTGAGGGGTCTCGTGACCCACCCTTGAGGGGTCACGTGACCCACACCTGAGGGGTCTCGTGACCCACCCCTGAGGGGTCTCGTGACCAACCCCTGAGGGGTCACGTGACCCACCCTTGAGTGGTCACGTGACCCACCCCTGAGGGGTCTCGTGACCCACCTTGAGAGGTCACAGCAGTTTTACAGGGTCCCTGCGCACCTGTTCGGGGAAACAGAAGCCCTCCCTGCCACTCAGAGAATGCGCGATTTCCCACAGGCCACACTGCCTAGCAGCACCTTCAGACCCGCACAGACAGTGTGCTAAGGACAGACTTGGGTACCGGGGGCCTGGGCGGGGGATTTCCCATGGCACTCTCTAAGGGTCCGGTACCCTGTGTGGCCCGGGGAGTGCCCATGCCGTTACTTTACCCCGCAGGACACTTGCATCCAGCAATAAGCAGCCCTCTGCCTCCACGGGGCTCAAACACCTGGGCCCGTTGTGCGAGCACCTGGCGTACGTGGAGGCAAACCCGCAGAGCCCTCTGGCCCGAACCCACCACTGCGAAGATCCCCCTTTTCTTCCATCCTTAAAGGGGTGACGCTTGAGGAGTGGAGGAACATGGGGAGGCCCCAGGAGATGGCTTTTCTCCGAGCCGCGGCTGGCTCGTTTCGGGCCTATACGTGGGCCGCGCAGGCGCACTCAGGCTCCCAAGCACACGCCTCCCTCGGCTCACCTGACCCACCCTTTAGAGGTCACAGCAGTTCCACAGGGTCCCTGGGCACCTGTCCGTGGACACAGGAGCCCTCCCTGCCACCCAGGGGACCGCGCGATTTCCCATGGGCCACACTTCCCAGCAGCTCTCCCAGCTCCTCAGAGACAGTGTGCGCAGGAAAGACTTGGGGACCGGGGGCCTGGGCGGGGGATTTTCCAGGGGGCTGTCTGATGGCCAGGCGTCCTCTCTCGCCCTGTGAGTGTCCAAGCCGTCCCTTGACCCCCGCAGGAGACCTGATTCCTGCCATAAGCGGCCCTCTAGCCACATGGGGCCGGGACACCTGGACCCGGTGTGCCAGCAACTGGCCTACATGGAGGCAAACAAACAGACACCTCAGGCCTGACCCCACCACTGCGAAGATCCCACTTTTCTTCCATCCGTAAAGGGGTCATGCTTGAGGAGTGGAAGAACATGGGGAGGCCCCCAGCAGATGGCTTTTCTCCGAGCCGCGGCTGGCTCGTTTTGGGCCTATACGGGGGCCGCCCGTGCGCACTCAGGCTCCCCACGCAAGCTTCCCTCGGGTCACGGGACCCACCCTTGAGGTGTCTCCTGACCGACCCTTGAGGGGTCACGTGACCCACCCCTGAGGGGTCTCGTGACCCTACCCTGAGGGGTCACGTGACCCACACCTAAGGGGTCTCGTGACCCACCCCTGAGGGGTCACGTGACCCACCCCTGAGGGGTCATGTGACCCACCCCTGAGGGGTCTCGTGACCCACCCTTGAGGGGTCACGTGACCCACTCCTGAGGGGTCTCGTGACCCACCCCTGAGGGGTCTCGTGACCAACCCCTGAGGGGTCACGTGACCCACCCTTGAGTGGTCACGTGACCCACCCCTGAGGGGTCTCGTGACCCACCTTGAGAGGTCACAGCAGTTTTACAGGGTCCCTGCGCACCTGTTCGGGGAAACAGAAGCCCTCCCTGCCACTCAGAGGAATGCGCGATTTCCCAAGGCCACACTGCCTAGCAGCACCTTCAGCCCCGCACAGACAGTGTGCTAAGGACAGACTTGGGTACCGGGGGCATGGGCGGGGGATTTCCCATGGCACTCTCTAAGGGTCCGGTACCCTGTGTGGCCCGGGGAGTGCCCATGCCGTTACTTTACCCCGCAGGACACTTGCATCCAGCAATAAGCAGCCCTCTGCCTCCACGGGGCTCAAACACCTGGGCCCGGTGTGCGGGCACCTGGCGTACGTGGAGCCAAACCCGCAGAGCCCTCTGGCCCGAACCCACCACTGTGAAGATCCCCCTTTTCTTCCATCCCTAAAGGGGTCACGCTTGAGGAGTGGAAGAACATGGGGAGGCCCCCAGGAGATGGCTTTTCTCCGAGCCGCGGCTGCCTCTTTCGGGCCTATACGTGGGCCGCCCATGCGCACTCAGGCTCCCAAGCACACGCCTCGCTCGGCTCACCTGACCCACCCTTTAGAGGTCACAGCAGTTCCACAGGGTCCCTGGGCACCTGTCCGTGGACACAGGAGCCCTCCCTGCCACCTAGAGCACCACGCGATTTCCGCTGGGGAACACTGCCCGGAAGCACTCCCAGCCTCGCACAGACACTGTGCGCAGGATAGACTTGTGGACCAGGGGCCTGGGCGGGGAATTTTCCAGGGAACTCTCTAAAGGCCAGGTGCCCTCTGTCGCCCTGGGAGTGCCCACGCCATCCCTTAACCCTGCAGGACACTATCATCCAGCAATAAGCAGCCCTCTGCCTCCACGGGGCTCAAACACCTGGGCCCGTTGTGCGAGCACCTGGCGTACGTGGAGGCAAACCCGCAGAGCCCTCTGGCCCGAACCCACCACTGCGAAGATCCCCCTTTTCTTCCATCCTTAAAGGGGTCACGCTTGAGGAGTGGAGGAACATGGGGAGGCCCCAGGAGATGGCTTTTCTCCGAGCCGCGGCTGGCTCGTTTCGGGCCTGTACGTGGGCCGCGCATGCGCACTCAGGCTCCCAAGCACACGACTCCCTCGGCTCACCTGACCCACCCTTTAGAGGTCACAGCAGTTCCACAGGGTCCCTGGGCACCTGTCCGTGGACACAGGAGCCCTCCCTGCCACCCAGGGGACCGCGCGATTTCCCATGGGCCACACTTCCCAGCAGCTCTCCCAGCTCCTCAGAGACAGTGTGCGCAGGAAAGACTTGGGGACCGGGGGCCTGGGCGGGGGATTTTCCAGGGGGCTGTCTGATGGCCAGGCGTCCTCTCTCGCCCTGTGAGTGTCCAAGCCGTCCCTTGACCCCCGCAGGAGACCTGATTCCTGCCATAAGCGGCCCTCTAGCCACATGGGGCCGGGACACCTGGGCCCGGTGTGCCAGCAACTGGCCTACATGGAGGCAAACAAACAGACACCTCAGGCCTGACCCCACCACTGCGAAGATCCCACTTTTCTTCCATCCGTAAAGGGGTCACGCTTGAGGAGTGGAAGAACATGGGGAGGCCCCCAGGAGATGGCTTTTCTCCGAGCCGCGGCTGGCTCGTTTTGGGCCTATACGGGGGCCGCGCGTGCGCACTCAGGCTCCCCACGCAAGCCTCCCTCGGGTCACGGGACCCACCCTTGAGGTGTCTCCTGACCGACCCTTGAGGGGTCACGTGACCCACCCCTGAGGGGTCTCGTGACTCAACCCTGAGGGGTCACGTGACCCACCCCTAAGGGGTCTCGTGACCCACCCCTGAGGGGTCACGTGACCCACCCCTGAGGGGTCACGTGTCCCACCCCTGAGGGGTCTCGTGACCCACCCTTGAGGGGTCACGTGACCAACCCCTGAGGGGTCTCGTGACCCACCCCTGAGGGGTCACGTGACCAACCCCTGAGGGGTCACGTGACCCACACCTGAGGCGTCACGTGACCCACCCCTGAGGGGTCTCGTGACCCACCCTTGAGGGGTCACGTGACCCACACCTGAGGGGTCTCGTGACCCACCCCTGAGGGGTCACGTGACCAACCCGTGAGGGGTCACGTGACCCACCCTTGAGTGGTCACGTGACCCACCCCTGAGGGGTCTCGTGACCCACCTTGAGAGGTCACAGCAGTTTTACAGGGTCCCTGCGCACCTGTTCGGGGAAACAGAAGCCCTCCCTGCCACTCAGAGGAATGCGCGATTTCCCACAGGCCACACTGCCTAGCAGCACCATCAGCCCCGCACAGACAGTGTGCTAAGGACAGACTTGGGTACCGGGGGCATGGGCGGGGGATTTCCCATGGCACTCTCTAAGGGTCCGGTACCCTGTGTGGCCCGGGGAGTGCCCATGCCGTTACTTTACCCCGCAGGACACTTGCATCCAGCAATAAGCAGCCCTCTGCCTCCACGGGGCTCAAACACCTGGGCCCGTAGTGCGAGCACCTGGCGTACGTGGAGGCAAACCCGCAGAGCCCTCTGGCCCGAACCCACCACTGCGAAGATCCCCCTTTTCTTCCATCCTTAAAGGGGTCACGCTTGAGGAGTGGAGGAACATGGGGAGGCCCCAGGAGATGGCTTTTCTCCGAGCCGCGGCTGGCTCGTTTCGGGCCTATAGTGGGCCGCGCATGCGCACTCAGGCTCCCAAGCACACGCCTCCCTCGGCTCACCTGACCCACCCTTTAGAGGTCACAGCAGTTCCACAGGGTCCCTGGGCACCTGTCCGTGGACACAGGAGCCCTCCCTGCCACCCAGGGGACCGCGCGATTTCCCATGGGCCACACTTCCCAGCAGCACTCCCAGCTCCTCAGAGACAGTGTGCGCAGGAAAGACTTGGGGACCGGGGGCCTGGGCGGGGGATTTTCCAGGGGGCTGTCTGATGGCCAGGCGTCCTCTCTCGCCCTGTGAGTGTCCAAGCCGTCCCTTGACCCCCGCAGGAGACCTGATTCCTGCCATAAGCGGCCCTCTAGCCACATGGGGCCGGGACACCTGGGCCCGGTGTGCCAGCAACTGGCCTACATGGAGGCAAACAAACAGACACCTCAGGCCTGACCCCACCACTGCGAAGATCCCACTTTTCTTCCATCCGTAAAGGGGTCACGCTTGAGGAGTGGAAGAACATGGGGAGGCCCCCAGGAGATGGCTTTTCTCCGAGCCGCGGCTGGCTCGTTTTGGGCCTATACGGGGGCCGCGCGTGCGCACTCAGGCTCCCCACGCAAGCCTCCCTCGGGTCACGGGACCCACCCTTGAGGTGTCTCCTGACCGACCCTTGAGGGGTCACGTGACCCACCCCTGAGGGGTCTCGTGACCCAACCCTGAGGGGTCACGTGACCCACCCCTAAGGGGTCTCGTGACTCACCCCTGAGGGGTCACGTGACCCACCCCTGAGGGGTCTCGTGACCCACCCTTGAGGGGTCACGTGACCAACCCCTGAGGGGTCTCGTCACCCACCCCTGACGGGTCACGTGACCAACCCCTGAGGGGTCACGTGACCCACACCTGAGGGGTCACGTGACCCACCCCTGAGGGGTCTCGTGACCCACCTTGAGAGGTCACAGCAGTTTTACAGGGTCCCTGCGCACCTGTTCGGGGAAACAGAAGCCCTCCCTGCCACTCAGAGGAATGCGCGATTTCCCAAGGCCACACTGCCTAGCAGCACCTTCAGCCCCGCACAGACAGTGTGCTAAGGACAGACTTGGGTACCGGGGGCATGGGCGGGGGATTTCCCATGGCACTCTCTAAGGGTCCGGTACCCTGTGTGGCCCGGGGAGTGCCCATGCCGTTACTTTACCCCGCAGGACACTTGCATCCAGCAATAAGCAGCCCTCTGCCTCCACGGGGCTCAAACACCTGGGCCCGGTGTGCGGGCACCTGGCGTACGTGGAGCCAAACCCCCAGAGCCCTCTGGCCCGAACCCACCACTGTGAAGATCCCCCTTTTCTTCCATCCCTAAAGGGGTCACGCTTGAGGAGTGGAAGAACATGGGGAGGCCCCCAGGAGATGGCTTTTCTCCGAGCCGCGGCTGCCTCTTTCGGGCCTATACGTGGGCCGCCCATGCGCACTCAGGCTCCCAAGCACACGCCTCCCTCGGCTCACCTGACCCACCCTTTAGAGGTCACAGCAGTTCCACAGGGTCCCTGGGCACCTGTCCGTGGACACAGGAGCCCTCCCTGCCACCTAGAGCACCACGCGATTTCCGCTGGGGAACACTGCCCGGAAGCACTCCCAGCCTCGCACAGACACTGTGCGCAGGATAGACTTGTGGACCAGGGGCCTGGGCGGGGAATTTTCCAGGGAACTCTCTAAAGGCCAGGTGCCCTCTGTCGCCCTGGGAGTGCCCACGCCATCCCTTAACCCTGCAGGACACTATCATCCAGCAATAAGCAGCCCTCTGCCTCCATGGGGCTCAATCACCTGGGCCCGTTGTGCGAGCACCTGGCGTACGTGGAGGCAAACCCGCAGAGCCCTCTGGCCCGAACCCACCACTGCGAAGATCCCCCTTTTCTTCCATCCTTAAAGGGGTGACGCTTGAGGAGTGGAGGAACATGGGGAGGCCCCAGGAGATGGCTTTTCTCCGAGCCGCGGCTGGCTCGTTTCGGGCCTATACGTGGGCCGCGCATGCGCACTCAGGCTCCCAAGCACACGCCTCCCTCGGCTCACCTGACCCACCCTTTAGAGGTCACAGCAGTTCCACAGGGTCCCTGGGCACCTGTCCGTGGACACAGGAGCCCTCCCTGCCACCCAGGGGACCGCGCGATTTCCCATGGGCCACACTTCCCAGCAGCTCTCCCAGCTCCTCAGAGACAGTGTGCGCAGGAAAGACTTGGGGACCGGGGGCCTGGGCGGGGGATTTTCCAGGGGGCTGTCTGATGGCCAGGCGTCCTCTCTCGCCCTGTGAGTGTCCAAGCCGTCCCTTGACCCCCGCAGGAGACCTGATTCCTGCCATAAGCGGCCCTCTAGCCACATGGGGCCGGGACACCTGGGCCCGGTGTGCCAGCAACTGGCCTACATGGAGGCAAACAAACAGACACCTCAGGCCTGACCCCACCACTGCGAAGATCCCACTTTTCTTCCATCCGTAAAGGGGTCACGCTTGAGGAGTGGAAGAACATGGGGAGGCCCCCAGGAGATGGCTTTTCTCCGAGCCGCGGCTGGCTCGTTTTGGGCCTATACGGGGGCCGCGCGTGCGCACTCAGGCTCCCCACGCAAGCCTCCCTCGGGTCACGGGACCCACCCTTGAGGTGTCTCCTGACCGACCCTTGAGGGGTCACGTGACCCACCCCTGAGGGGTCTCGTGACCCAACCCTGAGGGGTCACGTGACCCACCCCTAAGGGGTCTCGTGACTCACCCCTGAGGGGTCACGTGACCCACCCCTGAGGGGTCTCGTGACCCACCCTTGAGGGGTCACGTGACCAACCCCTGAGGGGTCTCGTGACCCACCCCTGACGGGTCACGTGACCAACCCCTGAGGGGTCACGTGACCCACACCTGAGGGGTCACGTGACCCACCCCTGAGGGGTCTCCTGACCCACCTTGAGAGGTCACAGCAGTTTTACAGGGTCCCTGCGCACCTGTTCGGGGAAACAGAAGCCCTCCCTGCCACTCAGAGGAATGCGCGATTTCCCAAGGCCACACTGCCTAGCAGCACCTTCAGCCCCGCACAGACAGTGTGCTAAGGACAGACTTGGGTACCGGGGGCATGGGCGGGGGATTTCCCATGGCACTCTCTAAGGGTCCGGTACCCTGTGTGGCCCGGGGAGTGCCCATGCCGTTACTTTACCCCGCAGGACACTTGCATCCAGCAATAAGCAGCCCTCTGCCTCCACGGGGCTCAAACACCTGGGCCCGGTGTGCGGGCACCTGGCGTACGTGGAGCCAAACCCGCAGAGCCCTCTGGCCCGAACCCACCACTGTGAAGATCCCCCTTTTCTTCCATCCCTAAAGGGGTCACGCTTGAGGAGTGGAAGAACATGGGGAGGCCCCCAGGAGATGGCTTTTCTCCGAGCCGCGGCTGCCTCTTTCGGGCCTATACGTGGGCCGCCCATGCGCACTCAGGCTCCCAAGCACACGCCTCGCTCGGCTCACCTGACCCACCCTTTAGAGGTCACAGCAGTTCCACAGGGTCCCTGGGCACCTGTCCGTGGACACAGGAGCCCTCCCTGCCACCTAGAGCACCACGCGATTTCCGCTGGGGAACACTGCCCGGAAGCACTCCCAGCCTCGCACAGACACTGTGCGCAGGATAGACTTGTGGACCAGGGGCCTGGGCGGGGAATTTTCCAGGGAACTCTCTAAAGGCCAGGTGCCCTCTGTCGCCCTGGGAGTGCCCACGCCATCCCTTAACCCTGCAGGACACTATCATCCAGCAATAAGCAGCCCTCTGCCTCCACGGGGCTCAAACACCTGGGCCCGTTGTGCGAGCACCTGGCGTACGTGGAGGCAAACCCGCAGAGCCCTCTGGCCCGAACCCACCACTGCGAAGATCCCCCTTTTCTTCCATCCTTAAAGGGGTCACGCTTGAGGAGTGGAGGAACATGGGGAGGCCCCAGGAGATGGCTTTTCTCCGAGCCGCGGCTGGCTCGTTTCGGGCCTGTACGTGGGCCGCGCATGCGCACTCAGGCTCCCAAGCACACGACTCCCTCGGCTCACCTGACCCACCCTTTAGAGGTCACAGCAGTTCCACAGGGTCCCTGGGCACCTGTCCGTGGACACAGGAGCCCTCCCTGCCACCCAGGGGACCGCGCGATTTCCCATGGGCCACACTTCCCAGCAGCTCTCCCAGCTCCTCAGAGACAGTGTGCGCAGAAAGACTTGGGGACCGGGGGCCTGGGCGGGGGATTTTCCAGGGGGCTGTCTGATGGCCAGGCGTCCTCTCTCGCCCTGTGAGTGTCCAAGCCGTCCCTTGACCCCCACAGAAGACCTGATTCCTGCCATAAGCGGCCCTCTAGCCACATGGGGCCGGGACACCTGGACCCGGTGTGCCAGCAACTGGCCTACATGGAGGCAAACAAACAGACACCTCAGGCCTGACCCCACCACTGCGAAGATCCCACTTTTCTTCCATCCGTAAAGGGGTCACGCTTGAGGAGTGGAAGAACATGGGGAGGCCCCCAGGAGATGGCTTTTCTCCGAGCCGCGGCTGGCTCGTTTTGGCCCTATACGGGGGCCGCGCGTGCGCACTCAGGCTCCCCACGCAAGCCTCCCTCGGGTCACGGGACCCACCCTTGAGGTGTCTCCTGACCGACCCTTGAGGGGTCACGTGACCCACCCCTGAGGGGTCTCGTGACCCAACCCTGAGGGGTCACGTGACCCACCCCTAAGGGGTCTCGTGACCCACCCCTGAGGGGTCACGTGACCCACCCCTGAGGGGTCACGTGACCCACCCCTGAGGGGTCTCGTGACCCACCCTTGAGGGGTCACGTGACCAACCCCTGAGGGGTCTCGTGACCCACCCCTGAGGGGTCACGTGACCAACCCCTGAGGGGTCACGTGACCCACACCTGAGGCGTCACGTGACCCACACCTGAGGGGTCTCGTGACCCACCCTTGAGGTGTCACGTGACCCACACCTGAGGGGTCCGTGACCCACCCCTGAGGGGTCACGTGACCAACCCGTGAGGGGTCACGTGACCCACCCCTGAGGGGTCTCGTGACCCACCCTTGAGGGGTCACGTGACCAACCCCTGAGGGGTCTTGTGACCCACCCCTGACGGGTCACGTGACCAACCCCTGAGGGGTCACGTGACCCACCCCTGAGGGGTCATGTGACCCACCCCTGAGGGGTCTCGTGACCCACCCTTGAGGGGTCACGTGACCCACACCTGAGGGGTCTCGTGACCCACCCCTGAGGGGTCTCGTGACCAACCCCTGAGGGGTCACGTGACCCACCCTTGAGTGGTCACGTGACCCACCCCTGAGGGGTCTCGTGACCCACCTTGAGAGGTCACAGCAGTTTTACAGGGTCCCTGCGCACCTGTTCGGGGAAACAGAAGCCCTCCCTGCCACTCAGAGAATGCGCGATTTCCCACAGGCCACACTGCCTAGCAGCACCTTCAGACCCGCACAGACAGAGTGCTAAGGACAGACTTGGGTACCGGGGGCCTGGGCGGGGGATTTCCCATGGCACTCTCTAAGGGTCCGGTACCCTGTGTGGCCCGGGGAGTGCCCATGCCGTTACTTTACCCCGCAGGACACTTGCATCCAGCAATAAGCAGCCCTCTGCCTCCACGGGGCTCAAACACCTGGGCCCGTTGTGCGAGCACCTGGCGTACGTGGAGGCAAACCCGCAGAGCCCTCTGGCCCGAACCCACCACTGCGAAGATCCCCCTTTTCTTCCATCCTTAAAGGGGTGACGCTTGAGGAGTGGAGGAACATGGGGAGGCCCCAGGAGATGGCTTTTCTCCGAGCCGCGGCTGGCTCGTTTCGGGCCTATACGTGGGCCGCGCAGGCGCACTCAGGCTCCCAAGCACACGCCTCCCTCGGCTCACCTGACCCACCCTTTAGAGGTCACAGCAGTTCCACAGGGTCCCTGGGCACCTGTCCGTGGACACAGGAGCCCTCCCTGCCACCCAGGGGACCGCGCGATTTCCCATGGGCCACACTTCCCAGCAGCTCTCCCAGCTCCTCAGAGACAGTGTGCGCAGGAAAGACTTGGGGACCGGGGGCCTGGGCGGGGGATTTTCCAGGGGGCTGTCTGATGGCCAGGCGTCCTCTCTCGCCCTGTGAGTGTCCAAGCCGTCCCTTGACCCCCGCAGGAGACCTGATTCCTGCCATAAGCGGCCCTCTAGCCACATGGGGCCGGGACACCTGGACCCGGTGTGCCAGCAACTGGCCTACATGGAGGCAAACAAACAGACACCTCAGGCCTGACCCCACCACTGCGAAGATCCCACTTTTCTTCCATCCGTAAAGGGGTCATGCTTGAGGAGTGGAAGAACATGGGGAGGCCCCCAGCAGATGGCTTTTCTCCGAGCCGCGGCTGGCTCGTTTTGGGCCTATACGGGGGCCGCCCGTGCGCACTCAGGCTCCCCACGCAAGCTTCCCTCGGGTCACGGGACCCACCCTTGAGGTGTCTCCTGACCGACCCTTGAGGGGTCACGTGACCCACCCCTGAGGGGTCTCGTGACCCTACCCTGAGGGGTCACGTGACCCACACCTAAGGGGTCTCGTGACCCACCCCTGAGGGGTCACGTGACCCACCCCTGAGGGGTCATGTGACCCACCCCTGAGGGGTCTCGTGACCCACCCTTGAGGGGTCACGTGACCCACTCCTGAGGGGTCTCGTGACCCACCCCTGAGGGGTCTCGTGACCAACCCCTGAGGGGTCACGTGACCCACCCTTGAGTGGTCACGTGACCCACCCCTGAGGGGTCTCGTGACCCACCTTGAGAGGTCACAGCAGTTTTACAGGGTCCCTGCGCACCTGTTCGGGGAAACAGAAGCCCTCCCTGCCACTCAGAGGAATGCGCGATTTCCCACAGGCCACACTGCCTAGCAGCACCTTCAGACCCGCACAGACAGTGTGCTAAGGACAGACTTGGGTACCGGGGGCCTGGGCGGGGGATTTCCCATGGCACTCTCTAAGGGTCCGGTACCCTGTGTGGCCCGGGGAGTGCCCATGCCGTTACTTTACCCCGCAGGACACTTGCATCCAGCAATAAGCAGCCCTCTGCCTCCACGGGGCTCAAACACCTGGGCCCGTTGTGCGAGCACCTGGCGTACGTGGAGGCAAACCCGCAGAGCCCTCTGGCCCGAACCCACCACTGCGAAGATCCCCCTTTTCTTCCATCCTTAAAGGGGTGACGCTTGAGGAGTGGAGGAACATGGGGAGGCCCCAGGAGATGGCTTTTCTCCGAGCCGCGGCTGGCTCGTTTCGGGCCTATACGTGGGCCGCGCAGGCGCACTCAGGCTCCCAAGCACACGCCTCCCTCGGCTCACCTGACCCACCCTTTAGAGGTCACAGCAGTTCCACAGGGTCCCTGGGCACCTGTCCGTGGACACAGGAGCCCTCCCTGCCACCCAGGGGACCGCGCGATTTCCCATGGGCCACACTTCCCAGCAGCTCTCCCAGCTCCTCAGAGACAGTGTGCGCAGGAAAGACTTGGGGACCGGGGGCCTGGGCGGGGGATTTTCCAGGGGGCTGTCTGATGGCCAGGCATCCTCTCTCGCCCTGTGAGTGTCCAAGCCGTCCCTTGACCCCCGCAGGAGACCTGATTCCTGCCATAAGCGGCCCTCTAGCCACATGGGGCCGGGACACCTGGACCCGGTGTGCCAGCAACTGGCCTACATGGAGGCAAACAAACAGACACCTCAGGCCTGACCCCACCACTGCGAAGATCCCACTTTTCTTCCATCCGTAAAGGGGTCACGCTTGAGGAGTGGAAGAACATGGGGAGGCCCCCAGCAGATGGCTTTTCTCCGAGCCGCGGCTGGCTCGTTTTGGGCCTATACGGGGGCCGCGCGTGCGCACTCAGGCTCCCCACGCAAGCCTCCCTCGGGTCACGGGACCCACCCTTGAGGTGTCTCCTGACCGACCCTTGAGGGGTCACGTGACCCACCCCTGAGGGGTCTCGTGACCCAACCCCGAGGGGTCACGTGACCCACACCTAAGGGGTCTCGTGACCCACCCCTGAGGGTTCACGTGACCCACCCCTGAGGGGTCTCGTGAACCACCCATGACGGGTCACGTGACCAACCCCTGAGGGGTCACGTGACCCACACCTGAGGGGTCACGTGACCCACCCCTGAGGGGTCTCGTGACCCACCCTTGAGCGGTCACGTGACCCACACCGGAGGGGTCTCGTGACCCACCCCTGAGGGGTCACGTGACCAACCCCTGAGGGGTCACGTGACCCACCCTTGAGTGGTCACGTGACGCACCCCTGAGGGGTCTGGTGACCCACCTTGAGAGGTCACAGCAGTTTTACAGGGTCCCTGCGCACCTGTTCGGGGAAACAGAAGCCCTCCCTGCCACTCAGAGGAATGCGCGATTTCCCACAGGCCACACTGCCTAGCAGCACCTTCAGCCCCGCACAGACAGTGTGCTAAGGACAGACTTGGGTACCGGGGGCATGGGCGGGGGATTTCCTATGGCACTCTCTAAGGGTCCGGTACCCTGTGTGGCCCGGGGAGTGCCCATGCCGTTACTTTACCCCGCAGGACACTTGCATCCAGCAATAAGCAGCCCTCTGCCTCCACGGGGCTCAAACACCTGGGCCCGTTGTGCGAGCACCTGGCGTACGTGGAGGCAAACCCGCAGAGCCCTCTGGCCCTAACCCACCACTGCCAAGATCCCCCTTTTCTTCCATCCTTAAAGGGGTGACGCTTGAGGAGTGGAGGAACATGGGGAGGCCCCAGGAGATGGCTTTTCTCCGAGCCGCGGCTGGCTCCTTTCGGGCCTATACGTGGGCCGCGCATGCGCACTCAGGCTCCCAAGCACACGCCTCCCTCGGCTCACCTGACCCACCCTTTAGAGGTCACAGCAGTTCCACAGGGTCCCTGGGCACCTGTCCGTGGACACAGGAGCCCTCCCTGCCACCCAGGGGACCGCGCGATTTCCCATGGGCCACACTTCCCAGCAGCTCTCCCAGCTCCTCAGAGACAGTGTGCGCAGGAAAGACTTGGGGACCGGGGGCCTGGGCGGGGGATTTTCCAGGGGGCTGTCTGATGGCCAGGCGTCCTCTCTCGCCCTGTGAGTGTCCAAGCCGTCCCTTGACCCCCGCAGGAGACCTGATTCCTGCCATAAGCGGCCCTCTAGCCACATGGGGCAGGGACACGTGGACCCGGTGTGCCAGCAACTGGCCTACATGGAGGCTAACAAACAGACACCTCAGGCCTGACCCCACCACTGCGAAGATCTCACTTTTCTTCCATCCGTAAAGGGGTCACGCTTGAGGAGTGGAAGAACATGGGGAGGCCCCCAGCAGATGGCTTTTCTCCGAGCCGCGGCTGGCTCGTTATGGGCCTATACGGGGGCCGCGCGTGCGCACTCAGGCTCCCCACGCAAGCTTCCCTCGGGTCACGGGACCCACCCTTGAGGTGTCTCCTGACCGACCCTTGAGGGGTCACGTGACCCACCCCTGAGGGGTCTCGTGACCCTACCCTGAGGGGTCACGTGACCCACACCTAAGGGGTCTCGTGACCCACCCCTGAGGGGTCACGTGACCCACCCCTGAGGGGTCATGTGACCCACCCCTGAGGGGTCTCGTGACCCACCCTTGAGGGGTCACGTGACCCACACCTGAGGGGTCTCGTGACCCACCCCTGAGGGGTCTCGTGACCAACCCCTGAGGGGTCACGTGACCCACCCTTGAGTGGTCACGTGACCCACCCCTGAGGGGTCTCGTGACCCACCTTGAGAGGTCACAGCAGTTTTACAGGGTCCCTGCGCACCTGTTCGGGGAAACAGAAGCCCTCCCTGCCACTCAGAGGAATGCGCGATTTCCCACAGGCCACACTGCCTAGCAGCACCTTCAGACCCGCACAGACAGTGTGCTAAGGACAGACTTGGGTACCGGGGGCCTGGGCGGGGGATTTCCCATGGCACTCTCTAAGGGTCCGGTACCCTGTGTGGCCCGGGGAGTGCCCATGCCGTTACTTTACCCCGCAGGACACTTGCATCCAGCAATAAGCAGCCCTCTGCCTCCACGGGGCTCAAACACCTGGGCCCGTTGTGCGAGCACCTGGCGTACGTGGAGGCAAACCCGCAGAGCCCTCTGGCCCGAACCCACCACTGCGAAGATCCCCCTTTTCTTCCATCCTTAAAGGGGTGACGCTTGAGGAGTGGAGGAACATGGGGAGGTCCCAGGAGATGGCTTTTCTCTGAGCCGCGGCTGGCTCGTTTCGGGCCTATACGTGGGCCGCGCATGCGCACTCAGGCTCCCAAGCACACGCCTCCCTCGGCTCACCTGACCCACCCTTTAGAGGTCACAGCAGTTCCACAGGGTCCCTGGGCACCTGTCCGTGGACACAGGAGCCCTCCCTGCCACCCAGGGGACCGCGCGATTTCCCATGGGCCACACTTCCCAGCAGCTCTCCCAGCTCCTCAGAGACAGTGTGCGCAGGAAAGACTTGGGGACCGGGGGCCTGGACGGGGGATTTTCCAGGGGGCTGTCTGATGGCCAGGCGTCCTCTCTCGCCCTGTGAGTGTCCAAGCCGTCCCTTGACCCCCGCAGGAGACCTGATTCCTGCCATAAGCGGCCCTCTAGCCACATGGGGCCGGGACACCTGGACCCGGTGTGCCAGCAACTGGCCTACATGGAGGCAAACAAACAGACACCTCAGGCCTGACCCCACCACTGCGAAGATCTCACTTTTCTTCCATCCGTAAAGGGGTCACGCTTGAGGAGTGGAAGAACATGGGGAGGCCCCCAGCAGATGGCTTTTCTCCGAGCCGCGGCTGGCTCGTTTTGGGCCTATACGGGGGCCGCGCGTGCGCACTCAGGCTCCCCACGCAAGCTTCCCTCGGGTCACGGGACCCACCCTTGAGGTGTCTCCTGACCGATCCTTGAGGGGTCACGTGACCCACCCCTGAGGGGTCTCGTGACCCTACCCTGAGGGGTCACGTGACCCACAACTAAGGGGTCTCGTGACCCACCCCTGAGGGGTCACGTGACCCACCCCTGAGGGGTCACGTGACCCACCCCTGAGGGGTCTGGTGACCCACCCTTGAGGGGTCACGTGACCCACACCGGAGGGGTCTCGTGACCCACCCCTGAGGGGTCTCGTGACCAACCCCTGAGGGGTCACGTGACCCACCCTTGAGTGGTCACGTGACGCACCCCTGAGGGGTCTCGTGACCCACCTTGAGAGGTCACAGCAGTTTTACAGGGTCCCTACGCACCTGTTCGGGGAAACAGAAGCCCTCCCTGCCACTCAGAGGAATGCGCGATTTCCCACAGGCCACACTGCCTAGCAGCACCTTCAGCCCCGCACAGACAGTGTGCTAAGGACAGACTTGGGTACCGGGGGCATGGGCGGGGGATTTCCTATGGCACTCTCTAAGGGTCCGGTACCCTGTGTGGCCCGGGGAGTGCCCATGCCGTTACTTTACCCCGCAGGACACTTGCATCCAGCAATAAGCAGCCCTCTGCCTCCACGGGGCTCAAACACCTGGGCCCGTTGTGCGAGCACCTGGCGTACGTGGAGGCAAACCCGCAGAGCCCTCTGGCCCGAACCCACCACTGCCAAGATCCCCCTTTTCTTCCATCCTTAAAGGGGTGACGCTTGAGGAGTGGAGGAACATGGGGAGGCCCCAGGAGATGGCTTTTCTCCGAGCCGCGGCTGGCTCGTTTCGGGCCTATACGTGGGCCGCGCATGCGCACTTAGGCTCCCAAGCACACGCCTCCCTCGGCTCACATGACCCACCCTTTAGAGGTCACAGCAGTTCCACAGGGTCCCTGGGCACCTGTCCGTGGACATAGGAGCCCTCCCTGCCACCTAGAGGACCACGCGATTTCCGCTGGGGAACACTGCCCGGAAGCACTCCCAGCCTCGCACAGACACTGTTGGCAGGATAGACTTGTGGACCAGGGGCCTGGGCGGGGAATTTTCCAGGGAACTCTCTAAAGGCCAGGTGCCCTCTGTTGCCCTGGGAGTGCCCACGCCGTCCCTTAACCCTGCAGGACACTATCATCCAGCAATAAGCAGGCCTCTGCCTCCACGGGGCTCAAACACCTGGGCCCGTTGTGCGAGCACCTGGCGTACGTGGAGGCAAACCCGCAGAGCCCTCTGGCCCGAACCCACCACTGCGAAGATCCCCCTTTTCTTCCATCCTTAAAGGGGTGACGCTTGAGGAGTGGAGGAACATGGGGAGGCCCCAGGAGATGGCTTTTCTCCGAGCCGCGGCTGGCTCGTTTCGGGCCTATACGGGGGCCGCGCGTGCGCACTCAGGCTCCCCACGCAAGCTTCCCTCGGGTCACGGGACCCACCCTTGAGGTGTCTCCTGACCGACCCTTGAGGGGTCACGTGACCCACCCCTGAGGGGTCTCGTGACCCTACCCTGAGGGGTCACGTGACCCACACCTAAGGGGTCTCGTGACCCACCCCTGAGGGGTCACGTGACCCACCCCTGAGGGGTCATGTGACCCACCCCTGAGGGGTCTCGTGACCCACCCTTGAGGGGTCACGTGACCCACACCTGAGGGGTCTCGTGACCCACCCCTGAGGGGTCTCGTGACCAACCCCTGAGGGGTCACGTGACCCACCCTTGAGTGGTCACGTGACCCACCCCTGAGGGGTCTCGTGACCCACCTTGAGAGGTCACAGCAGTTTTACAGGGTCCCTGCGCACCTGTTCGGGGAAACAGAAGCCCTCCCTGCCACTCAGAGGAATGCGCGATTTCCCACAGGCCACACTGCCTAGCAGCACCTTCAGACCCGCACAGACAGTGTGCTAAGGACAGACTTGGGTACCGGGGGCCTGGGCGGGGGATTTCCCATGGCACTCTCTAAGGGTCCGGTACCCTGTGTGGCCCGGGGAGTGCCCATGCCGTTACTTTACCCCGCAGGACACTTGCATCCAGCAATAAGCAGCCCTCTGCCTCCACGGGGCTCAAACACCTGGGCCCGTTGTGCGAGCACCTGGCGTACGTGGAGGCAAACCCGCAGAGCCCTCTGGCCCGAACCCACCACTGCGAAGATCCCCCTTTTCTTCCATCCTTAAAGGGGTGACGCTTGAGGAGTGGAGGAACATGGGGAGGCCCCAGGAGATGGCTTTTCTCCGAGCCGCGGCTGGCTCGTTTCGGGCCTATACGTGGGCCGCGCAGGCGCACTCAGGCTCCCAAGCACACGCCTCCCTCGGCTCACCTGACCCACCCTTTAGAGGTCACAGCAGTTCCACAGGGTCCCTGGGCACCTGTCCGTGGACACAGGAGCCCTCCCTGCCACCCAGGGGACCGCGCGATTTCCCATGGGCCACACTTCCCAGCAGCTCTCCCAGCTCCTCAGAGACAGTGTGCGCAGGAAAGACTTGGGGACCGGGGGCCTGGGCGGGGGATTTTCCAGGGGGCTGTCTGATGGCCAGGCGTCCTCTCTCGCCCTGTGAGTGTCCAAGCCGTCCCTTGACCCCCGCAGGAGACCTGATTCCTGCCATAAGCGGCCCTCTAGCCACATGGGGCCGGGACACCTGGACCCGGTGTGCCAGCAACTGGCCTACATGGAGGCAAACAAACAGACACCTCAGGCCTGACCCCACCACTGCGAAGATCCCACTTTTCTTCCATCCGTAAAGGGGTCACGCTTGAGGAGTGGAAGAACATGGGGAGGCCCCCAGCAGATGGCTTTTCTCCGAGCCGCGGCTGGCTCGTTTTGGGCCTATACGGGGGCCGCGCGTGCGCACTCAGGCTCCCCACGCAAGCCTCCCTCGGGTCACGGGACCCACCCTTGAGGTGTCTCCTGACCGACCCTTGAGGGGTCACGTGACCCACCCCTGAGGGGTCTCGTGACCCAACCCCGAGGGGTCACGTGACCCACACCTAAGGGGTCTCGTGACCCACCCCTGAGGGGTCACGTGACCCACCCCTGAGGGGTCTCGTGAACCACCCATGACGGGTCACGTGACCAACCCCTGAGGGGTCACGTGACCCACACCTGAGGGGTCACGTGACCCACCCCTGAGGGGTCTCGTGACCCACCCTTGAGCGGTCACGTGACCCACACCGGAGGGGTCTCGTGACCCACCCCTGAGGGGTCACGTGACCCACCCCTGAGGGGTCTCGTGAACCACCCATGACGGGTCACGTGACCAACCCCTGAGGGGTCAAGTGACCCACCCCTGAGGGGTCATGTGACCCACCCCTGAGGGGTCTCGTGACCCACCCTTGAGGGGTCACGTGACCCACACCTGAGGGGTCTCGTGACCCACCCCTGAGGGGTCTCGTGACCAACCCCTGAGGGGTCACGTGACCCACCCTTGAGTGGTCACGTGACCCACCCCTGAGGGGTCTCGTGACCCACCTTGAGAGGTCACAGCAGTTTTACAGGGTCCCTGCGCACCTGTTCGGGGAAACAGAAGCCCTCCCTGCCACTCAGAGGAATGCCGATTTCCCACAGGCCACACTGCCTAGCAGCACCTTCAGACCCGCACAGACAGTGTGCTAAGGACAGACTTGGGTACCGGGGGCCTGGGCGGGGGATTTCCCATGGCACTCTCTAAGGGTCCGGTACCCTGTGTGGCCCGGGGAGTGCCCATGCCGTTACTTTACCCCGCAGGACACTTGCATCCAGCAATAAGCAGCCCTCTGCCTCCACGGGGCTCAAACACCTGGGCCCGTTGTGCGAGCACCTGGCGTACGTGGAGGCAAACCCGCAGAGCCCTCTGGCCCGAACCCACCACTGCGAAGATCCCCCTTTTCTTCCATCCTTAAAGGGGTGACGCTTGAGGAGTGGAGGAACATGGGGAGGTCCCAGGAGATGGCTTTTCTCTGAGCCGCGGCTGGCTCGTTTCGGGCCTATACGTGGGCCGCGCATGCGCACTCAGGCTCCCAAGCACACGCCTCCCTCGGCTCACCTGACCCACCCTTTAGAGGTCACAGCAGTTCCACAGGGTCCCTGGGCACCTGTCCGTGGACACAGGAGCCCTCCCTGCCACCCAGGGGACCGCGCGATTTCCCATGGGCCACACTTCCCAGCAGCTCTCCCAGCTCCTCAGAGACAGTGTGCGCAGGAAAGACTTGGGGACCGGGGGCCTGGGCGGGGGATTTTCCAGGGGGCTGTCTGATGGCCAGGCGTCCTCTCTCGCCCTGTGAGTGTCCAAGCCGTCCCTTGACCCCCGCAGGAGACCTGATTCCTGCCATAAGCGGCCCTCTAGCCACATGGGGCCGGGACACCTGGACCCGGTGTGCCAGCAACTGGCCTACATGGAGGCAAACAAACAGACACCTCAGGCCTGACCCCACCACTGCGAAGATCTCACTTTTCTTCCATCCGTAAAGGGGTCACGCTTGAGGAGTGGAAGAACATGGGGAGGCCCCCAGCAGATGGCTTTTCTCCCAGCCGCGGCTGGCTCGTTTTGGGCCTATACGGGGGCCGCGCGTGCGCACTCAGGCTCCCCACGCAAGCTTCCCTCGGGTCACGGGACCCACCCTTGAGGTGTCTCCTGACCGATCCTTGAGGGGTCACGTGACCCACCCCTGAGGGGTCTCGTGACCCTACCCTGAGGGGTCACGTGACCCACACCTAAGGGGTCTCGTGACCCACCCCTGAGGGGTCACGTGACCCACCCCTGAGGGGTCACGTGACCCACCCCTGAGGGGTCTGGTGACCCACCCTTGAGGGGTCACGTGACCCACACCGGAGGGGTCTCGTGACCCACCCCTGAGGGGTCTCGTGACCAACCCCTGAGGGGTCACGTGACCCACCCTTGAGTGGTCACGTGACGCACCCCTGAGGGGTCTCGTGACCCACCTTGAGAGGTCACAGCAGTTTTACAGGGTCCCTGCGCACCTGTTCGGGGAAACAGAAGCCCTCCCTGCCACTCAGAGGAATGCGCGATTTCCCACAGGCCACACTGCCTAGCAGCACCTTCAGCCCCGCACAGACAGTGTGCTAAGGACAGACTTGGGTACCGGGGGCATGGGCGGGGGATTTCCTATGGCACTCTCTAAGGGTCCGGTACCCTGTGTGGCCCGGGGAGTGCCCATGCCGTTACTTTACCCCGCAGGACACTTGCATCCAGCAATAAGCAGCCCTCTGCCTCCACGGGGCTCAAACACCTGGGCCCGTTGTGCGAGCACCTGGCGTACGTGGAGGCAAACCCGCAGAGCCCTCTGGCCCGAACCCACCACTGCCAAGATCCCCCTTTTCTTCCATCCTTAAAGGGGTGACGCTTGAGGAGTGGAGGAACATGGGGAGGCCCCAGGAGATGGCTTTTCTCCGAGCCGCGGCTGGCTCGTTTCGGGCCTATACGTGGGCCGCGCATGCGCACTCAGGCTCCCAAGCACACGCCTCCCTCGGCTCACATGACCCACCCTTTAGAGGTCACAGCAGTTCCACAGGGTCCCTGGGCACCTGTCCGTGGACATAGGAGCCCTCCCTGCCACCTAGAGGACCACGCGATTTCCGCTGGGGAACACTGCCCGGAAGCACTCCCAGCCTCGCACAGACACTGTGCGCAGGATAGACTTGTGGACCAGGGGCCTGGGCGGGGAATTTTCCAGGGAACTCTCTAAAGGCCAGGTGCCCTCTGTTGCCCTGGGAGTGCCCACGCCGTCCCTTAACCCTGCAGGACACTATCATCCAGCAATAAGCAGCCCTCTGCCTCCACGGGGCTCAAACACCTGGGCCCGTTGTGCGAGCACCTGGCGTACGTGGAGGCAAACCCGCAGAGCCCTCTGGCCCGAACCCACCACTGCGAAGATCCCCCTTTTCTTCCATCCTTAAAGGGGTGACGCTTGAGGAGTGGAGGAACATGGGGAGGCCCCAGGAGATGGCTTTTCTCCGAGCCGCGGCTGGCTCGTTTCGGGCCTATACGTGGGCCGCGCGTGCGCACTCAGGCTCCCAAGCACACGCCTCCCTCGGCTCACCTGACCCACCCTTTAGAGGTCACAGCAGTTCCACAGGGTCCCTGGGCACCTGTCCGTGGACACAGGAGCCCTCCCTGCCACCCAGGGGACCGCGCGATTTCCCATGGGCCACACTTCCCAGCAGCTCTCCCAGCTCCTCAGAGACAGTGTGCGCAGGAAAGACTTGGGGACCGGGGGCCTGGGCGGGGGATTTTCCAGGGGGCTGTCTGATGGCCAGGCATCCTCTCTCGCCCTGTGAGTGTCCAAGCCGTCCCTTGACCCCCGCAGGAGACCTGATTCCTGCCATAAGCGGCCCTCTAGCCACATGGGGCCGGGACACGTGGACCCGGTGTGCCAGCAACTGGCCTACATGGAGGCAAACAAACAGACACCTCAGGCCTGACCCCACCACTGCGAAGATCCCACTTTTCTTCCATCCGTAAAGGGGTCACGCTTGAGGAGTGGAAGAACATGGGGAGGCCCCCAGCAGATGGCTTTTCTCCGAGCCGCGGCTGCCTCGTTTTGGGCCTATACGGGGGCCGCGCGTGCGCACTCAGGCTCCCCACGCAAGCCTCCCTCGGGTCACGGGACCCACCCTTGAGGTGTCTCCTGACCGACCCTTGAGGGGTCACGTGACCCACCCCTGAGGGGTCTCGTGACCCAACCCCGAGGGGTCACGTGACCCACACCTAAGGGGTCTCGTGACCCACCCCTGAGGGGTCACGTGACCCACCCCTGAGGGGTCTCGTGAACCACCCATGACGGGTCACGTGACCAACCCCTGAGGGGTCAGGTGACCCACACCTGAGGGGTCACGTGACCCACCCCTGAGGGGTCTCGTGACCCACCCTTGAGCGGTCACGTGACCCACACCGGAGGGGTCTCGTGACCCACCCCTGAGGGGTCACGTGACCAACCCCTGAGGGGTCACGTGACCCACCCTTGAGTGGTCACGTGACGCACCCCTGAGGGGTCTCGTGACCCACCTTGAGAGGTCACAGCAGTTTTACAGGGTCCCTGCGCACCTGTTCGGGGAAACAGAAGCCCTCCCTGCCACTCAGAGGAATGCGCGATTTCCCACAGGCCACACTGCCTAGCAGCACCTTCAGCCCCGCACAGACAGTGTGCTAAGGACAGACTTGGGTACCGGGGGCATGGGCGGGGGATTTCCTATGGCACTCTCTAAGGGTCCGGTACCCTGTGTGGCCCGGGGAGTGCCCATGCCGTTACTTTACCCCGCAGGACACTTGCATCCAGCAATAAGCAGCCCTCTGCCTCCACGGGGCTCAAACACCTGGGCCCGTTGTGCGAGCACCTGGCGTACGTGGAGGCAAACCCGCAGAGCCCTCTGGCCCGAACCCACCACTGCCAAGATCCCCCTTTTCTTCCATCCTTAAAGGGGTGACGCTTGAGGAGTGGAGGAACATGGGGAGGCCCCAGGAGATGGCTTTTCTCCGAGCCGCGGCTGGCTCGTTTCGGGCCTATACGTGGGCCGCGCATGCGCACTCAGGCTCCCAAGCACACGCCTCCCTCGGCTCACCTGACCCACCCTTTAGAGGTCACAGCAGTTCCACAGGGTCCCTGGGCACCTGTCCGTGGACACAGGAGCCCTCCCTGCCACCCAGGGGACCGCGCGATTTCCCATGGGCCACACTTCCCAGCAGCTCTCCCAGCTCCTCAGAGACAGTGTGCGCAGGAAAGACTTGGGGACCGGGGGCCTGGGCGGGGGATTTTCCAGGGGGCTGTCTGATGGCCAGGCGTCCTCTCTCGCCCTGTGAGTGTCCAAGCCGTCCCTTGACCCCCGCAGGAGACCTGATTCCTGCCATAAGCGGCCCTCTAGCCACATGGGGCAGGGACACGTGGACCCGGTGTGCCAGCAACTGGCCTACATGGAGGCTAACAAACAGACACCTCAGGCCTGACCCCACCACTGCGAAGATCTCACTTTTCTTCCATCCGTAAAGGGGTCACACTTGAGGAGTGGAAGAACATGGGGAGGCCCCCAGCAGATGGCTTTTCTCCGAGCCGCGGCTGGCTCGTTTTGGGCCTATACGGGGGCCGCGCGTGCGCACTCAGGCTCCCCACGCAAGCTTCCCTCGGGTCACGGGACCCACCCTTGAGGTGTCTCCTGACCGACCCTTGAGGGGTCACGTGACCCACCCCTGAGGGGTCTCGTGACCCTACCCTGAGGGGTCACGTGACCCACACCTAAGGGGTCTCGTGACCCACCCCTGAGGGGTCACGTGACCCACCCCTGAGGGGTCATGTGACCCACCCCTGAGGGGTCTCGTGACCCACCCTTGAGGGGTCACGTGACCCACACCTGAGGGGTCTCGTGACCCACCCCTGAGGGGTCTCGTGACCAACCCCTGAGGGGTCACGTGACCCACCCTTGAGTGGTCACGTGACCCACCCCTGAGGGGTCTCGTGACCCACCTTGAGAGGTCACAGCAGTTTTACAGGGTCCCTGCGCACCTGTTCGGGGAAACAGAAGCCCTCCCTGCCACTCAGAGGAATGCGCGATTTCCCACAGGCCACACTGCCTAGCAGCACCTTCAGACCCGCACAGACAGTGTGCTAAGGACAGACTTGGGTACCGGGGGCCTGGGCGGGGGATTTCCCATGGCACTCTCTAAGGGTCCGGTACCCTGTGTGGCCCGGGGAGTGCCCATGCCGTTACTTTACCCCGCAGGACACTTGCATCCAGCAATAAGCAGCCCTCTGCCTCCACGGGGCTCAAACACCTGGGCCCGTTGTGCGAGCACCTGGCGTACGTGGAGGCAAACCCGCAGAGCCCTCTGGCCCGAACCCACCACTGCGAAGATCCCCCTTTTCTTCCATCCTTAAAGGGGTGACGCTTGAGGAGTGGAGGAACATGGGGAGGCCCCAGGAGATGGCTTTTCTCTGAGCCGCGGCTGGCTCGTTTCGGGCCTATACGTGGGCCGCGCATGCGCACTCAGGCTCCCAAGCACACGCCTCCCTCGGCTCACCTCACCCACCCTTTAGAGGTCACAGCAGTTCCACAGGGTCCCTGGGCACCTGTCCGTGGACACAGGAGCCCTCCCTGCCACCCAGGGGACCGCGCGATTTCCCATGGGCCACACTTCCCAGCAGCTCTCCCAGCTCCTCAGAGACAGTGTGTGCAGGAAAGACTTGGGGACCGGGGGCCTGGGCGGGGGATTTTCAAGGGGGCTGTCTGATGGCCAGGCGTCCTCTCTCGCCCTGTGAGTGTCCAAGCCGTCCCTTGACCCCCGCAGGAGACCTGATTCCTGCCATAAGCGGCCCTCTAGCCACATGGGGCCGGGACACCTGGACCCGGTGTGCCAGCAACTGGCCTACATGGAGGCAAACAAACAGACACCTCAGGCCTGACCCCAGCACTGCGAAGATCCCACTTTTCTTCCATCCGTAAAGGGGTCACGCTTGAGGAGTGGAAGAACATGGGGAGGCCCCCAGCAGATGGCTTTTCTCCGAGCCGCGGCTGGCTCGTTTTGGGCCTATACGGGGGCCGCGCGTGCGCACTCAGGCTCCCCACGCATGCCTCCCTCGGGTCACGGGACCCACCCTTGAGGTGTCTCTTGACCGATCCTTGAGGGGTCACGTGACCCACACCTGAGGGGTCTCGTGACCCAACCCTGAGGGGTCACGTGACCCACCCCTAAGGGGTCTTGTGACCCACCCCTGAGGGGTCACGTGACCCACCCCTGAGGGGTCACGTGACCCACCCCTGAGGGGTCTGGTGACCCAACCCTGAGGGGTCACGTGACCCACCCCTAAGGGGTCTCGTGACTCACCCCTGAGGGGTCACGTGACCCACCCCTGAGGGGTCTCGTGACCCACCCTTGAGGGGTCACGTGACCAACCCCTGAGGGGTCTCGTGACCCACCCCTGACGGGTCACGTGACCAACCCCTGAGGGGTCACGTGACCCACACCTGAGGGGTCACGTGACCCACCCCTGAGGGGTCACGTGACCCACCCCTGAGGGGTCTCGTGACCCACCCTTGAGGGGTCACGTGACCCACACCTGAGGGGTCTCGTGACCAACCCCTGAGGGGTGACGTGACCCACCCTTGAGTGGTCACGTGACCCACCCCTGAGGGGTCTCGTGACCCACCTTGAGAGGTCACAGCAGTTTTACAGGGTCCCTGCGCACCTGTTCGGGGAAACAGAAGCCCTCCCTGCCACTCAGAGGAATGCGCGATTTCCCACAGGCCACACTGCCTAGCAGCACCTTCAGCCCCGCACAGACAGTGTGCTAAGGACAGACTTGGGTACCGGGGGCATGGGCGGGGGATTTCCCATGGCACTCTCTAAGGGTCCGGTATTGTGTGGCCCGGGGAGTGCCCATGCCGTTACTTTACCCCGCAGGACACTTGCATCCAGCAATAAGCAGCCCTCTGCCTCCACGGGGCTCAAACACCTGGGCCCGGTGTGCGGGCACCTGGCGTACGTGGAGGCAAACCCGCAGAGCCCTCTGGCCCGAACCCGCCACTGCGAAGAACCCCGTTTTCTTCCATCCGTAAAGGGGTCATGCTTGAGGAGTGGAAGAACATGGGGAGGCCCCCAGGAGATGGCTTTTCTCCGAGCCGCGGCTGGCTCGTTTCGGACCTATAGGTGGGCCGCGCATGTGCACTCAGGCTCCCAAGCACACGCCTCCCTCGGCTCACCTGACCCACCCTTTAGAGGTCACAGCAGTTCCACAGGGTCCCTGGGCACCTGTCCGTGGACACAGGAGCCCTCCCTGCCACCTAGAGGACCACGCGATTTCCGCTGGGGAACACTGCCCGGAAGCACTCCCAGCCTTGCACAGACACTGTGCGCAGGATAGACTTGTGGACCAGGGGCCTGGGCGGGGAATTTTCCAGGGAACTCTCTAAAGGCCAGGTGCCCTCTGTCGCCCTGGGAGTGCCCACGCCATCCCTTAACCCTGCAGGACACTATCATCCAGCAATAAGCAGCCCTCTGCCTCCACGGGGCTCAAACACCTGGGCCCGTTGTGCGAGCACCTGGCGTACGTGGAGGCAAACCCGCAGAGCCCTCTGGCCCGAACCCACCACTGCGAAGATCCCCCTTTTCTTCCATCCTTAAAGGGGTGACGCTTGAGGAGTGGAGGAACATGGGGAGGCCCCAGGAGATGGCTTTTCTCCGAGCCGCGGCTTGCTCGTTTCGGGCCTATACGTGGGCCGCGCATGCGCACTCAGGCTCCCAAGCACACGCCTCCCTCGGCTCACCTGACCCACCCTTTAGAGGTCACAGCAGTTCCACAGGGTCCCTGGGCACCTGTCCGTGGACACAGGAGCCCTCCCTGCCACCCAGGGGACCGCGCGATTTCCCATGGGCCACACTTCCCAGCAGCTCTCCCAGCTCCTCAGAGACAGTGTGCGCAGGAAAGACTTGGGGACCGGGGGCCTGGGCGGGGGATTTTCCAGGGGGCTGTCTGATGGCCAGGCGTCCTCTCTCGCCCTGTGAGTGTCCAAGCCGTCCCTTGACCCCCGCAGGAGACCTGATTCCTGCCATAAGCGGCCCTCTAGCCACATGGGGCCGGGACACCTGGGCCCGGTGTGCCAGCAACTGGCCTACATGGAGGCAAACAAACAGACACCTCAGGCCTGACCCCACCACTGCGAAGATCCCACTTTTCTTCCATCCGTAAAGGGGTCACGCTTGAGGAGTGGAAGAACATGGGGAGGCCCCCAGGAGATGGCTTTTCTCCGAGCCGCGGCTGGCTCGTTTTGGGCCTATTCGGGGGCCGCGCGTGCGCACTCAGGCTCCCCAGGCAAGCCTCCCTCGGGTCACGGGACCCACCCTTGAGGTGTCTCCTGACCGACCCTTGAGGGGTCACGTGACCCACCCCTGAGGGGTCTCGTGACCCAACCCTGAGGGGTCACGTGACCCACCCCTAAGGGGTCTCGTGACTCACCCCTGAGGGGTCACGTGACCCACCCCTGAGGGGTCTCGTGACCCACCCTTGAGGGGTCACGTGACCCACCCCTGACCGGTCACGTGACCAACCCCTGAGGGGTCACGTGACCCACTCCTGAGGGGTCTCGTGACCCACCCTTGAGGGGTCACGTGACCCACACCTGAGGGGTCTCGTGACCCACCCCTGAGGGGTCACGTGACCAACCCCGGAGGGGTCACGTGACCCACCCTTGAGTGGTCACGTGACCCACCCCTGAGGGGTCTCATGACCCACCTTGAGAGGTCACAGCAGTTTTACAGGTTCCCTGCGCACCTGTTCGGGGAAACAGAAGCCCTCCCTGCCACTCAGAGGAATGCGCGATTTCCCACAGGCCACACTGCCTAGCAGCACCTTCAGCCCCGCACAGACAGTGTGCTAAGGACAGACTTGGGTACCGGGGGCATGGGCGGGGGATTTCCCATGGCACTCTCTAAGGGTCCGGTACTCTGTGTGGCCCGGGGAGTGCCCATGCCGTTACTTTACCCCGCAGGACACTTGCATCCAGCAATAAGCAGCCCTCTGCCTCCACGGGGCTCAAACACCTGGGCCCGTTGTGCGAGCACCTGGCGTACGTGGAGGCAAACCCGCAGAGCCCTCTGGCCCGAACCCACCACTGCGAAGATTTCCCTTTTCTTCCATCCTTAAAGGGGTGACGCTTGAGGAGTGGAGGAACATGGGGAGGCCCCAGGAGATGGCTTTTCTCCGAGCCGCGGCTGGCTCGTTTTGGGCCTATACGGGGGCCGCGCGTGCGCACTCAGGCTCCCCACGCAAGCCTCCCTCGGGTACGGGACCCACCCTTGAGGTGTCTCCTGACCGACCCTTGAGGGGTCACGTGACCCACCCCTGAGGGGTCTCGTGACCCTACCCTGTGGGGTCACGTGACCCACACCTAAGGTGTCTCGTGACCCACCCCTGAGGGGTCACGTGACCCACCCCTGAGGGGTCACGTGATCCACCCCTGAGGGGTCACGTGACCCACCCCTGAGGGGTCACGTGACCAACCCCTGAGGGGTCACGTGACCCACACCTGAGGGGTCTCGTGACCCACCCTTGAGGTGTCACGTGACCCACACCTGAGGGGTCTCGTGACACACCCCTGAGGGGTCACGTGACCAACCCCTGAGGGGTCACGTGACCCACCCTTGAGTGGTCACGTGACCCACCCCTGAGGGGTCTCGTGACCCACCTTGAGAGGTCACAGCAGTTTTACAGGGTCCCTGCGCACCTGTTCGGGGAAACAGAAGCCCTCCCTGCCACTCAGAGGAATGCGCGATTTCCCACAGGCCACACTGCCTAGCAGCACCTTCAGCCCCGCACAGACAGTGTGCTAAGGACAGACTTGGGTACCGGGGGCATGGGCGGGGGATTTCCCATGGCACTCTCTAAGGGTCCGGTACCCTGTGTGGCCCGGGGAGTGCCCATGCCGTTACTTTACCCCGCAGGACACTTGCATCCAGCAATAAGCAGCCCTCTGCCTCCACGGGGCTCAAACACCTGGGCCCGGTGTGCGGGCACCTGGCGTACGTGGAGGCAAACCCGCAGAGCCCTCTGGCCCGAACCCGCCACTGCGAAGAACCCCGTTTTCTTCCATCTGTAAAGGGGTCATGCTTGAGGAGTGGAAGAATATGGGGAGGCCCCCAGGAGATGGCTTTTCTCCGGGCCGCGTCTGGCTCGTTTCGGACCTATAGGTGGGCCGCGCATGTGCACTCAGGCTCCCAAGCACACGCCTCCCTCGGCTCACATGACCCACCCTTTAGAGGTCACAGCAGTTCCACAGGGTCCCTGGGCACCTGTCCGTGGACACAGGAGCCCTCCCTGCCACCTAGAGGACCACGCGATTTCCGCTGGGGAACACTGCCCGGAAGCACTCCCAGCCTCGCACAGACACTTGCTCAGGATAGACTTGTGGACCAGGGGCCTGGGCGGGGAATTTTCCAGGGAACTCTCTAAAGGCCAGGTGCCCTCTGTTGCCCTGGGAGTGCCCACGCCGTCCCTTAACCCTGCAGGACACTATCATCCAGCAATAAGCAGCCCTCTGCCTCCACGGGGCTCAAACACCTGGGCCCGTTGTGCGAGCACCTGGCGTACGTGGAGGCAAACCCGCAGAGCCCTCTGGCCCGAACCCACCACTGCGAAGATCCCCCTTTTCTTCCATCCTTAAAGGGGTGACGCTTGAGGAGTGGAGGAACATGGGGAGGTCCCAGGAGATGGCTTTTCTCTGAGCCGCAGCTGGCTCGTTTCGGGCCTATACGTGGGCCGCGCATGCGCACTCAGGCTCCCAAGCACACGCCTCCCTCGGCTCACCTGACCCACCCTTTAGAGGTCACAGCAGTTCCACAGGGTCCCTGGGCACCTGTCCGTGGACACAGGAGCCCTCCCTGCCACCCAGGGGACCGCGCGATTTCCCATGGGCCACACTTCCCAGCAGCTCTCCCAGCTCCTCAGAGACAGTGTGCGCAGGAAAGACTTGGGGACCGGGGGCCTGGGCGGGGGATTTTCCAGGGGGCTGTCTGATGGCCAGGCGTCCTCTCTCGCCCTGTGAGTGTCCAAGCCGTCCCTTGACCCCCGCAGGAGACCTGATTCCTGCCATAAGCGGCCCTCTAGCCACATGGGGCCGGGACACCTGGACCCGGTGTGCCAGCAACTGGCCTACATGGAGGCAAACAAACAGACACCTCAGGCCTGACCCCACCACTGCGAAGATCTCACTTTTCTTCCATCCGTAAAGGGGTCACGCTTGAGGAGTGGAAGAACATGGGGAGGCCCCCAGCAGATGGCTTTTCTCCGAGCCGCGGCTGGCTCGTTTTGGGCCTATACGGGGGCCGCGCGTGCGCACTCAGGCTCCCCACGCAAGCTTCCCTCGGGTCACGGGACCCACCCTTGAGGTGTCTCCTGACCGATCCTTGAGGGGTCACGTGACCCACCCCTGAGGGGTCTCGTGACCCTACCCTGAGGGGTCACGTGACCCACAACTAAGGGGTCTCGTGACCCACCCCTGAGGGGTCACGTGACCCACCCCTGAGGGGTCACGTGACCCACCCCTGAGGGGTCTGGTGACCCACCCTTGAGGGGTCACGTGACCCACACCGGAGGGGTCTCGTGACCCACCCCTGAGGGGTCTCGTGACCAACCCCTGAGGGGTCACGTGACCCACCCTTGAGTGGTCACGTGACGCACCCCTGAGGGGTCTCGTGACCCACCTTGAGAGGTCACAGCAGTTTTACAGGGTCCCTACGCACCTGTTCGGGGAAACAGAAGCCCTCCCTGCCACTCAGAGGAATGCGCGATTTCCCACAGGCCACACTGCCTAGCAGCACCTTCAGCCCCGCACAGACAGTGTGCTAAGGACAGACTTGGGTACCGGGGGCATGGGCGGGGGATTTCCTATGGCACTCTCTAAGGGTCCGGTACCCTGTGTGGCCCGGGGAGTGCCCATGCCGTTACTTTACCCCGCAGGACACTTGCATCCAGCAATAAGCAGCCCTCTGCCTCCACGGGGCTCAAACACCTGGGCCCGTTGTGCGAGCACCTGGCGTACGTGGAGGCAAACCCGCAGAGCCCTCTGGCCCGAACCCACCACTGCCAAGATCCCCCTTTTCTTCCATCCTTAAAGGGGTGACGCTTGAGGAGTGGAGGAACATGGGGAGGCCCCAGGAGATGGCTTTTCTCCGAGCCGCGGCTGGCTCGTTTCGGGCCTATACGTGGGCCGCGCATGCGCACTCAGGCTCCCAAGCACACGCCTCCCTCGGCTCACATGACCCACCCTTTAGAGGTCACAGCAGTTCCACAGGGTCCCTGGGCACCTGTCCGTGGACATAGGAGCCCTCCCTGCCACCTAGAGGACCACGCGATTTCCGCTGGGGAACACTGCCCAGAAGCACTCCCAGCCTCGCACAGACACTGTTGGCAGGATAGACTTGTGGACCAGGGGCCTGGGCGGGGAATTTTCCAGGGAACTCTCTAAAGGCCAGGTGCCCTCTGTTGCCCTGGGAGTGCCCACGCCGTCCCTTAACCCTGCAGGACACTATCATCCAGCAATAAGCAGGCCTCTGCCTCCACGGGACTCAAACACCTGGGCCCGTTGTGCGAGCACCTGGCGTACGTGGAGGCAAACCCGCAGAGCCCTCTGGCCCGAACCCACCACTGCGAAGATCCCCCTTTTCTTCCATCCTTAAAGGGGTGACGCTTGAGGAGTGGAGGAAAATGGGGAGGCCCCAGGAGATGGCTTTTCTCCGAGCCGCGGCTGGCTCGTTTCGGGCCTATACGGGGGCCGCACGTGCGCACTCAGGCTCCCCACGCAAGCTTCCCTCGGGTCACGGGACCCACCCTTGAGGTGTCTCCTGACCGACCCTTGAGGGGTCACGTGACCCACCCCTGAGGGGTCTCGTGACCCTACCCTGAGGGGTCACGTGACCCACACCTAAGGGGTCTCGTGACCCACCCCTGAGGGGTCACGTGACCCACCCCTGAGGGGTCATGTGACCCACCCCTGAGGGGTCTCGTGACCCACCCTTGAGGGGTCACGTGACCCACACCTGAGGGGTCTCGTGACCCACCCCTGAGGGGTCTCGTGACCAACCCCTGAGGGGTCACGTGACCCACCCTTGAGTGGTCACGTGACCCACCCCTGAGGGGTCTCGTGACCCACCTTGAGAGGTCACAGCAGTTTTACAGGGTCCCTGCGCACCTGTTCGGGGAAACAGAAGCCCTCCCTGCCACTCAGAGGAATGCGCGATTTCCCACAGGCCACACTGCCTAGCAGCACCTTCAGACCCGCACAGACAGTGTGCTAAGGACAGACTTGGGTACCGGGGGCCTGGGCGGGGGATTTCCCATGGCACTCTCTAAGGGTCCGGTACCCTGTGTGGCCCGGGGAGTGCCCATGCCGTTACTTTACCCCGCAGGACACTTGCATCCAGCAATAAGCAGCCCTCTGCCTCCACGGGGCTCAAACACCTGGGCCCGTTGTGCGAGCACCTGGCGTACGTGGAGGCAAACCCGCAGAGCCCTCTGGCCCGAACCCACCACTGCGAAGATCCCCCTTTTCTTCCATCCTTAAAGGGGTGACGCTTGAGGAGTGGAGGAACATGGGGAGGCCCCAGGAGATGGCTTTTCTCCGAGCCGCGGCTGGCTCGTTTCGGGCCTATACGTGGGCCGCGCAGGCGCACTCAGGCTCCCAAGCACACGCCTCCCTCGGCTCACCTGACCCACCCTTTAGAGGTCACAGCAGTTCCACAGGGTCCCTGGGCACCTGTCCGTGGACACAGGAGCCCTCCCTGCCACCCAGGGGACCGCGCGATTTCCCATGGGCCACACTTCCCAGCAGCTCTCCCAGCTCCTCAGAGACAGTGTGCGCAGGAAAGACTTGGGGACCGGGGGCCTGGGCGGGGGATTTTCCAGGGGGCTGTCTGATGGCCAGGCGTCCTCTCTCGCCCTGTGAGTGTCCAAGCCGTCCCTTGACCCCCGCAGGAGACCTGATTCCTGCCATAAGCGGCCCTCTAGCCACATGGGGCCGGGACACCTGGACCCGGTGTGCCAGCAACTGGCCTACATGGAGGCAAACAAACAGACACCTCAGGCCTGACCCCACCACTGCGAAGATCCCACTTTTCTTCCATCCGTAAAGGGGTCACGCTTGAGGAGTGGAAGAACATGGGGAGGCCCCCAGCAGATGGCTTTTCTCCGAGCCGCGGCTGGCTCGTTTTGGGCCTATACGGGGGCCGCGCGTGCGCACTCAGGCTCCCCACGCAAGCCTCCCTCGGGTCACGGGACCCACCCTTGAGGTGTCTCCTGACCGACCCTTGAGGGGTCACGTGACCCACCCCTGAGGGGTCTCGTGACCCAACCCCGAGGGGTCACGTGACCCACACCTAAGGGGTCTCGTGACCCACCCCTGAGGGGTCACGTGACCCACCCCTGAGGGGTCTCGTGAACCACCCATGACGGGTCACGTGACCAACCCCTGAGGGGTCACGTGACCCACACCTGAGGGGTCACGTGACCCACCCCTGAGGGGTCTCGTGACCCACCCTTGAGCGGTCACGTGACCCACACCGGAGGGGTCTCGTGACCCACCCCTGAGGGGTCACGTGACCCACCCCTGAGGGGTCTCGTGAACCACCCATGACGGGTCACGTGACCAACCCCTGAGGGGTCACGTGACCCACCCCTGAGGGGTCATGTGACCCACCCCTGAGGGGTCTCGTGACCCACCCTTGAGGGGTCACGTGACCCACACCTGAGGGGTCTCGTGACCCACCCCTGAGGGGTCTCGTGACCAACCCCTGAGGGGTCACGTGACCCACCCTTGAGTGGTCACGTGACCCACCCCTGAGGGGTCTCGTGACCCACCTTGAGAGGTCACAGCAGTTTTACAGGGTCCCTGCGCACCTGTTCGGGGAAACAGAAGCCCTCCCTGCCACTCAGAGGAATGCGCGATTTCCCACAGGCCACACTGCCTAGCAGCACCTTCAGACCCGCACAGACAGTGTGCTAAGGACAGACTTGGGTACCGGGGGCCTGGGCGGGGGATTTCCCATGGCACTCTCTAAGGGTCCGGTACCCTGTGTGGCCCGGGGAGTGCCCATGCCGTTACTTTACCCCGCAGGACACTTGCATCCAGCAATAAGCAGCCCTCTGCCTCCACGGGGCTCAAACACCTGGGCCCGTTGTGCGAGCACCTGGCGTACGTGGAGGCAAACCCGCAGAGCCCTCTGGCCCGAACCCACCACTGCGAAGATCCCCCTTTTCTTCCATCCTTAAAGGGGTGACGCTTGAGGAGTGGAGGAACATGGGGAGGTCCCAGGAGATGGCTTTTCTCTGAGCCGCGGCTGGCTCGTTTCGGGCCTATACGTGGGCCGCGCATGCGCACTCAGGCTCCCAAGCACACGCCTCCCTCGGCTCACCTGACCCACCCTTTAGAGGTCACAGCAGTTCCACAGGGTCCCTGGGCACCTGTCCGTGGACACAGGAGCCCTCCCTGCCACCCAGGGGACCGCGCGATTTCCCATGGGCCACACTTCCCAGCAGCTCTCCCAGCTCCTCAGAGACAGTGTGCGCAGGAAAGACTTGGGGACCGGGGGCCTGGGCGGGGGATTTTCCAGGGGGCTGTCTGATGGCCAGGCGTCCTCTCTCGCCCTGTGAGTGTCCAAGCCGTCCCTTGACCCCCGCAGGAGACCTGATTCCTGCCATAAGCGGCCCTCTAGCCACATGGGGCCGGGACACCTGGACCCGGTGTGCCAGCAACTGGCCTACATGGAGGCAAACAAACAGACACCTCAGGCCTGACCCCACCACTGCGAAGATCTCACTTTTCTTCCATCCGTAAAGGGGTCACGCTTGAGGAGTGGAAGAACATGGGGAGGCCCCCAGCAGATGGCTTTTCTCCCAGCCGCGGCTGGCTCGTTTTGGGCCTATACGGGGGCCGCGCGTGCGCACTCAGGCTCCCCACGCAAGCTTCCCTCGGGTCACGGGACCCACCCTTGAGGTGTCTCCTGACCGATCCTTGAGGGGTCACGTGACCCACCCCTGAGGGGTCTCGTGACCCTACCCTGAGGGGTCACGTGACCCACACCTAAGGGGTCTCGTGACCCACCCCTGAGGGGTCACGTGACCCACCCCTGAGGGGTCACGTGACCCACCCCTGAGGGGTCTGGTGACCCACCCTTGAGGGGTCACGTGACCCACACCGGAGGGGTCTCGTGACCCACCCCTGAGGGGTCTCGTGACCAACCCCTGAGGGGTCACGTGACCCACCCTTGAGTGGTCACGTGACGCACCCCTGAGGGGTCTCGTGACCCACCTTGAGAGGTCACAGCAGTTTTACAGGGTCCCTGCGCACCTGTTCGGGGAAACAGAAGCCCTCCCTGCCACTCAGAGGAATGCGCGATTTCCCACAGGCCACACTGCCTAGCAGCACCTTCAGCCCCGCACAGACAGTGTGCTAAGGACAGACTTGGGTACCGGGGGCATGGGCGGGGGATTTCCTATGGCACTCTCTAAGGGTCCGGTACCCTGTGTGGCCCGGGGAGTGCCCATGCCGTTACTTTACCCCGCAGGACACTTGCATCCAGCAATAAGCAGCCCTCTGCCTCCACGGGGCTCAAACACCTGGGCCCGTTGTGCGAGCACCTGGCGTACGTGGAGGCAAACCCGCAGAGCCCTCTGGCCCGAACCCACCACTGCCAAGATCCCCCTTTTCTTCCATCCTTAAAGGGGTGACGCTTGAGGAGTGGAGGAACATGGGGAGGCCCCAGGAGATGGCTTTTCTCCGAGCCGCGGCTGGCTCGTTTCGGGCCTATACGTGGGCCGCGCATGCGCACTCAGGCTCCCAAGCACACGCCTCCCTCGGCTCACATGACCCACCCTTTAGAGGTCACAGCAGTTCCACAGGGTCCCTGGGCACCTGTCCGTGGACATAGGAGCCCTCCCTGCCACCTAGAGGACCACGCGATTTCCGCTGGGGAACACTGCCCGGAAGCACTCCCAGCCTCGCACAGACACTGTGCGCAGGATAGACTTGTGGACCAGGGGCCTGGGCGGGGAATTTTCCAGGGAACTCTCTAAAGGCCAGGTGCCCTCTGTTGCCCTGGGAGTGCCCACGCCGTCCCTTAACCCTGCAGGACACTATCATCCAGCAATAAGCAGCCCTCTGCCTCCACGGGGCTCAAACACCTGGGCCCGTTGTGCGAGCACCTGGCGTACGTGGAGGCAAACCCGCAGAGCCCTCTGGCCCGAACCCACCACTGCGAAGATCCCCCTTTTCTTCCATCCTTAAAGGGGTGACGCTTGAGGAGTGGAGGAACATGGGGAGGCCCCAGGAGATGGCTTTTCTCCGAGCCGCGGCTGGCTCGTTTCGGGCCTATACGTGGGCCGCGCGTGCGCACTCAGGCTCCCAAGCACACGCCTCCCTCGGCTCACCTGACCCACCCTTTAGAGGTCACAGCAGTTCCACAGGGTCCCTGGGCACCTGTCCGTGGACACAGGAGCCCTCCCTGCCACCCAGGGGACCGCGCGATTTCCCATGGGCCACACTTCCCAGCAGCTCTCCCAGCTCCTCAGAGACAGTGTGCGCAGGAAAGACTTGGGGACCGGGGGCCTGGGCGGGGGATTTTCCAGGGGGCTGTCTGATGGCCAGGCATCCTCTCTCGCCCTGTGAGTGTCCAAGCCGTCCCTTGACCCCCGCAGGAGACCTGATTCCTGCCATAAGCGGCCCTCTAGCCACATGGGGCCGGGACACGTGGACCCGGTGTGCCAGCAACTGGCCTACATGGAGGCAAACAAACAGACACCTCAGGCCTGACCCCACCACTGCGAAGATCCCACTTTTCTTCCATCCGTAAAGGGGTCACGCTTGAGGAGTGGAAGAACATGGGGAGGCCCCCAGCAGATGGCTTTTCTCCGAGCCGCGGCTGCCTCGTTTTGGGCCTATACGGGGGCCGCGCGTGCGCACTCAGGCTCCCCACGCAAGCCTCCCTCGGGTCACGGGACCCACCCTTGAGGTGTCTCCTGACCGACCCTTGAGGGGTCACGTGACCCACCCCTGAGGGGTCTCGTGACCCAACCCCGAGGGGTCACGTGACCCACACCTAAGGGGTCTCGTGACCCACCCCTGAGGGGTCACGTGACCCACCCCTGAGGGTCTCGTGAACCACCCATGACGGGTCACGTGACCAACCCCTGAGGGGTCAGGTGACCCACACCTGAGGGGTCACGTGACCCACCCCTGAGGGGTCTCGTGACCCACCCTTGAGCGGTCACGTGACCCACACCGGAGGGGTCTCGTGACCCACCCCTGAGGGGTCACTTGACCAACCCCTGAGGGGTCACGTGACCCACCCTTGAGTGGTCACGTGACGCACCCCTGAGGGGTCTCGTGACCCACCTTGAGAGGTCACAGCAGTTTTACAGGGTCCCTGCGCACCTGTTCGGGGAAACAGAAGCCCTCCCTGCCACTCAGAGGAATGCGCGATTTCCCACAGGCCACACTGCCTAGCAGCACCTTCAGCCCCGCACAGACAGTGTGCTAAGGACAGACTTGGGTACCGGGGGCATGGGCGGGGGATTTCCTATGGCACTCTCTAAGGGTCCGGTACCCTGTGTGGCCCGGGGAGTGCCCATGCCGTTACTTTACCCCGCAGGACACTTGCATCCAGCAATAAGCAGCCCTCTGCCTCCACGGGGCTCAAACACCTGGGCCCGTTGTGCGAGCACCTGGCGTACGTGGAGGCAAACCCGCAGAGCCCTCTGGCCCTAACCCACCACTGCCAAGATCCCCCTTTTCTTCCATCCTTAAAGGGGTGACGCTTGAGGAGTGGAGGAACATGGGGAGGCCCCAGGAGATGGCTTTTCTCCGAGCCGCGGCTGGCTCGTTTCGGGCCTATACGTGGGCCGCGCATGCGCACTCAGGCTCCCAAGCACACGCCTCCCTCGGCTCACCTGACCCACCCTTTAGAGGTCACAGCAGTTCCACAGGGTCCCTGGGCACCTGTCCGTGGACACAGGAGCCCTCCCTGCCACCCAGGGGACCGCGCGATTTCCCATGGGCCACACTTCCCAGCAGCTCTCCCAGCTCCTCAGAGACAGTGTGCGCAGGAAAGACTTGGGGACCGGGGGCCTGGGCGGGGGATTTTCCAGGGGGCTGTCTGATGGCCAGGCGTCCTCTCTCGCCCTGTGAGTGTCCAAGCCGTCCCTTGACCCCCGCAGGAGACCTGATTCCTGCCATAAGCGGCCCTCTAGCCACATGGGGCAGGGACACGTGGACCCGGTGTGCCAGCAACTGGCCTACATGGAGGCTAACAAACAGACACCTCAGGCCTGACCCCACCACTGCGAAGATCTCACTTTTCTTCCATCCGTAAAGGGGTCACGCTTGAGGAGTGGAAGAACATGGGGAGGCCCCCAGCAGATGGCTTTTCTCCGAGCCGCGGCTGGCTCGTTTTGGGCCTATACGGGGGCCGCGCGTGCGCACTCAGGCTCCCCACGCAAGCTTCCCTCGGGTCACGGGACCCACCCTTGAGGTGTCTCCTGACCGACCCTTGAGGGGTCACGTGACCCACCCCTGAGGGGTCTCGTGACCCTACCCTGAGGGGTCACGTGACCCACACCTAAGGGGTCTCGTGACCCACCCCTGAGGGGTCACGTGACCCACCCCTGAGGGGTCATGTGACCCACCCCTGAGGGGTCTCGTGACCCACCCTTGAGGGGTCACGTGACCCACACCTGAGGGGTCTCGTGACCCACCCCTGAGGGGTCTCGTGACCAACCCCTGAGGGGTCACGTGACCCACCCTTGAGTGGTCACGTGACCCACCCCTGAGGGGTCTCGTGACCCACCTTGAGAGGTCACAGCAGTTTTACAGGGTCCCTGCGCACCTGTTCGGGGAAACAGAAGCCCTCCCTGCCACTCAGAGGAATGCGCGATTTCCCACAGGCCACACTGCCTAGCAGCACCTTCAGACCCGCACAGACAGTGTGCTAAGGACAGACTTGGGTACCGGGGGCCTGGGCGGGGGATTTCCCATGGCACTCTCTAAGGGTCCGGTACCCTGTGTGGCCCGGGGAGTGCCCATGCCGTTACTTTACCCCGCAGGACACTTGCATCCAGCAATAAGCAGCCCTCTGCCTCCACGGGGCTCAAACACCTGGGCCCGTTGTGCGAGCACCTGGCGTACGTGGAGGCAAACCCGCAGAGCCCTCTGGCCCGAACCCACCACTGCGAAGATCCCCCTTTTCTTCCATCCTTAAAGGGGTGACGCTTGAGGAGTGGAGGAACATGGGGAGGCCCCAGGAGATGGCTTTTCTCTGAGCCGCGGCTGGCTCGTTTCGGGCCTATACGTGGGCCGCGCATGCGCACTCAGGCTCCCAAGCACACGCCTCCCTCGGCTCACCTGACCCACCCTTTAGAGGTCACAGCAGTTCCACAGGGTCCCTGGGCACCTGTCCGTGGACACAGGAGCCCTCCCTGCCACCCAGGGGACCGCGCGATTTCCCATGGGCCACACTTCCCAGCAGCTCTCCCAGCTCCTCAGAGACAGTGTGCGCAGGAAAGACTTGGGGACCGGGGGCCTGGGCGGGGGATTTTCAAGGGGGCTGTCTGATGGCCAGGCGTCCTCTCTCGCCCTGTGAGTGTCCAAGCCGTCCCTTGACCCCCGCAGGAGACCTGATTCCTGCCATAAGCGGCCCTCTAGCCACATGGGGCCGGGACACCTGGACCCGGTGTGCCAGCAACTGGCCTACATGGAGGCAAACAAACAGACACCTCAGGCCTGACCCCAGCACTGCGAAGATCCCACTTTTCTTCCATCCGTAAAGGGGTCACGCTTGAGGAGTGGAAGAACATGGGGAGGCCCCCAGCAGATGGCTTTTCTCCGAGCCGCGGCTGGCTCGTTTTGGGCCTATACGGGGGCCGCGCGTGCGCACTCAGGCTCCCCACGCATGCCTCCCTCGGGTCACGGGACCCACCCTTGAGGTGTCTCTTGACCGATTCTTGAGGGGTCACGTGACCCACACCTGAGGGGTCTCGTGACCCAACCCTGAGGGGTCACGTGACCCACCCCTAAGGGGTCTTGTGACCCACCCCTGAGGGGTCACGTGACCCACCCCTGAGGGGTCACGTGACCCACCCCTGAGGGGTCTGGTGACCCAACCCTGAGGGGTCACGTGACCCACCCCTAAGGGGTCTCGTGACTCACCCCTGAGGGGTCACGTGACCCACCCCTGAGGGGTCTCGTGACCCACCCTTGAGGGGTCACGTGACCAACCCCTGAGGGGTCTCGTGACCCACCCCTGACGGGTCACGTGACCAACCCCTGAGGGGTCACGTGACCCACACCTGAGGGGTCACGTGACCCACCCCTGAGGGGTCACGTGACCCACCCCTGAGGGGTCTCGTGACCCACCCTTGAGGGGTCACGTGACCCACACCTGAGGGGTCTCGTGACCAACCCCTGAGGGGTGACGTGACCCACCCTTGAGTGGTCACGTGACCCACCCCTGAGGGGTCTCGTGACCCACCTTGAGAGGTCACAGCAGTTTTACAGGGTCCCTGCGCACCTGTTCGGGGAAACAGAAGCCCTCCCTGCCACTCAGAGGAATGCGCGATTTCCCACAGGCCACACTGCCTAGCAGCACCTTCAGCCCCGCACAGACAGTGTGCTAAGGACAGACTTGGGTACCGGGGGCATGGGCGGGGGATTTCCCATGGCACTCTCTAAGGGTCCGGTATTGTGTGGCCCGGGGAGTGCCCATGCCGTTACTTTACCCCGCAGGACACTTGCATCCAGCAATAAGCAGCCCTCTGCCTCCACGGGGCTCAAACACCTGGGCCCGGTGTGCGGGCACCTGGCGTACGTGGAGGCAAACCCGCAGAGCCCTCTGGCCCGAACCCGCCACTGCGAAGAACCCCGTTTTCTTCCATCCGTAAAGGGGTCATGCTTGAGGAGTGGAAGAACATGGGGAGGCCCCCAGGAGATGGCTTTTCTCCGAGCCGCGGCTGGCTCGTTTCGGACCTATAGGTGGGCCGCGCATGTGCACTCAGGCTCCCAAGCACACGCCTCCCTCGGCTCACCTGACCCACCCTTTAGAGGTCACAGCAGTTCCACAGGGTCCCTGGGCACCTGTCCGTGGACACAGGAGCCCTCCCTGCCACCTAGAGGACCACGCGATTTCCGCTGGGGAACACTGCCCGGAAGCACTCCCAGCCTTGCACAGACACTGTGCGCAGGATAGACTTGTGGACCAGGGGCCTGGGCGGGGAATTTTCCAGGGAACTCTCTAAAGGCCAGGTGCCCTCTGTTGCCCTGGGAGTGCCCACGCCGTCCCTTAACCCTGCAGGACACTATCATCCAGCAATAAGCAGCCCTCTGCCTCCACGGGGCTCAAACACCTGGGCCCGTTGTGCGAGCACCTGGCGTACGTGGAGGCAAACCCGCAGAGCCCTCTGGCCCGAACCCACCACTGCGAAGATCCCCCTTTTCTTCCATCCTTAAAGGGGTGACGCTTGAGGAGTGGAGGAACATGGGGAGGCCCCAGGAGATGGCTTTTCTCCGAGCCGCGGCTGGCTCGTTTCGGGCCTATACGTGGGCCGCGCGTGCGCACTCAGGCTCCCAAGCACACGCCTCCCTCGGCTCACCTGACCCACCCTTTAGAGGTCACAGCAGTTCCACAGGGTCCCTGGGCACCTGTCCGTGGACACAGGAGCCCTCCCTGCCACCCAGGGGACCGCGCGATTTCCCATGGGCCACACTTCCCAGCAGCTCTCCCAGCTCCTCAGAGACAGTGTGCGCAGGAAAGACTTGGGGACCGGGGGCCTGGGCGGGGGATTTTCCAGGGGGCTGTCTGATGGCCAGGCATCCTCTCTCGCCCTGTGAGTGTCCAAGCCGTCCCTTGACCCCCGCAGGAGACCTGATTCCTGCCATAAGCGGCCCTCTAGCCACATGGGGCCGGGACACGTGGACCCGGTGTGCCAGCAACTGGCCTACATGGAGGCAAACAAACAGACACCTCAGGCCTGACCCCACCACTGCGAAGATCCCACTTTTCTTCCATCCGTAAAGGGGTCACGCTTGAGGAGTGGAAGAACATGGGGAGGCCCCCAGCAGATGGCTTTTCTCCGAGCCGCGGCTGCCTCGTTTTGGGCCTATACGGGGGCCGCGCGTGCGCACTCAGGCTCCCCACGCAAGCCTCCCTCGGGTCACGGGACCCACCCTTGAGGTGTCTCCTGACCGACCCTTGAGGGGTCACGTGACCCACCCCTGAGGGGTCTCGTGACCCAACCCCGAGGGGTCACGTGACCCACACCTAAGGGGTCTCGTGACCCACCCCTGAGGGGTCACGTGACCCACCCCTGAGGGGTCTCGTGAACCACCCATGACGGGTCACGTGACCAACCCCTGAGGGGTCAGGTGACCCACACCTGAGGGGTCACGTGACCCACCCCTGAGGGGTCTCGTGACCCACCCTTGAGCGGTCACGTGACCCACACCGGAGGGGTCTCGTGACCCACCCCTGAGGGGTCACGTGACCAACCCCTGAGGGGTCACGTGACCCACCCTTGAGTGGTCACGTGACGCACCCCTGAGGGGTCTCGTGACCCACCTTGAGAGGTCACAGCAGTTTTACAGGGTCCCTGCGCACCTGTTCGGGGAAACAGAAGCCCTCCCTGCCACTCAGAGGAATGCGCGATTTCCCACAGGCCACACTGCCTAGCAGCACCTTCAGCCCCGCACAGACAGTGTGCTAAGGACAGACTTGGGTACCGGGGGCATGGGCGGGGGATTTCCTATGGCACTCTCTAAGGGTCCGGTACCCTGTGTGGCCCGGGGAGTGCCCATGCCGTTACTTTACCCCGCAGGACACTTGCATCCAGCAATAAGCAGCCCTCTGCCTCCACGGGGCTCAAACACCTGGGCCCGTTGTGCGAGCACCTGGCGTACGTGGAGGCAAACCCGCAGAGCCCTCTGGCCCTAACCCACCACTGCCAAGATCCCCCTTTTCTTCCATCCTTAAAGGGGTGACGCTTGAGGAGTGGAGGAACATGGGGAGGCCCCAGGAGATGGCTTTTCTCCGAGCCGCGGCTGGCTCGTTTCGGGCCTATACGTGGGCCGCGCATGCGCACTCAGGCTCCCAAGCACACGCCTCCCTCGGCTCACCTGACCCACCCTTTAGAGGTCACAGCAGTTCCACAGGGTCCCTGGGCACCTGTCCGTGGACACAGGAGCCCTCCCTGCCACCCAGGGGACCGCGCGATTTCCCATGGGCCACACTTCCCAGCAGCTCTCCCAGCTCCTCAGAGACAGTGTGCGCAGGAAAGACTTGGGGACCGGGGGCCTGGGCGGGGGATTTTCCAGGGGGCTGTCTGATGGCCAGGCGTCCTCTCTCGCCCTGTGAGTGTCCAAGCCGTCCCTTGACCCCCGCAGGAGACCTGATTCCTGCCATAAGCGGCCCTCTAGCCACATGGGGCAGGGACACGTGGACCCGGTGTGCCAGCAACTGGCCTACATGGAGGCTAACAAACAGACACCTCAGGCCTGACCCCACCACTGCGAAGATCTCACTTTTCTTCCATCCGTAAAGGGGTCACGCTTGAGGAGTGGAAGAACATGGGGAGGCCCCCAGCAGATGGCTTTTCTCCGAGCCGCGGCTGGCTCGTTTTGGGCCTATACGGGGGCCGCGCGTGCGCACTCAGGCTCCCCACGCAAGCTTCCCTCGGGTCACGGGACCCACCCTTGAGGTGTCTCCTGACCGACCCTTGAGGGGTCACGTGACCCACCCCTGAGGGGTCTCGTGACCCTACCCTGAGGGGTCACGTGACCCACACCTAAGGGGTCTCGTGACCCACCCCTGAGGGGTCACGTGACCCACCCCTGAGGGGTCATGTGACCCACCCCTGAGGGGTCTCGTGACCCACCCTTGAGGGGTCACGTGACCCACACCTGAGGGGTCTCGTGACCCACCCCTGAGGGGTCTCGTGACCAACCCCTGAGGGGTCACGTGACCCACCCTTGAGTGGTCACGTGACCCACCCCTGAGGGGTCTCGTGACCCACCTTGAGAGGTCACAGCAGTTTTACAGGGTCCCTGCGCACCTGTTCGGGGAAACAGAAGCCCTCCCTGCCACTCAGAGGAATGCGCGATTTCCCACAGGCCACACTGCCTAGCAGCACCTTCAGACCCGCACAGACAGTGTGCTAAGGACAGACTTGGGTACCGGGGGCCTGGGCGGGGGATTTCCCATGGCACTCTCTAAGGGTCCGGTACCCTGTGTGGCCCGGGGAGTGCCCATGCCGTTACTTTACCCCGCAGGACACTTGCATCCAGCAATAAGCAGCCCTCTGCCTCCACGGGGCTCAAACACCTGGGCCCGTTGTGCGAGCACCTGGCGTACGTGGAGGCAAACCCGCAGAGCCCTCTGGCCCGAACCCACCACTGCGAAGATCCCCCTTTTCTTCCATCCTTAAAGGGGTGACGCTTGAGGAGTGGAGGAACATGGGGAGGCCCCAGGAGATGGCTTTTCTCTGAGCCGCGGCTGGCTCGTTTCGGGCCTATACGTGGGCCGCGCATGCGCACTCAGGCTCCCAAGCACACGCCTCCCTCGGCTCACCTGACCCACCCTTTAGAGGTCACAGCAGTTCCACAGGGTCCCTGGGCACCTGTCCGTGGACACAGGAGCCCTCCCTGCCACCCAGGGGACCGCGCGATTTCCCATGGGCCACACTTCCCAGCAGCTCTCCCAGCTCCTCAGAGACAGTGTGCGCAGGAAAGACTTGGGGACCGGGGGCCTGGGCGGGGGATTTTCAAGGGGGCTGTCTGATGGCCAGGCGTCCTCTCTCGCCCTGTGAGTGTCCAAGCCGTCCCTTGACCCCCGCAGGAGACCTGATTCCTGCCATAAGCGGCCCTCTAGCCACATGGGGCCGGGACACCTGGACCCGGTGTGCCAGCAACTGGCCTACATGGAGGCAAACAAACAGACACCTCAGGCCTGACCCCAGCACTGCGAAGATCCCACTTTTCTTCCATCCGTAAAGGGGTCACGCTTGAGGAGTGGAAGAACATGGGGAGGCCCCCAGCAGATGGCTTTTCTCCGAGCCGCGGCTGGCTCGTTTTGGGCCTATACGGGGGCCGCGCGTGCGCACTCAGGCTCCCCACGCATGCCTCCCTCGGGTCACGGGACCCACCCTTGAGGTGTCTCTTGACCGATTCTTGAGGGGTCACGTGACCCACACCTGAGGGGTCTCGTGACCCAACCCTGAGGGGTCACGTGACCCACCCCTAAGGGGTCTTGTGACCCACCCCTGAGGGGTCACGTGACCCACCCCTGAGGGGTCACGTGACCCACCCCTGAGGGGTCTGGTGACCCAACCCTGAGGGGTCACGTGACCCACCCCTAAGGGGTCTCGTGACTCACCCCTGAGGGGTCACGTGACCCACCCCTGAGGGGTCTCGTGACCCACCCTTGAGGGGTCACGTGACCAACCCCTGAGGGGTCTCGTGACCCACCCCTGACGGGTCACGTGACCAACCCCTGAGGGGTCACGTGACCCACACCTGAGGGGTCACGTGACCCACCCCTGAGGGGTCACGTGACCCACCCCTGAGGGGTCTCGTGACCCACCCTTGAGGGGTCACGTGACCCACACCTGAGGGGTCTCGTGACCAACCCCTGAGGGGTGACGTGACCCACCCTTGAGTGGTCACGTGACCCACCCCTGAGGGGTCTCGTGACCCACCTTGAGAGGTCACAGCAGTTTTACAGGGTCCCTGCGCACCTGTTCGGGGAAACAGAAGCCCTCCCTGCCACTCAGAGGAATGCGCGATTTCCCACAGGCCACACTGCCTAGCAGCACCTTCAGCCCCGCACAGACAGTGTGCTAAGGACAGACTTGGGTACCGGGGGCATGGGCGGGGGATTTCCCATGGCACTCTCTAAGGGTCCGGTATTGTGTGGCCCGGGGAGTGCCCATGCCGTTACTTTACCCCGCAGGACACTTGCATCCAGCAATAAGCAGCCCTCTGCCTCCACGGGGCTCAAACACCTGGGCCCGGTGTGCGGGCACCTGGCGTACGTGGAGGCAAACCCGCAGAGCCCTCTGGCCCGAACCCGCCACTGCGAAGAACCCCGTTTTCTTCCATCCGTAAAGGGGTCATGCTTGAGGAGTGGAAGAACATGGGGAGGCCCCCAGGAGATGGCTTTTCTCCGAGCCGCGGCTGGCTCGTTTCGGACCTATAGGTGGGCCGCGCATGTGCACTCAGGCTCCCAAGCACACGCCTCCCTCGGCTCACCTGACCCACCCTTTAGAGGTCACAGCAGTTCCACAGGGTCCCTGGGCACCTGTCCGTGGACACAGGAGCCCTCCCTGCCACCTAGAGGACCACGCGATTTCCGCTGGGGAACACTGCCCGGAAGCACTCCCAGCCTTGCACAGACACTGTGCGCAGGATAGACTTGTGGACCAGGGGCCTGGGCGGGGAATTTTCCAGGGAACTCTCTAAAGGCCAGGTGCCCTCTGTCGCCCTGGGAGTGCCCACGCCATCCCTTAACCCTGCAGGACACTATCATCCAGCAATAAGCAGCCCTCTGCCTCCACGGGGCTCAAACACCTGGGCCCGTTGTGCGAGCACCTGGCGTACGTGGAGGCAAACCCGCAGAGCCCTCTGGCCCGAACCCACCACTGCGAAGATCCCCCTTTTCTTCCATCCTTAAAGGGGTGACGCTTGAGGAGTGGAGGAACATGGGGAGGCCCCAGGAGATGGCTTTTCTCCGAGCCGCGGCTTGCTCGTTTCGGGCCTATACGTGGGCCGCGCATGCGCACTCAGGCTCCCAAGCACACGCCTCCCTCGGCTCACCTGACCCACCCTTTAGAGGTCACAGCAGTTCCACAGGGTCCCTGGGCACCTGTCCGTGGACACAGGAGCCCTCCCTGCCACCCAGGGGACCGCGCGATTTCCCATGGGCCACACTTCCCAGCAGCTCTCCCAGCTCCTCAGAGACAGTGTGCGCAGGAAAGACTTGGGGACCGGGGGCCTGGGCGGGGGATTTTCCAGGGGGCTGTCTGATGGCCAGGCGTCCTCTCTCGCCCTGTGAGTGTCCAAGCCGTCCCTTGACCCCCGCAGGAGACCTGATTCCTGCCATAAGCGGCCCTCTAGCCACATGGGGCCGGGACACCTGGGCCCGGTGTGCCAGCAACTGGCCTACATGGAGGCAAACAAACAGACACCTCAGGCCTGACCCCACCACTGCGAAGATCCCACTTTTCTTCCATCCGTAAAGGGGTCACGCTTGAGGAGTGGAAGAACATGGGGAGGCCCCCAGGAGATGGCTTTTCTCCGAGCCGCGGCTGGCTCGTTTTGGGCCTATACGGGGGCCGCGCGTGCGCACTCAGGCTCCCCACGCAAGCCTCCCTCGGGTCACGGGACCCACCCTTGAGGTGTCTCCTGACCGACCCTTGAGGGGTCACGTGACCCACCCCTGAGGGGTCTCGTGACCCAACCCTGAGGGGTCACGTGACCCACCCCTAAGGGGTCTCGTGACTCACCCCTGAGGGGTCACGTGACCCACCCCTGAGGGGTCTCGTGACCCACCCTTGAGGGGTCACGTGACCCACCCCTGACCGGTCACGTGACCAACCCCTGAGGGGTCACGTGACCCACTCCTGAGGGGTCTCGTGACCCACCCTTGAGGGGTCACGTGACCCACACCTGAGGGGTCTCGTGACCCACCCCTGAGGGGTCACGTGACCAACCCCGGAGGGGTCACGTGACCCACCCTTGAGTGGTCACGTGACCCACCCCTGAGGGGTCTCGTGACCCACCTTGAGAGGTCACAGCAGTTTTACAGGTTCCCTGCGCACCTGTTCGGGGAAACAGAAGCCCTCCCTGCCACTCAGAGGAATGCGCGATTTCCCACAGGCCACACTGCCTAGCAGCACCTTCAGCCCCGCACAGACAGTGTGCTAAGGACAGACTTGGGTACCGGGGGCATGGGCGGGGGATTTCCCATGGCACTCTCTAAGGGTCCGGTACTCTGTGTGGCCCGGGGAGTGCCCATGCCGTTACTTTACCCCGCAGGACACTTGCATCCAGCAATAAGCAGCCCTCTGCCTCCACGGGGCTCAAACACCTGGGCCCGTTGTGCGAGCACCTGGCGTACGTGGAGGCAAACCCGCAGAGCCCTCTGGCCCGAACCCACCACTGCGAAGATTTCCCTTTTCTTCCATCCTTAAAGGGGTGACGCTTGAGGAGTGGAGGAACATGGGGAGGCCCCAGGAGATGGCTTTTCTCCGAGCCGCGGCTGGCTCGTTTTGGGCCTATACGGGGGCCGCGCGTGCGCACTCAGGCTCCCCACGCAAGCCTCCCTCGGGTACGGGACCCACCCTTGAGGTGTCTCCTGACCGACCCTTGAGGGGTCACGTGACCCACCCCTGAGGGGTCTCGTGACCCTACCCTGTGGGGTCACGTGACCCACACCTAAGGTGTCTCGTGACCCACCCCTGAGGGGTCACGTGACCCACCCCTGAGGGGTCACGTGATCCACCCCTGAGGGGTCACGTGACCCACCCCTGAGGGGTCACGTGACCAACCCCTGAGGGGTCACGTGACCCACACCTGAGGGGTCTCGTGACCCACCCTTGAGGTGTCACGTGACCCACACCTGAGGGGTCTCGTGACACACCCCTGAGGGGTCACGTGACCAACCCCTGAGGGGTCACGTGACCCACCCTTGAGTGGTCACGTGACCCACCCCTGAGGGGTCTCGTGACCCACCTTGAGAGGTCACAGCAGTTTTACAGGGTCCCTGCGCACCTGTTCGGGGAAACAGAAGCCCTCCCTGCCACTCAGAGGAATGCGCGATTTCCCACAGGCCACACTGCCTAGCAGCACCTTCAGCCCCGCACAGACAGTGTGCTAAGGACAGACTTGGGTACCGGGGGCATGGGCGGGGGATTTCCCATGGCACTCTCTAAGGGTCCGGTACCCTGTGTGGCCCGGGGAGTGCCCATGCCGTTACTTTACCCCGCAGGACACTTGCATCCAGCAATAAGCAGCCCTCTGCCTCCACGGGGCTCAAACACCTGGGCCCGGTGTGCGGGCACCTGGCGTACGTGGAGGCAAACCCGCAGAGCCCTCTGGCCCGAACCCGCCACTGCGAAGAACCCCGTTTTCTTCCATCTGTAAAGGGGTCATGCTTGAGGAGTGGAAGAATATGGGGAGGCCCCCAGGAGATGGCTTTTCTCCGGGCCGCGTCTGGCTCGTTTCGGACCTATAGGTGGGCCGCGCATGTGCACTCAGGCTCCCAAGCACACGCCTCCCTCGGCTCACATGACCCACCCTTTAGAGGTCACAGCAGTTCCACAGGGTCCCTGGGCACCTGTCCGTGGACACAGGAGCCCTCCCTGCCACCTAGAGGACCACGCGATTTCCGCTGGGGAACACTGCCCGGAAGCACTCCCAGCCTCGCACAGACACTTGCTCAGGATAGACTTGTGGACCAGGGGCCTGGGCGGGGAATTTTCCAGGGAACTCTCTAAAGGCCAGGTGCCCTCTGTTGCCCTGGGAGTGCCCACGCCGTCCCTTAACCCTGCAGGACACTATCATCCAGCAATAAGCAGCCCTCTGCCTCCACGGGGCTCAAACACCTGGGCCCGTGGTGCGAGCACCTGGCGTACGTGGAGGCAAACCCGCAGAGCCCTCTGGCCCGAACCCACCACTGCGAAGATCCCCCTTTTCTTCCATCCTTAAAGGGGTGACGCTTGAGGAGTGGAGGAACATGGGGAGGCCCCAGGAGATGGCTTTTCTCCGAGCCAAGGCTGGCTCGTTTCGGGCCTATACGTGGGCCGCGCATGCGCACTCAGGCTCCCAAGCACACGCCTCCCTCGGCTCACCTGACCCACCCTTTAGAGGTCACAGCAGTTCCACAGGGTCCCTGGGCACCTGTCCGTGGACACAGGAGCCCTCCCTGCCACCCAGGGGACCGCGCGATTTCCCATGGGCCACACTTCCCAGCAGCTCTCCCAGCTCCTCAGAGACAGTGTGCGCAGGAAAGACTTGGGGACCGGGGGCCTGGGCGGGGGATTTTCCAGGGGGCTGTCTGATGGCCAGGCGTCCTCTCTCGCCCTGTGAGTGTCCAAGCCGTCCCTTGACCCCCGCAGGAGACCTGATTCCTGCCATAAGCGGCCCTCTAGCCACATGGGGCCGGGACACGTGGACCCGGTGTGCCAGCAACTGGCCTACATGGAGGCAAACAAACAGACACCTCAGGCCTGACCCCACCACTGCGAAGATCCCACTTTTCTTCCATCCGTAAAGGGGTCACGCTTGAGGAGTGGAAGAACATGGGGAGGCCCCCAGCAGATGGCTTTTCTCCGAGCCGCGGCTGGCTCGTTTTGGGCCTATACGGGGGCCGCGCGTGCGCACTCAGGCTCCCCACGCAAGCCTCCCTCGGGTCACGGGACCCACCCTTGAGGTGTCTCCTGACCGACCCTTGAGGGGTCACGTGACCCACCCCTGAGGGGTCTCGTGACCCTACCCTGAGGGGTCACGTGACCCACACCTAAGGGGTCTGGTGACCCACCCCTGAGGGGTCACGTGACCCACCCCTGAGGGGTCACGTGACCCACACCTGAGGGGTCACGTGACCCACCCCTGAGGGGTCTCGTGACCCACCCTTGAGGGGTCACGTGACCCACACCTGAGGGGTCTCGTGACCCACCCCTGAGGGGTCTCGTGACCAACCCCTGAGGGGTCACGTGACCCACCCTTGAGTGGTCACGTGACCCACCCCTGAGGGGTCTCGTGACCCACCTTGAGAGGTCACAGCAGTTTTACAGGGTCCCTGCGCACCTGTTCGGGGAAACAGAAGCCCTCCCTGCCACTCAGAAGAATGCGCGATTTCCCACAGGCCACACTGCCTAGCAGCACCTTCAGCCCCGCACAGACAGTGTGCTAAGGACAGACTTGGGTACCGGGGGCATGGGCGGGGGATTTCCTATGGCACTCTCTAAGGGTCCGGTACCCTGTGTGGCCCGGGGAGTGCCCATGCCGTTACTTTACCCCGCAGGACACTTGCATCCAGCAATAAGCAGCCCTCTGCCTCCACGGGGCTCAAACACCTGGGCCCGTTGTGCGAGCACCTGGCGTACGTGGAGGCAAACCCGCAGAGCCCTCTGGCCCGAACCCACCACTGCGAAGATCCCCCTTTTCTTCCATCCTTAAAGGGGTGACGCTTGAGGAGTGGAGGAACATGGGGAGGCCCCAGGAGATGGCTTTTCTCCGAGCCGCGGCTGGCTCGTTTCGGGCCTATACGTGGGCCGCGCATGCGCACTCAGGCTCCCAAGCACACGCCTCCCTCGGCTCACCTGACCCACCCTTTAGAGGTCACAGCAGTTCCACAGGGTCCCTGGGCACCTGTCCGTGGACACAGGAGCCCTCTCTGCCACCCAGGGGACCGCGCGATTTCCCATGGGCCACACTTCCCAGCAGCTCTCCCAGCTCCTCAGAGACAGTGTGCGCAGGAAAGACTTGGGGACCGGGGGCCTGGGCGGGGGATTTTCCAGGGGGCTGTCTGATGGCCAGGCGTCCTCTCTCGCCCTGTGAGTGTCCAAGCTGTCCCTTGACCCCCGAAGGAGACCTGATTCCTGCCATAAGCGGCCCTCTAGCCACATGGGGCCGGGACACCTGTACCCGGTGTGCCAGCAACTGGCCTACATGGAGGCAAACAAACAGACACCTCAGGCCTGACCCCACCACTGCGAAGATCCCACTTTTCTTCCATCCGTAAAGGGGTCACGCTTGAGGAGTGGAAGAACATGGGGAGGCCCCCAGGAGATGGCTTTTCTCCGAGCCGCGGCTGGCTCGTTTTGGGCCTGTACGGGGGCCGCGCGTGCGCACTCAGGCTCCCCACGCTGGCCTCCCTCGGGTCACGGGACCCACCCTTGAGGTGTCTCCTGACCGACCCTTGAGGGGTCACGTGACCCACCCCTGAGGGGTCTCGTGACCCAACCCTGAGGGGTCACGTGACCCACACCTAAGGGGTCTCGTGACCCACCCCTGCGGGGTCTCGTGACCCAACCCTGAGGGGTCACGTGACCCACACCTAAGGGGTCTCGTGACCCACCCCTGCGGGGTCTCGTGACCCACCCCTGCGGGGTCACGTGACCCACCCCTGAGGGGTCACGTGACCCACCCCTGAGGGGTCTCGTGACCCACCCCTGAGGGGTCACGTGACCCACCCCTGAGGGGTCTCGTGACCCACCCCTGAGGGGTCACGTGACCCACCCCTGAGGGGTCTCGTGACCCACCCTTGAGGGGTCACGTGACCAACCCCTGAGGGGTCGTGACCCACTCAGGAGGGGTCACGAGACCAACCCCTGTGGTGTCTCGTGACCCACCCTTGAGGGGTCACGTGTCCCACCCCTGAGGGGTCACGTGACCCACCCCTGAGGGGTCTCGTGACCCACCCTTTTGGGGTCACGTGACCCACCCTTGTGGTGTCCCGTGACCCACCCTTGAGGGGTCTCGTGACCCACCCTTGTGGGGTCACGTTACCCACCCTTGTGGGGTCCCGTGACCCACCCTTGAGGGGTCTCGTGACCCACCCTTGGGAGGTCACGTGCCCCACCCTTGAGGGGTCACATGACCCACCTTGAGAGGTCACAGCAGTTTTACAGGGTCCCTGCGCACCTGTTCGGGGAAACAGAAGCCCTCCCTGCCACTCAGAGGACCGCGCGATTTCCCACAGGCCACACTGCCTAGCAGCACTTTCAGCCCCACACAGACAGTGTGCTAAGGACAGACTTGGGTACCGGGGGCATGGGCGGGGGATTTCCCATGGAACTCTCTAAGGGTCCGGTGCCCTGTGTGGCCCGGGGAGTGCCCATGCCGTTACTTTACCCCGCAGGACACTTGCATCCAGCAATAAGCAGCCCTCTGCCTCCACGGGGCTCAAACACCTGGGCCCGGTGTGCGGGCACCTGGTGTACGTGGAGGCAAACCCGCAGAGCCCTCTGGCCCGAACCCACCACTGCGAAGATCCCCCTTTTCTTCCATCCGTAAAGGGGTCACGCTTGAGGAATGGAAGAACATGGGGAGGCCCCCAGGAGATGGCTTTTCTCCGAGCCGCGGCTGGCTCCTTTCGGGCCTATACGTGGGCCGCCCATGCGCACTCAGGCTCCCAAGCACACGCCTCCCTCGGCTCACCTGACCCACCCTTTAGAGGTCACAGCAGTTCCACAGGGTCCCTGGGCACCTGTCCGTGGACACAGGAGCCCTCCCTGCCACCCAGGGGACCGCGCGATTTCCCATGGGCCACACTTCCCAGCAGCTCTCCCAGCTCCTCAGAGACAGTGTGCGCAGGAAAGACTTGGGGACCGGGGGCCTGGGCGGGGGATTTTCCAGGGGGCTGTCTGATGGCCAGGCGTCCTCTCTCGCCCTGTGAGTGTCCAAGCCGTCCCTTGACCCCCGCAGGAGACCTGATTCCTGCCATAAGCGGCCCTCTAGCCACATGGGGCCGGGACACCTGGACCCGGTGTGCCACCAACTGGCCTACATGGAGGCAAACAAACAGACACCTCAGGCCTGACCCCACCACTGCGAAGATCCCACTTTTCTTCCATCCGTAAAGGGGTCACGCTTGAGGAGTGGAAGAACATGGGGAGGCCCCCAGCAGATGGCTTTTCTCCGAGCCGCGGCTGGCTCGTTTTGGGCCTATACGGGGGCCGCGCGTGCGCACTCAGGCTCCCCACGCATGCCTCCCTCGGGTCACGGGACCCACCCTTGAGGTGTCTCCTGACCGATCCTTGAGGGGTCACGTGACCCACACCTGAGGGGTCTTGTGACCCATCCCTGAGGGGTCACGTGACCCACCCCTGAGGGGTCACGTGACCCACCCCTGAGGGGTCTCGTGACCCACCCTTGAGGGGTCACGTGACCCACCCCTGAGGGGTCTCGTGACCCACCCTTGAGGGGTCACGTGACCCACACCTGAGGGGTCTCGTGACCCACCCCTGAGGGGTCTCGTGACCAACCCCTGAGGGGTCACGTGACCCACCCTTGAGTGGTCACGTGACCCACCCCTGAGGGGTCTCGTGACCCACCTTGAGAGGTCACAGCAGTTTTACAGGGTCCCTGCGCACCTGTTCGGGGAAACAGAAGCCCTCCCTGCCACTCAGAGGAATGCGCGATTTCCCACAGGCCACACTGCCTAGCAGCACCTTCAGCCCCGCACAGACAGTGTGCTAAGGACAGACTTGGGTACCAGGGGCATGGGCGGGGGATATCCCATGGCACTCTCTAAGGGTCCGGTACCCTGTGTGGCCCGGGGAGTGCCCATGCCGTTACTTTACCCCGCAGGACACTTGCATCCAGCAATAAGCAGCCCTCTGCCTCCACGGGGCTCAAACACCTGGGCCCGTTGTGCGAGCACCTGGCGTACGTGGAGGCAAACCCGCAGAGCCCTCTGGCCCGAACCCACCACTGCGAAGATCCCCCTTTTCTTCCATCCTTAAAGGGGTGACGCTTGAGGAGTGGAGGAACATGGGGAGGCCCCAGGAGATGGCTTTTCTCCGAGCCGCGGCTGGCTCGTTTTGGGCCTATACGGGGGCCGCGCGTGCGCACTCAGGCTCCCCACGCAAGCCTCCCTCGGGTACGGGACCCACCCTTGAGGTGTCTCCTGACCGACCCTTGAGGGGTCACGTGACCCACCCCTGAGGGGTCTCGTGACCCTACCCTGTGGGGTCACGTGACCCACACCTAAGGTGTCTCGTGACCCACCCCTGAGGGGTCACGTGACCCACCCCTGAGGGGTCACGTGATCCACCCCTGAGGGGTCACGTGACCCACCCCTGAGGGGTCACGTGACCAACCCCTGAGGGGTCACGTGGCCCACACCTGAGGGGTCTCGTGACCCACCCTTGAGGTGTCACGTGACCCACACCTGAGGGGTCTCGTGACACAACCCTGAGGGGTCACGTGACCAACCCCTGAGGGGTCACGTGACCCACCCTTGAGTGGTCACGTGACCCACCCCTGAGGGGTCTCGTGACCCACCTTGAGAGGTCACAGCAGTTTTACAGGGTCCCTGCGCACCTGTTCGGGGAAACAGAAGCCCTCCCTGCCACTCAGAGGAATGCGCGATTTCCCACAGGCCACACTGCCTAGCAGCACCTTCAGCCCCGCACAGACAGTGTGCTAAGGACAGACTTGGGTACCGGGGGCATGGGCGGGGGATTTCCCATGGCACTCTCTAAGGGTCCGGTACCCTGTGTGGCCCGGGGAGTGCCCATGCCGTTACTTTACCCCGCAGGACACTTGCATCCAGCAATAAGCAGCCCTCTGCCTCCACGGGGCTCAAACACCTGGGCCCGGTGTGCGGGCACCTGGCGTACGTGGAGGCAAACCCGCAGAGCCCTCTGGCCCGAACCCGCCACTGCGAAGAACCCCGTTTTCTTCCATCTGTAAAGGGGTCATGCTTGAGGAGTGGAAGAATATGGGGAGGCCCCCAGGAGATGGCTTTTCTCCGGGCCGCGTCTGGCTCGTTTCGGACCTATAGGTGGGCCGCGCATGTGCACTCAGGCTCCCAAGCACACGCCTCCCTCGGCTCACATGACCCACCCTTTAGAGGTCACAGCAGTTCCACAGGGTCCCTGGGCACCTGTCCGTGGACACAGGAGCCCTCCCTGCCACCCAGGGGACCGCGCGATTTCCCATGGGCCACACTTCCCAGCAGCTCTCCCAGCTCCTCAGAGACAGTGTGCGCAGGAAAGACTTGGGGACCGGGGGCCTGGGCGGGGGATTTTCCAGGGGGCTGTCTGATGGCCAGGCGTCCTCTCTCGCCCTGTGAGTGTCCAAGCCGTCCCTTGACCCCCGCAGGAGACCTGATTCCTGCCATAAGCGGCCCTCTAGCCACATGGGGCCGGGACACCTGGACCCGGTGTGCCAGCAACTGGCCTACATGGAGGCAAACAAACAGACACCTCAGGCCTGACCCCACCACTGCGAAGATCCCACTTTTCTTCCATCCGTAAAGGGGTCACGCTTGAGGAGTGGAAGAACATGGGGAGGCCCCCAGCAGATGGCTTTTCTCCGAGCCGCGGCTGGCTCGTTTTGGGCCTATACGGGGGCCGCGCGTGCGCACTCAGGCTCCCCACGCATGCCTCCCTCGGGTCACGGGACCCACCCTTGAGGTGTCTCCTGACCGATCCTTGAGGGGTCACGTGACCCACACCTGAGGGGTCTCGTGACCCAACACTGAGGGGTCACGTGACCCACCCTTAAGGGGTCTTGTGACCCACCCCTGAGGGGTCACGTGACCCACACCTGAGGGGTCACGTGACCCACCCCTGAGGGGTCTCGTGACCCACCCTTGAGCGGTCACGTGACCCACACCTGAGGGGTCTCGTGACCCACCCCTGAGGGGTCACGTGACCAACCCCTGAGGGGTCAGGTGACCCACCCTTGAGTGGTCACGTGACCCACCCCTGAGGGGTCTCGTGACCCACCTTGAGAGGTCACAGCAGTTTTACAGGGTCCCTGCGCACCTGTTCGGGGAAACAGAAGCCCTCCCTGCCACTCAGAGGAATGCGCGATTTCCCACAGGCCACACTGCCTAGCAGCACCTTCAGCCCCGCACAGACAGTGTGCTAAGGACAGACTTGGGTACCGGGGGCATGGGCGGGGGATTTCCTATGGCACTCTCTAAGGGTCCGGTACCCTGTGTGGCCCGGGGAGTGCCCATGCCGTTACTTTACCCCGCAGGACACTTGCATCCAGCAATAAGCAGCCCTCTGCCTCCACGGGGCTCAAACACCTGGGCCCGTTGTGCGAGCACCTGGCGTACGTGGAGGCAAACCCGCAGAGCCCTCTGGCCCGAACCCACCACTGCCAAGATCCCCCTTTTCTTCCATCCTTAAAGGGGTGACGCTTGAGGAGTGGAGGAACATGGGGAGGCCCCAGGAGATGGCTTTTCTCCGAGCCGCGGCTGGCTCGTTTCGGGCCTATACGTGGGCCGCGCATGCGCACTCAGGCTCCCAAGCACACGCCTCCCTCGGCTCACCTGACCCACCCTTTAGAGGTCACAGCAGTTCCACAGGGTCCCTGGGCACCTGTCCGTGGACACAGGAGCCCTCCCTGCCACCCAGGGGACCGCGCGATTTCCCATGGGCCACACTTCCCAGCAGCTCTCCCAGCTCCTCAGAGACAGTGTGCGCAGGAAAGACTTGGGGAACGGGGGCCTGGGCGGGGGATTTTCCAGGGGGCTGTCTGATGGCCAGGCGTCCTCTCTCGCCCTGTGAGTGTCCAAGCCGTCCCTTGACCCCCGCAGGAGACCTGATTCCTGCCATAAGCGGCCCTCTAGCCACATGGGGCCGGGACACCTGGACCCGGTGTGCCAGCAACTGGCCTACATGGAGGCAAACAAACAGACACCTCAGGCCTGACCCCACCACTGCGAAGATCCCACTTTTCTTCCATCCGTAAAGGGGTCACGCTTGAGGAGTGGAAGAACATGGGGAGGCCCCCAGCAGATGGCTTTTCTCCGAGCCGCGGCTGGCTCGTTTTGGGCCTATACGGGGGCCGCGCGTGCGCACTCAGGCTCCCCACGCATGCCTCCCTCGGGTCACGGGACCCACCCTTGAGGTGTCTCCTGACCGATCCTTGAGGGGTCACGTGACCCACACCTGAGGGGTCTCGTGACCCAACCCTGAGGGGTCACGTGACCCACCCTTAAGGGGTCTTGTGACCCACCCCTGAGGGGTCACGTGACCCACACCTGAGGGGTCACGTGACCCACCCCTGAGGGGTCTCGTGACCCACCCTTGAGCGGTCACGTGACCCACACCTGAGGGGTCTCGTGACCCACCCCTGAGGGGTCACGTGACCAACCCCTGAGGGGTCACGTGACCCACCCTTGAGTGGTCACGTGACCCACCCCTGAGGGGTCTCGTGAACCACCCATGACGGGTCACGTGACCAACCCCTGAGGGGTCACGTGACCCACACCTGAGGGGTCACGTGACCCACCCCTGAGGGGTCTCGTGACCCACCCTTGAGCTGTCACGTGACCCACACCTGAGGGGTCTCGTGACCAACCCCTGAGGGGTCACGTGACCCACCCTTGAGTGGTCACGTGACCCACCCCTGAGGGGTCTCGTGACCCACCTTGAGAGGTCACAGCAGTTTTACAGGGTCCCTGCGCACCTGTTCGGGGAAACAGAAGCCCTCCCTGCCACTCAGAGGAATGCGCGATTTCCCACAGGCCACACTGCCTAGCAGCACCTTCAGCCCCGCACAGACAGTGTGCTAAGGAGAGACTTGGGTACCGGGGGCATGGGCGGGGGATTTCCTATGGCACTCTCTAAGGGTCCGGTACCCTGTGTGGCCCGGGGAGTGCCCATGCCGTTACTTTACCCCGCAGGACACTTGCATCCAGCAATAAGCAGCCCTCTGCCTCCACGGGGCTCAAACACCTGGGCCCGTTGTGCGAGCACCTGGCGTACGTGGAGGCAAACCCGCAGAGCCCTCTGGCCCGAACCCACCACTGCCAAGATCCCCCTTTTCTTCCATCCTTAAAGGGGTGACGCTTGAGGAGTGGAGGAACATGGGGAGGCCCCAGGAGATGGCTTTTCTCCGAGCCGCGGCTGGCTCGTTTCGGGCCTATACGTGGGCCGCGCATGCGCACTCAGGCTCCCAAGCACACGCCTCCCTCGGCTCACCTGACCCACCCTTTAGAGGTCACAGCAGTTCCACAGGGTCCCTGGGCACCTGTCCGTGGACACAGGAGCCCTCCCTGCCACCCAGGGGACCGCGCGATTTCCCATGGGCCACACTTCCCAGCAGCTCTCCCAGCTCCTCAGAGACAGTGTGCGCAGGAAAGACTTGGGGACCGGGGGCCTGGGCGGGGGATTTTCCAGGGGGCTGTCTGATGGCCAGGCGTCCTCTCTCGCCCTGTGAGTGTCCAAGCCGTCCCTTGACCCCCGCAGGAGACCTGATTCCTGCCATAAGCGGCCCTCTAGCCACATGGGGCCGGGACACCTGGACCCGGTGTGCCAGCAACTGGCCTACATGGAGGCAAACAAACAGACACCTCAGGCCTGACCCCACCACTGCGAAGATCCCACTTTTCTTCCATCCGTAAAGGGGTCACGCTTGAGGAGTGGAAGAACATGGGGAGGCCCCCAGCAGATGGCTTTTCTCCGAGCCGCGGCTGGCTCGTTTTGGGCCTATACGGGGGCCGCGCGTGCGCACTCAGGCTCCCCACGCATGCCTCCCTCGGGTCACGGGACCCACCCTTGAGGTGTCTCCTGACCGATCCTTGAGGGGTCACGTGACCCACACCTGAGGGGTCTCGTGACCCAACCCTGAGGGGTCACGTGACCCACCCTTAAGGGGTCTTGTGACCCACCCCTGAGGGGTCACGTGACCCACACCTGAGGGGTCACGTGACCCACCCCTGAGGGGTCTCGTGACCCACCCTTGAGCGGTCACGTGACCCACACCTGAGGGGTCTCGTGACCCACCCCTGAGGGGTCACGTGACCAACCCCTGAGGGGTCAGGTGACCCACCCTTGAGTGGTCACGTGACCCACCCCTGAGGGGTCTCGTGACCCACCTTGAGAGGTCACAGCAGTTTTACAGGGTCCCTGCGCACCTGTTCGGGGAAACAGAAGCCCTCCCTGCCACTCAGAGGAATGCGCGATTTCCCACAGGCCACACTGCCTAGCAGCACCTTCAGCCCCGCACAGACAGTGTGCTAAGGACAGACTTGGGTACCGGGGGCATGGGCGGGGGATTTCCTAAGGCACTCTCTAAGGGTCCGGTACCCTGTGTGGCCCGGGGAGTGCCCATGCCGTTACTTTACCCCGCAGGACACTTGCATCCAGCAATAAGCAGCCCTCTGCCTCCACGGGGCTCAAACACCTGGGCCCGTTGTGCGAGCACCTGGCGTACGTGGAGGCAAACCCGCAGAGCCCTCTGGCCCGAACCCACCACTGCCAAGATCCCCCTTTTCTTCCATCCTTAAAGGGGTGACGCTTGAGGAGTGGAGGAACATGGGGAGGCCCCAGGAGATGGCTTTTCTCCGAGCCGCGGCTGGCTCGTTTCGGGCCTATACGTGGGCCGCGCATGCGCACTCAGGCTCCCAAGCACACGCCTCCCTCGGCTCACCTGACCCACCCTTTAGAGGTCACAGCAGTTCCACAGGGTCCCTGGGCACCTGTCCGTGGACACAGGAGCCCTCCCTGCCACCCAGGGGACCGCGCGATTTCCCATGGGCCACACTTCCCAGCAGCTCTCCCAGCTCCTCAGAGACAGTGTGCGCAGGAAAGACTTGGGGAACGGGGGCCTGGGCGGGGGATTTTCCAGGGGGCTGTCTGATGGCCAGGCGTCCTCTCTCGCCCTGTGAGTGTCCAAGCCGTCCCTTGACCCCCGCAGGAGACCTGATTCCTGCCATAAGCGGCCCTCTAGCCACATGGGGCCGGGACACCTGGACCCGGTGTGCCAGCAACTGGCCTACATGGAGGCAAACAAACAGACACCTCAGGCCTGACCCCACCACTGCGAAGATCCCACTTTTCTTCCATCCGTTAAGGGGTCACGCTTGAGGAGTGGAAGAACATGGGGAGGCCCCCAGCAGATGGCTTTTCTCCGAGCCGCGGCTGGCTCGTTTTGGGCCTATACGGGGGCCGAGCGTGCGCACTCAGGCTCCCCACGCATGCCTCCCTCGGGTCACGGGACCCACCCTTGAGGTGTCTCCTGACCGATCCTTGAGGGGTCACGTGACCCACACCTGAGGGGTCTCGTGACCCAACCCTGAGGGGTCACGTGACCCACCCCTAAGGGGTCTTGTGACCCACCCCTGAGGGGTCACGTGACCCACCCCTGAGGGGTCACGTGACCCACCCCTGAGGGGTCTCGTGACCCACCCTTGAGGGGTCACGTGACCCACCCCTGAGGGGTCTCGTGACCCACCCTTGAGGGGTCACGTGACCCACACCGGAGGGGTCTCGTGACCCACCCCTGAGGGGTCACGTGACCAACCCCTGAGGGGTCACGTGACCCACCCTTGAGTGGTCACGTGACCCACCCCTGAGGGGTCTCGTGACCCACCTTGAGAGGTCACAGCAGTTTTACAGGGTCCCTGCGCACCTGTTCGGGGAAACAGAAGCCCTCCCTGCCACTCAGAGGAATGCGCGATTTCCCACAGGCCACACTGCCTAGCAGCACCTTCAGCCCCGCACAGACAGTGTGCTAAGGACAGACTTGGGTACCGGGGGCATGGGCGGGGGATATCCCATGGCACTCTCTAAGGGTCCGGTACCCTGTGTGGCCCGGGGAGTGCCCATGCCGTTACTTTACCCCGCAGGACACTTGCATCCAGCAATAAGCAGCCCTCTGCCTCCACGGGGCTCAAACACCTGGGCCCGTTGTGCGAGCACCTGGCGTACGTGGAGGCAAACCCGCAGAGCCCTCTGGCCCGAACCCACCACTGCGAAGATCCCCCTTTTCTTCCATCCTTAAAGGGGTGACGCTTGAGGAGTGGAGGAACATGGGGAGGCCCCAGGAGATGGCTTTTCTCCGAGCCGCGGCTGGCTCGTTTCGGGCCTATACGTGGGCCGCGCATGCGCACTCAGGCTCCCAAGCACACGCCTCCCTCGGCTCACCTGACCCACCCTTTAGAGGTCACAGCAGTTCCACAGGGTCCCTGGGCACCTGTCCGTGGACACAGGAGCCCTCCCTGCCACCCAGGGGACCGCGCGATTTCCCATGGGCCACACTTCCCAGCAGCTCTCCCAGCTCCTCAGAGACAGTGTGCGCAGGAAAGACTTGGGGACCGGGGGCCTGGGCGGGGGATTTTCCAGGGGGCTGTCTGATGGCCAGGCGTCCTCTCTCGCCCTGTGAGTGTCCAAGCCGTCCCTTGACCCCCGCAGGAGACCTGATTCCTGCCATAAGCGGCCCTCTAGCCACATGGGGCCGGGACACCTGGACCCGGTGTGCCAGCAACTGGCCTACATGGAGGCAAACAAACAGACACCTCAGGCCTGACCCCACCACTGCGAAGATCCCACTTTTCTTCCATCCGTAAAGGGGTCACGCTTGAGGAGTGGAAGAACATGGGGAGGCCCCCAGCAGATGGCTTTTCTCCGAGCCGCGGCTGGCTCGTTTTGGGCCTATACGGGGGCCGCGCGTGCGCACTCAGGCTCCCCACGCATGCCTCCCTCGGGTCACGGGACCCACCCTTGAGGTGTCTCCTGACCGATCCTTGAGGGGTCACGTGACCCACACCTGAGGGGTCTCGTGACCCAACCCTGAGGGGTCACGTGACCCACCCTTAAGGGGTCTTGTGACCCACCCCTGAGGGGTCACGTGACCCACACCTGAGGGGTCACGTGACCCACCCCTGAGGGGTCTCGTGACCCACCCCTGAGGGGTCACGTGACCAACCCCTGACGGGTCACGTGACCCACCCTTGAGTGGTCACGTGACCCACCCCTGAGGGGTCTCGTGAACCACCCATGACGGGTCACGTGACCAACCCCTGAGGGGTCACGTGACCCACACCTGAGGGGTCACGTGACCCACCCCTGAGGGGTCTCGTGACCCACCCTTGAGCTGTCACGTGACCCACACCTGAGGGGTCTCGTGACCAACCCCTGAGGGGTCACGTGACCCACCCTTGAGTGGTCACGTGACCCACCCCTGAGGGGTCTCGTGACCCACCTTGAGAGGTCACAGCAGTTTTACAGGGTCCCTGCGCACCTGTTCGGGGAAACAGAAGCCCTCCCTGCCACTCAGAGGAATGCGCGATTTCCCACAGGCCACACTGCCTAGCAGCACCTTCAGCCCCGCACAGACAGTGTGCTAAGGAGAGACTTGGGTACCGGGGGCATGGGCGGGGGATTTCCTATGGCACTCTCTAAGGGTCCGGTACCCTGTGTGGCCCGGGGAGTGCCCATGCCGTTACTTTACCCCGCAGGACACTTGCATCCAGCAATAAGCAGCCCTCTGCCTCCACGGGGCTCAAACACCTGGGCCCGTTGTGCGAGCACCTGGCGTACGTGGAGGCAAACCCGCAGAGCCCTCTGGCCCGAACCCACCACTGCGAAGATCCCCCTTTTCTTCCATCCTTAAAGGGGTGACGCTTGAGGAGTGGAGGAACATGGGGAGGCCCCAGGAGATGGCTTTTCTCCGAGCCGCGGCTGGCTCGTTTCGGGCCTATACGTGGGCCGCGCATGCGCACTCAGGCTCCCAAGCACACGCCTCCCTCGGCTCACCTGACCCACCCTTTAGAGGTCACAGCAGTTCCACAGGGTCCCTGGGCACCTGTCCGTGGACACAGGAGCCCTCCCTGCCACCCAGGGGACCGCGCGATTTCCCATGGGCCACACTTCCCAGCAGCTCTCCCAGCTCCTCAGAGACAGTGTGCGCAGGAAAGACTTGGGGACCGGGGGCCTGGGCGGGGGATTTTCCAGGGGGCTGTCTGATGGCCAGGCGTCCTCTCTCGCCCTGTGAGTGTCCAAGCCGTCCCTTGACCCCCGCAGGAGACCTGATTCCTGCCATAAGCGGCCCTCTAGCCACATGGGGCCGGGACACCTGGACCCGGTGTGCCAGCAACCGGCCTACATGGAGGCAAACAAACAGACACCTCAGGCCTGACCCCACCACTGCGAAGATCCCACTTTTCTTCCATCCGTAAAGGGGTCACGCTTGAGGAGTGGAAGAACATGGGGAGGCCCCCAGCAGATGGCTTTTCTCCGAGCCGCGGCTGGCTCGTTTTGGGCCTATACGGGGGCCGCGCGTGCGCACTCAGGCTCCCCACGCATGCCTCCCTCGGGTCACGGGACCCACCCTTGAGGTGTCTCCTGACCGATCCTTGAGGGGTCACGTGACCCACACCTGAGGGGTCTCGTGACCCAACCCTGAGGGGTCACGTGACCCGCCCTTAAGGGGTCTTGTGACCCACCCCTGAGGGGTCACGTGACCCACACCTGAGGGGTCACGTGACCCACCCCTGAGGGGTCTCGTGACCCACCCTTGAGCGGTCACGTGACCCACACCTGAGGGGTCTCGTGACCCACCCCTGAGGGGTCACGTGACCAACCCCTGAGGGGTCAGGTGACCCACCCTTGAGTGGTCACGTGACCCACCCCTGAGGGGTCTCGTGACCCACCTTGAGAGGTCACAGCAGTTTTACAGGGTCCCTGCGCACCTGTTCGGGGAAACAGAAGCCCTCCCTGCCACTCAGAGGAATGCGCGATTTCCCACAGGCCACACTGCCTAGCAGCACCTTCAGCCCCGCACAGACAGTGTGCTAAGGACAGACTTGGGTACCGGGGGCATGGGCGGGGGATTTCCTATGGCACTCTCTAAGGGTCCGGTACCCTGTGTGGCCCGGGGAGTGCCCATGCCGTTACTTTACCCCGCAGGACACTTGCATCCAGCAATAAGCAGCCCTCTGCCTCCACGGGGCTCAAACACCTGGGCCCGTTGTGCGAGCACCTGGCGTACGTGGAGGCAAACCCGCAGAGCCCTCTGGCCCGAACCCACCACTGCCAAGATCCCCCTTTTCTTCCATCCTTAAAGGGGTGACGCTTGAGGAGTGGAGGAACATGGGGAGGCCCCAGGAGATGGCTTTTCTCCGAGCCGCGGCTGGCTCGTTTCGGGCCTATACGTGGGCCGCGCATGCGCACTCAGGCTCCCAAGCACACGCCTCCCTCGGCTCACCTGACCCACCCTTTAGAGGTCACAGCAGTTCCACAGGGTCCCTGGGCACCTGTCCGTGGACACAGGAGCCCTCCCTGCCACCCAGGGGACCGCGCGATTTCCCATGGGCCACACTTCCCAGCAGCTCTCCCAGCTCCTCAGAGACAGTGTGCGCAGGAAAGACTTGGGGACCGGGGGCCTGGGCGGGGGATTTTCCAGGGGGCTGTCTGATGGCCAGGCGTCCTCTCTCGCCCTGTGAGTGTCCAAGCCGTCCCTTGACCCCCGCAGGAGACCTGATTCCTGCCATAAGCGGCCCTCTAGCCACATGGGGCCGGGACACCTGGACCCGGTGTGCCAGCAACTGGCCTACATGGAGGCAAACAAACAGACACCTCAGGCCTGACCCCACCACTGCGAAGATCCCACTTTTCTTCCATCCGTTAAGGGGTCACGCTTGAGGAGTGGAAGAACATGGGGAGGCCCCCAGCAGATGGCTTTTCTCCGAGCCGCGGCTGGCTCGTTTTGGGCCTATACGGGGGCCGAGCGTGCGCACTCAGGCTCCCCACGCATGCCTCCCTCGGGTCACGGGACCCACCCTTGAGGTGTCTCCTGACCGATCCTTGAGGGGTCACGTGACCCACACCTGAGGGGTCTCGTGACCCAACCCTGAGGGGTCACGTGACCCACCCCTAAGGGGTCTTGTGACCCACCCCTGAGGGGTCACGTGACCCACCCCTGAGGGGTCACGTGACCCACCCCTGAGGGGTCTCGTGACCCACCCTTGAGGGGTCACGTGACCCACCCCTGAGGGGTCTCGTGACCCACCCTTGAGGGGTCACGTGACCCACACCGGAGGGGTCTCGTGACCCACCCCTGAGGGGTCACGTGACCAACCCCTGAGGGGTCACGTGACCCACCCTTGAGTGGTCACGTGACCCACCCCTGAGGGGTCTCGTGACCCACCTTGAGAGGTCACAGCAGTTTTACAGGGTCCCTGCGCACCTGTTCGGGGAAACAGAAGCCCTCCCTGCCACTCAGAGGAATGCGCGATTTCCCACAGGCCACACTGCCTAGCAGCACCTTCAGCCCCGCACAGACAGTGTGCTAAGGACAGACTTGGGTACCGGGGGCATGGGCGGGGGATATCCCATGGCACTCTCTAAGGGTCCGGTACCCTGTGTGGCCCGGGGAGTGCCCATGCCGTTACTTTACCCCGCAGGACACTTGCATCCAGCAATAAGCAGCCCTCTGCCTCCACGGGGCTCAAACACCTGGGCCCGTTGTGCGAGCACCTGGCGTACGTGGAGGCAAACCCGCAGAGCCCTCTGGCCCGAACCCACCACTGCGAAGATCCCCCTTTTCTTCCATCCTTAAAGGGGTGACGCTTGAGGAGTGGAGGAACATGGGGAGGCCCCAGGAGATGGCTTTTCTCCGAGCCGCGGCTGGCTCGTTTCGGGCCTATACGTGGGCCGCGCATGCGCACTCAGGCTCCCAAGCACACGCCTCCCTCGGCTCACCTGACCCACCCTTTAGAGGTCACAGCAGTTCCACAGGGTCCCTGGGCACCTGTCCGTGGACACAGGAGCCCTCCCTGCCACCCAGGGGACCGCGCGATTTCCCATGGGCCACACTTCCCAGCAGCTCTCCCAGCTCCTCAGAGACAGTGTGCGCAGGAAAGACTTGGGGACCGGGGGCCTGGGCGGGGGATTTTCCAGGGGGCTGTCTGATGGCCAGGCGTCCTCTCTCGCCCTGTGAGTGTCCAAGCCGTCCCTTGACCCCCGCAGGAGACCTGATTCCTGCCATAAGCGGCCCTCTAGCCACATGGGGCCGGGACACCTGGACCCGGTGTGCCAGCAACTGGCCTACATGGAGGCAAACAAACAGACACCTCAGGCCTGACCCCACCACTGCGAAGATCCCACTTTTCTTCCATCCGTAAAGGGGTCACGCTTGAGGAGTGGAAGAACATGGGGAGGCCCCCAGCAGATGGCTTTTCTCCGAGCCGCGGCTGGCTCGTTTTGGGCCTATACGGGGGCCGCGCGTGCGCACTCAGGCTCCCCACGCATGCCTCCCTCCGGTCACGGGACCCACCCTTGAGGTGTCTCCTGACCGATCCTTGAGGGGTCACGTGACCCACACCTGAGGGGTCTCGTGACCCAACCCTGAGGGGTCACGTGACCCACCCTTAAGGGGTCTTGTGACCCACCCCTGAGGGGTCACGTGACCCACACCTGAGGGGTCACGTGACCCACCCCTGAGGGGTCTCGTGACCCACCCTTGAGCGGTCACGTGACCCACACCTGAGGGGTCTCGTGACCCACCCCTGAGGGGTCACGTGACCAACCCCTGAGGGGTCACGTGACCCACCCTTGAGTGGTCACGTGACCCACCCCTGAGGGGTCTCGTGAACCACCCATGACGGGTCACGTGACCAACCCCTGAGGGGTCACGTGACCCACACCTGAGGGGTCACGTGACCCACCCCTGAGGGGTCTCGTGACCCACCCTTGAGCTGTCACGTGACCCACACCTGAGGGGTCTCGTGACCAACCCCTGAGGGGTCACGTGACCCACCCTTGAGTGGTCACGTGACCCACCCCTGAGGGGTCTCGTGACCCACCTTGAGAGGTCACAGCAGTTTTACAGGGTCCCTGCGCACCTGTTCGGGGAAACAGAAGCCCTCCCTGCCACTCAGAGGAATGCGCGATTTCCCACAGGCCACACTGCCTAGCAGCACCTTCAGCCCCGCACAGACAGTGTGCTAAGGACAGACTTGGGTACCGGGGGCATGGGCGGGGGATTTCCTATGGCACTCTCTAAGGGTCCGGTACCCTGTGTGGCCCGGGGAGTGCCCATGCCGTTACTTTACCCCGCAGGACACTTGCATCCAGCAATAAGCAGCCCTCTGCCTCCACGGGGCTCAAACACCTGGGCCCGTTGTGCGAGCACCTGGCGTACGTGGAGGCAAACCCGCAGAGCCCTCTGGCCCGAACCCACCACTGCGAAGATCCCCCTTTTCTTCCATCCTTAAAGGGGTGACGCTTGAGGAGTGGAGGAACATGGGGAGGCCCCAGGAGATGGCTTTTCTCCGAGCCGCGGCTGGCTCGTTTCGGGCCTATACGTGGGCCGCGCATGCGCACTCAGGCTCCCAAGCACACGCCTCCCTCGGCTCACCTGACCCACCCTTTAGAGGTCACAGCAGTTCCACAGGGTCCCTGGGCACCTGTCCGTGGACACAGGAGCCCTCCCTGCCACCCAGGGGACCGCGCGATTTCCCATGGGCCACACTTCCCAGCAGCTCTCCCAGCTCCTCAGAGACAGTGTGCGCAGGAAAGACTTGGGGACCGGGGGCCTGGGCGGGGGATTTTCCAGGGGGCTGTCTGATGGCCAGGCGTCCTCTCTCGCCCTGTGAGTGTCCAAGCCGTCCCTTGACCCCCGCAGGAGACCTGATTCCTGCCATAAGCGGCCCTCTAGCCACATGGGGCCGGGACACCTGGACCCGGTGTGCCAGCAACTGGCCTACATGGAGGCAAACAAACAGACACCTCAGGCCTGACCCCACCACTGCGAAGATCCCACTTTTCTTCCATCCGTAAAGGGGTCACGCTTGAGGAGTGGAAGAACATGGGGAGGCCCCCAGCAGATGGCTTTTCTCCGAGCCGCGGCTGGCTCGTTTTGGGCCTATACGGGGGCCGCGCGTGCGCACTCAGGCTCCCCACGCATGCCTCCCTCGGGTCACGGGACCCACCCTTGAGGTGTCTCCTGACCGATCCTTGAGGGGTCACGTGACCCACACCTGAGGGGTCTCGTGGCCCAACCCTGAGGTGTCACGTGACCCACCCTTAAGGGGTCTTGTGACCCACCCCTGAGGGGTCACGTGACCCACCCCTGAGGGGTCACGTGACCCACCCTTGAGGGGTCACGTGACCAACCCCTGAGGGGTCTCGTGACCCATCCCTGAGGGGTCACGTGACCAACCCCTGAGGGGTCACGTGACCCACACCTGAGGGGTCTCGTGACCCACCCTTGAGGGGTCACGTGACCAACCCCTGAGGGGTCACGTGACCCAACCTTGAGTGGTCACGTGACCCACCCCTGAGGGGTCTCGTGACCCACCTTGAGAGGTCACAGCAGTTTTACAGGGTCCCTGCGCACCTGTTCGGGGAAACAGAAGCCCTCCCTGCCACTCAGAGGAATGCGCGATTTCCCACAGGCCACACTGCCTAGCAGCACCTTCAGCCCCGCACAGACAGTGTGCTAAGGACAGACTTGGGTACCGGGGGCATGGGCGGGGGATATCCCATGGCACTCTCTAAGGGTCCGGTACCCTGTGTGGCCCGGGGAGTGCCCATGCCGTTACTTTACCCCGCAGGACACTTGCATCCAGCAATAAGCAGCCCTCTGCCTCCACGGGGCTCAAACACCTGGGCCCGTTGTGCGAGCACCTGGCGTACGTGGAGGCAAACCCGCAGAGCCCTCTGGCCCGAACCCACCACTGCGAAGATCCCCCTTTTCTTCCATCCTTAAAGGGGTGACGCTTGAGGAGTGGAGGAACATGGGGAGGCCCCAGGAGATGGCTTTTCTCCGAGACGCGGCTGGCTCGTTTCGGGCCTATACGTGGGCCGCGCGTGCGCACTCAGGCTCCCAAGCACACGCCTCCCTCGGCTCACCTGACCCACCCTTTAGAGGTCACAGCAGTTCCACAGGGTCCCTGGGCACCTGTCCGTGGACACAGGAGCCCTCCCTGCCACCCAGGGGACCGCGCGATTTCCGCTGGGGAACACAGCCCGGAAGCACTCCCAGCCTCGCACAGACACTGTGCGCAGGATAGACTTGTGGACCAGGGGCCTGGGCGGGGAATTTTCCAGGGAACTCTCTAAAGGCCAGGTGCCCTCTGTTGCCCTGGGAGTGCCCACGCCGTCCCTTAACCCTGCAGGACACTATCATCCAGCAATAAGCAGCCCTCTGCCTCCACGGGGCTCAAACACCTGGGCCCGTTGTGCGAGCACCTGGCGTACGTGGAGGCAAACCCGCAGAGCCCTCTGGCCCGAACCCACCACTGCGAAGATCCCCCTTTTCTTCCATCCTTAAAGGGGTGACGCTTGAGGAGTGGAGGAACATGGGGAGGCCCCAGGAGATGGCTTTTCTCCGAGCCGCGGCTGGCTCGTTTCGGGCCTATACGTGGGCCGCGCATGCGCACTCAGGCTCCCAAGCACACGCCTCCCTCGGCTCACCTGACCCACCCTTTAGAGGTCACAGCAGTTCCACAGGGTCCCTGGGCACCTGTCCGTGGACACAGGAGCCCTCCCTGCCACCCAGGGGACCGCGCGATTTCCCATGGGCCACACTTCCCAGCAGCTCTCCCAGCTCCTCAGAGACAGTGTGCGCAGGAAAGACTTGGGGACCGGGGGCCTGGGCGGGGGATTTTCCAGGGGGCTGTCTGATGGCCAGGCGTCCTCTCTCGCCCTGTGAGTGTCCAAGCCGTCCCTTGACCCCCGCAGGAGACCTGATTCCTGCCATAAGCGGCCCTCTAGCCACATGGGGCCGGGACACCTGGACCCGGTGTGCCAGCAACTGGCCTACATGGAGGCAAACAAACAGACACCTCAGGCCTGACCCCACCACTGCGAAGATCCCACTTTTCTTCCATCCGTAAAGGGGTCACGCTTGAGGAGTGGAAGAACATGGGGAGGCCCCCAGCAGATGGCTTTTCTCCGAGCCGCGGCTGGCTCGTTTTGGGCCTATACGGGGGCCGCGCGTGCGCACTCAGGCTCCCCACGCATGCCTCCCTCGGGTCACGGGACCCACCCTTGAGGTGTCTCCTGACCGATCCTTGAGGGGTCACGTGACCCACACCTGAGGGGTCTCGTGACCCAACCCTGAGGGGTCACGTGACCCACCCCTAAGGGGTCTTGTGACCCACCCCTGAGGGGTCACGTGACCCACCCCTGAGGGGTCACGTGACCCACCCCTGAGGGGTCTCGTGACCCACCCTTGAGGGGTCACGTGACCCACCCCTGAGGGGTCTCGTGACCCACCCTTGAGGGGTCACGTGACCCACACCGGAGGGGTCTCGTGACCCACCCCTGAGGGGTCACGTGACCAACCCCTGAGGGGTCACGTGACCCACCCTTGAGTGGTCACGTGACCCACCCCTGAGGGGTCTCGTGACCCACCTTGAGAGGTCACAGCAGTTTTACATGGTCCCTGCGCACCTGTTCGGGGAAACAGAAGCCCTCCCTGCCACTCAGAGGAATGCGCGATTTCCCACAGGCCACACTGCCTAGCAGCACCTTCAGCCCCGCACAGACAGTGTGCTAAGGACAGACTTGGGTACCGGGGGCATGGGCGGGGGATATCCCATGGCACTCTCTAAGGGTCCGGTACCTTGTGTGGCCCGGGGAGTGCCCATGCCGTTACTTTACCCCGCAGGACACTTGCATCCAGCAATAAGCAGCCCTCTGCCTCCACGGGGCTCAAACACCTGGGCCCGTTGTGCGAGCACCTGGCGTACGTGGAGGCAAACCCGCAGAGCCCTCTGGCCCGAACCCACCACTGCGAAGATCCCCCTTTTCTTCCATCCTTAAAGGGGTGACGCTTGAGGAGTGGAGGAACATGGGGAGGCCCCAGGAGATGGCTTTTCTCCGAGCCGCGGCTGGCTCGTTTCGGGCCTATACGTGGGCCGCGCATGCGCACTCAGGCTCCCAAGCACACGCCTCCCTCGGCTCACATGACCCACCCTTTAGAGGTCACAGCAGTTCCACAGGGTCCCTGGGCACCTGTCCGTGGACATAGGAGCCCTCCCTGCCACCTAGAGGACCACGCGATTTCCGCTGGGGAACACTGCCCGGAAGCACTCCCAGCCTCGCACAGACACTGTGCGCAGGATAGACTTGTGGACCAGGGGCCGGGGCGGGGAATTTTCCAGGGAACTCTCTAAAGGCCAGGTGCCCTCTGTTGCCCTGGGAGTGCCCACGCCGTCCCTTAACCCTGCAGGACACTATCATCCAGCAATAAGCAGGCCTCTGCCTCCACGGGGCTCAAACACCTGGGCCCGTTGTGCGAGCACCTGGCGTACGTGGAGGCAAACCCGCAGAGCCCTCTGGCCCGAACCCACCACTGCGAAGATCCCCCTTTTCTTCCATCCTTAAAGGGGTGACGCTTGAGGAGTGGAGGAACATGGGGAGGCCCCAGGAGATGGCTTTTCTCCGAGCCGCGGCTGGCTCGTTTTGGGCCTATACGGGGGCCGCGCGTGCGCACTCAGGCTCCCCACGCATGCCTCCCTCGGGTCACGGGACCCACCCTTGAGGTGTCTCCTGACCGATCCTTGAGGGGTCACGTGACCCACACCTGAGGGGTCTCGTGACCCAACCCTGAGGGGTCACGTGACCCACCCCTAAGGGGTCTTGTGACCCACCCCTGAGGGGTCACGTGACCCACCCCTGAGGGGTCACGTGACCCACCCCTGAGGGGTCTCGTGACCCACCCTTGAGGGGTCACGTGACCCACCCCTGAGGGGTCTCGTGACCCACCCTTGAGGGGTCACGTGACCCACACCGGAGGGGTCTCGTGACCCACCCCTGAGGGGTCACGTGACCAACCCCTGAGGGGTCACGTGACCCACCCTTGAGTGGTCACGTGACCCACCCCTGAGGGGTCTCGTGACCCACCTTGAGAGGTCACAGCAGTTTTACAGGGTCCCTGCGCACCTGTTCGGGGAAACAGAAGCCCTCCCTGCCACTCAGAGGAATGCGCGATTTCCCACAGGCCACACTGCCTAGCAGCACCTTCAGCCCCGCACAGACAGTGTGCTAAGGACAGACTTGGGTACCGGGGGCATGGGCGGGGGATATCCCATGGCACTCTCTAAGGGTCCGGTACCTTGTGTGGCCCGGGGAGTGCCCATGCCGTTACTTTACCCCGCAGGACACTTGCATCCAGCAATAAGCAGCCCTCTGCCTCCACGGGGCTCAAACACCTGGGCCCGTTGTGCGAGCACCTGGCGTACGTGGAGGCAAACCCGCAGAGCCCTCTGGCCCGAACCCACCACTGCGAAGATCCCCCTTTTCTTCCATCCTTAAAGGGGTGACGCTTGAGGAGTGGAGGAACATGGGGAGGCCCCAGGAGATGGCTTTTCTCCGAGCCGCGGCTGGCTCGTTTCGGGCCTATACGTGGGCCGCGCATGCGCACTCAGGCTCCCAAGCACACGCCTCCCTCGGCTCACATGACCCACCCTTTAGAGGTCACAGCAGTTCCACAGGGTCCCTGGGCACCTGTCCGTGGACATAGGAGCCCTCCCTGCCACCTAGAGGACCACGCGATTTCCGCTGGGGAACACTGCCCGGAAGCACTCCCAGCCTCGCACAGACACTGTGCGCAGGATAGACTTGTGGACCAGGGGCCGGGGCGGGGAATTTTCCAGGGAACTCTCTAAAGGCCAGGTGCCCTCTGTTGCCCTGGGAGTGCCCACGCCGTCCCTTAACCCTGCAGGACACTATCATCCAGCAATAAGCAGGCCTCTGCCTCCACGGGGCTCAAACACCTGGGCCCGTTGTGCGAGCACCTGGCGTACGTGGAGGCAAACCCGCAGAGCCCTCTGGCCCGAACCCACCACTGCGAAGATCCCCCTTTTCTTCCATCCTTAAAGGGGTGACGCTTGAGGAGTGGAGGAACATGGGGAGGCCCCAGGAGATGGCTTTTCTCCGAGCCGCGGCTGGCTCGTTTCGGGCCTATACGTGGGCCGCGCGTGCGCACTCAGGCTCCCAAGCACACGCCTCCCTCGGCTCACCTGACCCACCCTTTAGAGGTCACAGCAGTTCCACAGGGTCCCTGGGCACCTGTCCGTGGACACAGGAGCCCTCCCTGCCACCCAGGGGACCGCGCGATTTCCCATGGGCCACACTTCCCAGCAGCTCTCCCAGCTCCTCAGAGACAGTGTGCGCAGGAAAGACTTGGGGACCGGGGGCCTGGGCGGGGGATTTTCCAGGGGGTGTCTGATGGCCAGGCGTCCTCTCTCGCCCTGTGAGTGTCCAAGCCGTCCCTTGACCCCCGCAGGAGACCTGATTCCTGCCATAAGCGGCCCTCTAGCCACATGGGGCCGGGACACGTGGACCCGGTGTGCCAGCAACTGGCCTACATGGAGGCAAACAAACAGACACCTCAGGCCTGACCCCACCACTGCGAAGATCCCACTTTTCTTCCATCCGTAAAGGGGTCACGCTTGAGGAGTGGAAGAACATGGGGAGGCCCCCAGCAGATGGCTTTTCTCCGAGCCGCGGCTGGCTCGTTTTGGGCCTATACGGGGGCCGCGCGTGCGCACTCAGGCTCCCCACGCAAGCCTCCCTCGGGTCACGGGACCCACCCTTGAGGTGTCTCCTGACCGACCCTTGAGGGGTCACGTGACCCACCCCTGAGGGGTCTCGTGACCCAACCCCGAGGGGTCACGTGACCCACACCTAAGGGGTCTCGTGACCCACCCCTGAGGGGTCACGTGACCCACCCATGAGGGGTCACGTGACCCACCCCTGAGGGGTCTCGTGAACCACCCATGACGGGTCACGTGACCAACCCCTGAGGGGTCACGTGACCCACACCTGAGGGGTCACGTGACCCACCCCTGAGGGGTCTCGTGACCCACCCTTGAGCGGTCACGTGACCCACACCTGAGGGGTCTCGTGACCCACCCCTGAGGGGTCACGTGACCAACCCCTGAGGGGTCACGTGACCCACCCTTGAGTGGTCACGTGACCCACCCCTGAGGGGTCTCGTGACCCACCTTGAGAGGTCACAGCAGTTTTACAGGGTCCCTGCGCACCTGTTCGGGGAAACAGAAGCCCTCCCTGCCACTCAGAGGAATGCGCGATTTCCCACAGGCCACACTGCCTAGCAGCACCTTCAGCCCCGCACAGACAGTGTGCTAAGGACAGACTTGGGTACCGGGGGCATGGTCGGGGGATTTCCTATGGCACTCTCTAAGGGTCCGGTACCCTGTGTGGCCCGGGGAGTGCCCATGCCGTTACTTTACCCCGCAGGACACTTGCATCCAGCAATAAGCAGCCCTCTGCCTCCACGGGGCTCAAACACCTGGGCCCGTTGTGCGAGCACCTGGCGTACGTGGAGGCAAACCCGCAGAGCCCTCTGGCCCGAACCCACCACTGCCAAGATCCCCCTTTTCTTCCATCCTTAAAGGGGTGACGCTTGAGGAGTGGAGGAACATGGGGAGGCCCCAGGAGATGGCTTTTCTCCGAGCCGCGGCTGGCTCGTTTCGGGCCTATACGTGGGCCGCGCGTGCGCACTCAGGCTCCCAAGCACACGCCTCCCTCGGCTCACCTGACCCACCCTTTAGAGGTCACAGCAGTTCCACAGGGTCCCTGGGCACCTGTCCGTGGACACAGGAGCCCTCCCTGCCACCCAGGGGACCGCGCGATTTCCCATGGGCCACACTTCCCAGCAGCTCTCCCAGCTCCTCAGAGACAGTGTGCGCAGGAAAGACTTGGGGACCGGGGGCCTGGGCGGGGGATTTTCCAGGGGGCTGTCTGATGGCCAGGCGTCCTCTCTCGCCCTGTGAGTGTCCAAGCCGTCCCTTGACCCCCGCAGGAGACCTGATTCCTGCCATAAGCGGCCCTCTAGCCACATGGGGCCGGGACACCTGGACCCGGTGTGCCAGCAACTGGCCTACATGGAGGCAAACAAACAGACACCTCAGGCCTGACCCCACCACTGCGAAGATCCCACTTTTCTTCCATCCGTTAAGGGGTCACGCTTGAGGAGTGGAAGAACATGGGGAGGCCCCCAGCAGATGGCTTTTCTCCGAGCCGCGGCTGGCTCGTTTTGGGCCTATATGGGGGCCGCGCGTGCGCACTCAGGCTCCCCACGCAAGCCTCCCTCGGGTCACGGGACCCACCCTTGAGGTGTCTCCTGACCGACCCTTGAGGGGTCACGTGACCCACCCCTGAGGGGTCTCGTGACCCAACCCCGAGGGGTCACGTGACCCACACCTAAGGGGTCTTGTGACCCACCCCTGAGGGGTCACGTGACCCACCCCTGAGGGGTCACGTGACCCACCCCTGAGGGGTCTCGTGACCCACCCCTGAGGGGTCACGTGACCCACCCCTGAGGGGTCTCGTGACCCACCCTTGAGGGGTCACGTGACCCACACCGGAGGGGTCTCGTGACCCACCCCTGAGGGGTCACGTGACCAACCCCTGAGGGGTCACGTGACCCACCCTTGAGTGGTCACGTGACCCACCCCTGAGGGGTCTCGTGACCCACCTTGAGAGGTCACAGCAGTTTTACAGGGTCCCTGCGCACCTGTTCGGGGAAACAGAAGCCCTCCCTGCCACTCAGAGGAATGCGCGATTTCCCACAGGCCACACTGCCTAGCAGCACCTTCAGCCCCGCACAGACAGTGTGCTAAGGACAGACTTGGGTACCGGGGGCATGGGCGGGGGATTTCCTATGGCACTCTCTAAGGGTCCGGTACCCTGTGTGGCCCGGGGAGTGCCCATGCCGTTACTTTACCCCGCAGGACACTTGCATCCAGCAATAAGCAGCCCTCTGCCTCCACGGGGCTCAAACACCTGGGCCCGTTGTGCGAGCACCTGGCGTACGTGGAGGCAAACCCGCAGAGCCCTCTGGCCCGAACCCACCACTGCGAAGATCCCCCTTTTCTTCCATCCTTAAAGGGGTGACGCTTGAGGAGTGGAGGAACATGGGGAGGCCCCAGGAGATGGCTTTTCTCCGAGCCGCGGCTGGCTCGTTTCGGGCCTATACGTGGGCCGCGCATGCGCACTCAGGCTCCCAAGCACACGCCTCCCTCGGCTCACATGACCCACCCTTTAGAGGTCACAGCAGTTCCACAGGGTCCCTGGGCACCTGTCCGTGGACATAGGAGCCCTCCCTGCCACCTAGAGGACCACGCGATTTCCGCTGGGGAACACTGCCCGGAAGCACTCCCAGCCTCGCACAGACACTGTGCGCAGGATAGACTTGTGGACCAGGGGCCGGGGCGGGGAATTTTCCAGGGAACTCTCTAAAGGCCAGGTGCCCTCTGTTGCCCTGGGAGTGCCCACGCCGTCCCTTAACCCTGCAGGACACTATCATCCAGCAATAAGCAGGCCTCTGCCTCCACGGGGCTCAAACACCTGGGCCCGTTGTGCGAGCACCTGGCGTACGTGGAGGCAAACCCGCAGAGCCCTCTGGCCCGAACCCACCACTGCGAAGATCCCCCTTTTCTTCCATCCTTAAAGGGGTGACGCTTGAGGAGTGGAGGAACATGGGGAGGCCCCAGGAGATGGCTTTTCTCCGAGCCGCGGCTGGCTCGTTTCGGGCCTATACGTGGGCCGCGCGTGCGCACTCAGGCTCCCAAGCACACGCCTCCCTCGGCTCACCTGACCCACCCTTTAGAGGTCACAGCAGTTCCACAGGGTCCCTGGGCACCTGTCCGTGGACACAGGAGCCCTCCCTGCCACCCAGGGGACCGCGCGATTTCCCATGGGCCACACTTCCCAGCAGCTCTCCCAGCTCCTCAGAGACAGTGTGCGCAGGAAAGACTTGGGGACCGGGGGCCTGGGCGGGGGATTTTCCAGGGGGCTGTCTGATGGCCAGGCGTCCTCTCTCGCCCTGTGAGTGTCCAAGCCGTCCCTTGACCCCCGCAGGAGACCTGATTCCTGCCATAAGCGGCCCTCTAGCCACATGGGGCCGGGACACGTGGACCCGGTGTGCCAGCAACTGGCCTACATGGAGGCAAACAAACAGACACCTCAGGCCTGACCCCACCACTGCGAAGATCCCACTTTTCTTCCATCCGTAAAGGGGTCACGCTTGAGGAGTGGAAGAACATGGGGAGGCCCCCAGCAGATGGCTTTTCTCCGAGCCGCGGCTGGCTCGTTTTGGGCCTATACGGGGGCCGCGCGTGCGCACTCAGGCTCCCCACGCAAGCCTCCCTCGGGTCACGGGACCCACCCTTGAGGTGTCTCCTGACCGACCCTTGAGGGGTCACGTGACCCACCCCTGAGGGGTCTCGTGACCCAACCCCGAGGGGTCACGTGACCCACACCTAAGGGGTCTCGTGACCCACCCCTGAGGGGTCACGTGACCCACCCATGAGGGGTCACGTGACCCACCCCTGAGGGGTCTCGTGAACCACCCATGACGGGTCACGTGACCAACCCCTGAGGGGTCACGTGACCCACACCTGAGGGGTCACGTGACCCACCCCTGAGGGGTCTCGTGACCCACCCTTGAGCGGTCACGTGACCCACACCTGAGGGGTCTCGTGACCCACCCCTGAGGGGTCACGTGACCAACCCCTGAGGGGTCACGTGACCCACCCTTGAGTGGTCACGTGACCCACCCCTGAGGGGTCTCGTGACCCACCTTGAGAGGTCACAGCAGTTTTACAGGGTCCCTGCGCACCTGTTCGGGGAAACAGAAGCCCTCCCTGCCACTCAGAGGAATGCGCGATTTCCCACAGGCCACACTGCCTAGCAGCACCTTCAGCCCCGCACAGACAGTGTGCTAAGGACAGACTTGGGTACCGGGGGCATGGTCGGGGGATTTCCTATGGCACTCTCTAAGGGTCCGGTACCCTGTGTGGCCCGGGGAGTGCCCATGCCGTTACTTTACCCCGCAGGACACTTGCATCCAGCAATAAGCAGCCCTCTGCCTCCACGGGGCTCAAACACCTGGGCCCGTTGTGCGAGCACCTGGCGTACGTGGAGGCAAACCCGCAGAGCCCTCTGGCCCGAACCCACCACTGCCAAGATCCCCCTTTTCTTCCATCCTTAAAGGGGTGACGCTTGAGGAGTGGAGGAACATGGGGAGGCCCCAGGAGATGGCTTTTCTCCGAGCCGCGGCTGGCTCGTTTCGGGCCTATACGTGGGCCGCGCGTGCGCACTCAGGCTCCCAAGCACACGCCTCCCTCGGCTCACCTGACCCACCCTTTAGAGGTCACAGCAGTTCCACAGGGTCCCTGGGCACCTGTCCGTGGACACAGGAGCCCTCCCTGCCACCCAGGGGACCGCGCGATTTCCCATGGGCCACACTTCCCAGCAGCTCTCCCAGCTCCTCAGAGACAGTGTGCGCAGGAAAGACTTGGGGACCGGGGGCCTGGGCGGGGGATTTTCCAGGGGGCTGTCTGATGGCCAGGCGTCCTCTCTCGCCCTGTGAGTGTCCAAGCCGTCCCTTGACCCCCGCAGGAGACCTGATTCCTGCCATAAGCGGCCCTCTAGCCACATGGGGCCGGGACACCTGGACCCGGTGTGCCAGCAACTGGCCTACATGGAGGCAAACAAACAGACACCTCAGGCCTGACCCCACCACTGCGAAGATCCCACTTTTCTTCCATCCGTTAAGGGGTCACGCTTGAGGAGTGGAAGAACATGGGGAGGCCCCCAGCAGATGGCTTTTCTCCGAGCCGCGGCTGGCTCGTTTTGGGCCTATACGGGGGCCGCGCGTGCGCACTCAGGCTCCCCACGCAAGCCTCCCTCGGGTCACGGGACCCACCCTTGAGGTGTCTCCTGACCCAACCTTGAGGGGTCACGTGACCCACCCCTGAGGGGTCTCGTGACCCAACCCCGAGGGGTCACGTGACCCACACCTAAGGGGTCTTGTGACCCACCCCTGAGGGGTCACGTGACCCACCCCTGAGGGGTCACGTGACCCACCCCTGAGGGGTCTCGTGACCCACCCCTGAGGGGTCACGTGACCCACCCCTGAGGGGTCTCGTGACCCACCCTTGAGGGGTCACGTGACCCACACCGGAGGGGTCTCGTGACCCACCCCTGAGGGGTCACGTGACCAACCCCTGAGGGGTCACGTGACCCACCCTTGAGTGGTCACGTGACCCACCCCTGAGGGGTCTCGTGACCCACCTTGAGAGGTCACAGCAGTTTTACAGGGTCCCTGCGCACCTGTTCGGGGAAACAGAAGCCCTCCCTGCCACTCAGAGGAATGCGCGATTTCCCACAGGCCACACTGCCTAGCAGCACCTTCAGCCCCGCACAGACAGTGTGCTAAGGACAGACTTGGGTACCGGGGGCATGGGCGGGGGATTTCCTATGGCACTCTCTAAGGGTCCGGTACCCTGTGTGGCCCGGGGAGTGCCCATGCCGTTACTTTACCCCGCAGGACACTTGCATCCAGCAATAAGCAGCCCTCTGCCTCCACGGGGCTCAAACACCTGGGCCCGTTGTGCGAGCACCTGGCGTACGTGGAGGCAAACCCGCAGAGCCCTCTGGCCCGAACCCACCACTGCGAAGATCCCCCTTTTCTTCCATCCTTAAAGGGGTGACGCTTGAGGAGTGGAGGAACATGGGGAGGCCCCAGGAGAGGGCTTTTCTCCGAGCCGCGGCTGGCTCGTTTCGGGCCTATACGTGGGCCGCGCATGCGCACTCAGGCTCCCAAGCACACGCCTCCCTCGGCTCACCTGACCCACCCTTTAGAGGTCACAGCAGTTCCACAGGGTCCCTGGGCACCTGTCCGTGGACACAGGAGCCCTCCCTGCCACCCAGGGGACCGCGCGATTTCCCATGGGCCACACTTCCCAGCAGCTCTCCCAGCTCCTCAGAGACAGTGTGCGCAGGAAAGACTTGGGGACCGGGGGCCTGGGCGGGGGATTTTCCAGGGGGCTGTCTGATGGCCAGGCGTCCTCTCTCGCCCTGTGAGTGTCCAAGCCGTCCCTTGACCCCCGCAGGAGACCTGATTCCTGCCATAAGCGGCCCTCTAGCCACATGGGGCCGGGACACCTGGACCCGGTGTGCCAGCAACTGGCCTACATGGAGGCAAACAAACAGACACCTCAGGCCTGACCCCACCACTGCGAAGATCCCACTTTTCTTCCATCCGTAAAGGGGTCACGCTTGAGGAGTGGAAGAACATGGGGAGGCCCCCAGCAGATGGCTTTTCTCCGAGCCGCGGCTGGCTCGTTTTGGGCCTATACGGGGGCCGCGCGTGCGCACTCAGGCTCCCCACGCATGCCTCCCTCGGGTCACGGGACCCACCCTTGAGGTGTCTCCTGACCGATCCTTGAGGGGTCACGTGACCCACACCTGAGGGGTCTCGTGGCCCAACCCTGAGGGGTCACGTGACCCACCCTTAAGGGGTCTTGTGACCCACCCCTGAGGGGTCACGTGACCCACCCCTGAGGGGTCACGTGACCCACCCTTGAGGGGTCACGTGACCAACCCCTGAGGGGTCTCGTGACCCATCCCTGAGGGGTCACGTGACCAACCCCTGAGGGGTCACGTGACCCACACCTGAGGGGTCTCGTGACCCACCCTTGAGGGGTCACGTGACCAACCCCTGAGGGGTCACGTGACCCAACCTTGAGTGGTCACGTGACCCACCCCTGAGGGGTCTCGTGACCCACCTTGAGAGGTCACAGCAGTTTTACAGGGTCCCTGCGCACCTGTTCGGGGAAACAGAAGCCCTCCCTGCCACTCAGAGGAATGCGCGATTTCCCACAGGCCACACTGCCTAGCAGCACCTTCAGCCCCGCACAGACAGTGTGCTAAGGACAGACTTGGGTACCGGGGGCATGGGCGGGGGATATCCCATGGCACTCTCTAAGGGTCCGGTACCCTGTGTGGCCCGGGGAGTGCCCATGCCGTTACTTTACCCCGCAGGACACTTGCATCCAGCAATAAGCAGCCCTCTGCCTCCACGGGGCTCAAACACCTGGGCCCGTTGTGCGAGCACCTGGCGTACGTGGAGGCAAACCCGCAGAGCCCTCTGGCCCGAACCCACCACTGCGAAGATCCCCCTTTTCTTCCATCCTTAAAGGGGTGACGCTTGAGGAGTGGAGGAACATGGGGAGGCCCCAGGAGATGGCTTTTCTCCGAGCCGCGGCTGGCTCGTTTCGGGCCTATACGTGGGCCGCGCGTGCGCACTCAGGCTCCCAAGCACACGCCTCCCTCGGCTCACCTGACCCACCCTTTAGAGGTCACAGCAGTTCCACAGGGTCCCTGGGCACCTGTCCGTGGACACAGGAGCCCTCCCTGCCACCCAGGGGACCGCGCGATTTCCGCTGGGGAACACAGCCCGGAAGCACTCCCAGCCTCGCACAGACACTGTGCGCAGGATAGACTTGTGGACCAGGGGCCTGGGCGGGGAATTTTCCAGGGAACTCTCTAAAGGCCAGGTGCCCTCTGTTGCCCTGGGAGTGCCCACGCCGTCCCTTAACCCTGCAGGACACTATCATCCAGCAATAAGCAGCCCTCTGCCTCCACGGGGCTCAAACACCTGGGCCCGTTGTGCGAGCACCTGGAGTACGTGGAGGCAAACCCGCAGAGCCCTCTGGCCCGAACCCACCACTGCGAAGATCCCCCTTTTCTTCCATCCTTAAAGGGGTGACGCTTGAGGAGTGGAGGAACATGGGGAGGCCCCAGGAGATGGCTTTTCTCCGAGCCGCGGCTGGCTCGTTTCGGGCCTATACGTGGGCCGCGCATGCGCACTCAGGCTCCCAAGCACACGCCTCCCTCGGCTCACCTGACCCACCCTTTAGAGGTCACAGCAGTTCCACAGGGTCCCTGGGCACCTGTCCGTGGACACAGGAGCCCTCCCTGCCACCCAGGGGACCGCGCGATTTCCCATGGGCCACACTTCCCAGCAGCTCTCCCAGCTCCTCAGAGACAGTGTGCGCAGGAAAGACTTGGGGACCGGGGGCCTGGGCGGGGGATTTTCCAGGGGGCTGTCTGATGGCCAGGCGTCCTCTCTCGCCCTGTGAGTGTCCAAGCCGTCCCTTGATCCCCGCAGGAGACCTGATTCCTGCCATAAGCGGCCCTCTAGCCACATGGGGCCGGGACACCTGGACCCGGTGTGCCAGCAACCGGCCTACATGGAGGCAAACAAACAGACACCTCAGGCCTGACCCCACCACTGCGAAGATCCCACTTTTCTTCCATCCGTAAAGGGGTCACGCTTGAGGAGTGGAAGAACATGGGGAGGCCCCCAGCAGATGGCTTTTCTCCGAGCCGCGGCTGGCTCGTTTTGGGCCTATACGGGGGCCGCGCGTGCGCACTCAGGCTCCCCACGCATGCCTCCCTCGGGTCACGGGACCCACCCTTGAGGTGTCTCCTGACCGATCCTTGAGGGGTCACGTGACCCACACCTGAGGGGTCTCGTGACCCAACCCTGAGGGGTCACGTGACCCACCCCTAAGGGGTCTTGTGACCCACCCCTGAGGGGTCACGTGACCCACCCCTGAGGGGTCACGTGACCCACCCCTGAGGGGTCTCGTGACCCACCCTTGAGGGGTCACGTGACCCACCCCTGAGGGGTCTCGTGACCCACCCTTGAGGGGTCACGTGACCCACACCGGAGGGGTCTCGTGACCCACCCCTGAGGGGTCACGTGACCAACCCCTGAGGGGTCACGTGACCCACCCTTGAGTGGTCACGTGACCCACCCCTGAGGGGTCTCGTGACCCACCTTGAGAGGTCACAGCAGTTTTACAGGGTCCCTGCGCACCTGTTCGGGGAAACAGAAGCCCTCCCTGCCACTCAGAGGAATGCGCGATTTCCCACAGGCCACACTGCCTAGCAGCACCTTCAGCCCCGCACAGACAGTGTGCTAAGGACAGACTTGGGTACCGGGGGCATGGGCGGGGGATATCCCATGGCACTCTCTAAGGGTCCGGTACCCTGTGTGGCCCGGGGAGTGCCCATGCCGTTACTTTACCCCGCAGGACACTTGCATCCAGCAATAAGCAGCCCTCTGCCTCCACGGGGCTCAAACACCTGGGCCCGTTGTGCGAGCACCTGGCGTACGTGGAGGCAAACCCGCAGAGCCCTCTGGCCCGAACCCACCACTGCCAAGATCCCCCTTTTCTTCCATCCTTAAAGGGGTGACGCTTGAGGAGTGGAGGAACATGGGGAGGCCCCAGGAGATGGCTTTTCTCCGAGCCGCGGCTGGCTCGTTTCGGGCCTATACGTGGGCCGCGCATGCGCACTCAGGCTCCCAAGCACACGCCTCCCTCGGCTCACATGACCCACCCTTTAGAGGTCACAGCAGTTCCACAGGGTCCCTGGGCACCTGTCCGTGGACATAGGAGCCCTCCCTGCCACCTAGAGGACCACGCGATTTCCGCTGGGGAACACTGCCCGGAAGCACTCCCAGCCTCGCACAGACACTGTGCGCAGGATAGACTTGTGGACCAGGGGCCGGGGCGGGGAATTTTCCAGGGAACTCTCTAAAGGCCAGGTGCCCTCTGTTGCCCTGGGAGTGCCCACGCCGTCCCTTAACCCTGCAGGACACTATCATCCAGCAATAAGCAGGCCTCTGCCTCCACGGGGCTCAAACACCTGGGCCCGTTGTGCGAGCACCTGGCGTACGTGGAGTCAAACCCGCAGAGCCCTCTGGCCCGAACCCACCACTGCGAAGATCCCCCTTTTCTTCCATCCTTAAAGGGGTGACGCTTGAGGAGTGGAGGAACATGGGGAGGCCCCAGGAGATGGCTTTTCTCCGAGCCGCGGCTGGCTCGTTTCGGGCCTATACGTGGGCCGCGCGTGCGCACTCAGGCTCCCAAGCACACGCCTCCCTCGGCTCACCTGACCCACCCTTTAGAGGTCACAGCAGTTCCACAGGGTCCCTGGGCACCTGTCCGTGGACACAGGAGCCCTCCCTGCCACCCAGGGGACCGCGCGATTTCCCATGGGCCACACTTCCCAGCAGCTCTCCCAGCTCCTCAGAGACAGTGTGCGCAGGAAAGACTTGGGGACTGGGGGCCTGGGCGGGGGATTTTCCAGGGGGCTGTCTGATGGCCAGGCGTCCTCTCTCGCCCTGTGAGTGTCCAAGCCGTCCCTTGACCCCCGCAGGAGACCTGATTCCTGCCATAAGCGGCCCTCTAGCCACATGGGGCCGGGACACGTGGACCCGGTGTGCCAGCAACTGGCCTACATGGAGGCAAACAAACAGACACCTCAGGCCTGACCCCACCACTGCGAAGATCCCACTTTTCTTCCATCCGTAAAGGGGTCACGCTTGAGGAGTGGAAGAACATGGGGAGGCCCCCAGCAGATGGCTTTTCTCCGAGCCGCGGCTGGCTCGTTTTGGGCCTATACGGGGGCCGCGCGTGCGCACTCAGGCTCCCCACGCAAGCCTCCCTCGGGTCACGGGACCCACCCTTGAGGTGTCTCCTGACCGACCCTTGAGGGGTCACGTGACCCACCCCTGAGGGGTCTCGTGACCCAACCCCGAGGGGTCACGTGACCCACACCTAAGGGGTCTCGTGACCCACCCCTGAGGGGTCACGTGACCCACCCATGAGGGGTCACGTGACCCACCCCTGAGGGGTCTCGTGAACCACCCATGACGGGTCACGTGACCAACCCCTGAGGGGTCACGTGACCCACACCTGAGGGGTCACGTGACCCACCCCTGAGGGGTCTCGTGACCCACCCTTGAGCGGTCACGTGACCCACACCTGAGGGGTCTCGTGACCCACCCCTGAGGGGTCACGTGACCAACCCCTGAGGGGTCACGTGACCCACCCTTGAGTGGTCACGTGACCCACCCCTGAGGGGTCTCGTGACCCACCTTGAGAGGTCACAGCAGTTTTACAGGGTCCCTGCGCACCTGTTCGGGGAAACAGAAGCCCTCCCTGCCACTCAGAGGAATGCGCGATTTCCCACAGGCCACACTGCCTAGCAGCACCTTCAGCCCCGCACAGACAGTGTGCTAAGGACAGACTTGGGTACCGGGGGCATGGTCGGGGGATTTCCTATGGCACTCTCTAAGGGTCCGGTACCCTGTGTGGCCCGGGGAGTGCCCATGCCGTTACTTTACCCCGCAGGACACTTGCATCCAGCAATAAGCAGCCCTCTGCCTCCACGGGGCTCAAACACGTGGGCCCGTTGTGCGAGCACCTGGCGTACGTGGAGGCAAACCCGCAGAGCCCTCTGGCCCGAACCCACCACTGCCAAGATCCCCCTTTTCTTCCATCCTTAAAGGGGTGACGCTTGAGGAGTGGAGGAACATGGGGAGGCCCCAGGAGATGGCTTTTCTCCGAGCCGCGGCTGGCTCGTTTCGGGCCTATACGTGGGCCGCGCATGCGCACTCAGGCTCCCAAGCACACGCCTCCCTCGGCTCACCTGACCCACCCTTTAGAGGTCACAGCAGTTCCACAGGGTCCCTGGGCACCTGTCCGTGGACACAGGAGCCCTCCCTGCCACCCAGGGGACCGCGCGATTTCCCATGGGCCACACTTCCCAGCAGCTCTCCCAGCTCCTCAGAGACAGTGTGCGCAGGAAAGACTTGGGGACCGGGGGCCTGGGCGGGGGATTTTCCAGGGGGCTGTCTGATGGCCAGGCGTCCTCTCTCGCCCTGTGAGTGTCCAAGCCGTCCCTTGACCCCCGCAGGAGACCTGATTCCTGCCATAAGCGGCCCTCTAGCCACATGGGGCCGGGACACCTGGACCCGGTGTGCCAGCAACTGGCCTACATGGAGGCAAACAAACAGACACCTCAGGCCTGACCCCACCACTGCGAAGATCCCACTTTTCTTCCATCCGTTAAGGGGTCACGCTTGAGGAGTGGAAGAACATGGGGAGGCCCCCAGCAAATGGCTTTTCTCCGAGCCGCGGCTGGCTCGTTTTGGGCCTATACGGGGGCCGCGCGTGCGCACTCAGGCTCCCCACGCATGCCTCCCTCGGGTCACGGGACCCACCCTTGAGGTGTCTCCTGACCGATCCTTGAGGGGTCACGTGACCCACACCTGAGGGGTCTCGTGACCCAACCCTGAGGGGTCACGTGACCCACCCCTAAGGGGTCTTGTGACCCACCCCTGAGGGGTCACGTGACCCACCCCTGAGGGGTCACGTGACCCACCCCTGAGGGGTCTTGTGACCCACCCCTGAGGGGTCACGTGACCCACCCCTGAGGGGTCTCGTGACCCACCCTTGAGGGGTCACGTGACCCACACCGGAGGGGTCTCGTGACCCACCCCTGAGGGGTCACGTGACCAACCCCTGAGGGGTCACGTGACCCACCCTTGAGTGGTCACGTGACCCACCCCTGAGGGGTCTCGTGACCCACCTTGAGAGGTCACAGCAGTTTTACAGGGTCCCTGCGCACCTGTTCGGGGAAACAGAAGCCCTCCCTGCCACTCAGAGGAATGCGCGATTTCCCACAGGCCACACTGCCTAGCAGCACCTTCAGCCCCGCACAGACAGTGTGCTAAGGACAGACTTTGGTACCGGGGGCATGGGCGGGGGATATCCCATGGCACTCTCTAAGGGTCCGGTACCCTGTGTGGCCCGGGGAGTGCCCATGCCGTTACTTTACCCCGCAGGACACTTGCATCCAGCAATAAGCAGCCCTCTGCCTCCACGGGGCTCAAACACCTGGGCCCGTTGTGCGAGCACCTGGCGTACGTGGAGGCAAACCCGCAGAGCCCTCTGGCCCGAACCCACCACTGCCAAGATCCCCCTTTTCTTCCATCCTTAAAGGGGTGACGCTTGAGGAGTGGAGGAACATGGGGAGGCCCCAGGAGATGGCTTTTCTCCGAGCCGCGGCTGGCTCGTTTCGGGCCTATACGTGGGCCGCGCATGCGCACTCAGGCTCCCAAGCACACGCCTCCCTCGGCTCACCTGACCCACCCTTTAGAGGTCACAGCAGTTCCACAGGGTCCCTGGGCACCTGTCCGTGGACACAGGAGCCCTCCCTGCCACCCAGGGGACCGCGCGATTTCCCATGGGCCACACTTCCCAGCAGCTCTCCCAGCTCCTCAGAGACAGTGTGCGCAGGAAAGACTTGGGGACCGGGGGCCTGGGCGGGGGATTTTCCAGGGGGCTGTCTGATGGCCAGGCGTCCTCTCTCGCCCTGTGAGTGTCCAAGCCGTCCCTTGACCCCCGCAGGAGACCTGATTCCTGCCATAAGCGGCCCTCTAGCCACATGGGGCCGGGACACCTGGACCCGGTGTGCCAGCAACTGGCCTACATGGAGGCAAACAAACAGACACCTCAGGCCTGACCCCACCACTGCGAAGATCCCACTTTTCTTCCATCCGTTAAGGGGTCACGCTTGAGGAGTGGAAGAACATGGGGAGGCCCCCAGCAGATGGCTTTTCTCCGAGCCGCGGCTGGCTCGTTTTGGGCCTATACGGGGGCCGCGCGTGCGCACTCAGGCTCCCCACGCATGCCTCCCTCGGGTCACGGGACCCACCCTTGAGGTGTCTCCTGACCGATCCTTGAGGGGTCACGTGACCCACACCTGAGGGGTCTCGTGACCCAACCCTGAGGGGTCACGTGACCCACCCCTAAGGGGTCTTGTGACCCACCCCTGAGGGGTCACGTGACCCACCCCTGAGGGGTCACGTGACCCACCCCTGAGGGGTCTCGTGACCCACCCCTGAGGGGTCACGTGACCCACCCCTGAGGGGTCTCGTGACCCACCCTTGAGGGGTCACGTGACCCACACCGGAGGGGTCTCGTGACCCACCCCTGAGGGGTCACGTGACCAACCCCTGAGGGGTCACGTGACCCACCCTTGAGTGGTCACGTGACCCACCCCTGAGGGGTCTCGTGACCCACCTTGAGAGGTCACAGCAGTTTTACAGGGTCCCTGCGCACCTGTTCGGGGAAACAGAAGCCCTCCCTGCCACTCAGAGGAATGCGCGATTTCCCACAGGCCACACTGCCTAGCAGCACCTTCAGCCCCGCACAGACAGTGTGCTAAGGACAGACTTGGGTACCGGGGGCATGGGCGGGGGATATCCCATGGCACTCTCTAAGGGTCCGGTACCCTGTGTGGCCCGGGGAGTGCCCATGCCGTTACTTTACCCCGCAGGACACTTGCATCCAGCAATAAGCAGCCCTCTGCCTCCACGGGGCTCAAACACCTGGGCCCGTTGTGCGAGCACCTGGCGTACGTGGAGGCAAACCCGCAGAGCCCTCTGGCCCGAACCCACCACTGCGAAGATCCCCCTTTTCTTCCATCCTTAAAGGGGTGACGCTTGAGGAGTGGAGGAACATGGGGAGGCCCCAGGAGATGGCTTTTCTCCGAGCCGCGGCTGGCTCGTTTCGGGCCTATACGTGGGCCGCGCATGCGCACTCAGGCTCCCAAGCACACGCCTCCCTCGGCTCACCTGACCCACCCTTTAGAGGTCACAGCAGTTCCACAGGGTCCCTGGGCACCTGTCCGTGGACACAGGAGCCCTCCCTGCCACCCAGGGGACCGCGCGATTTCCCATGGGCCACACTTCCCAGCAGCTCTCCCAGCTCCTCAGAGACAGTGTGCGCAGGAAAGACTTGGGGACCGGGGGCCTGGGCGGGGGATTTTCCAGGGGGCTGTCTGATGGCCAGGCGTCCTCTCTCGCCCTGTGAGTGTCCAAGCCGTCCCTTGACCCCCGCAGGAGACCTGATTCCTGCCATAAGCGGCCCTCTAGCCACATGGGGCCGGGACACCTGGACCCGGTGTGCCAGCAACTGGCCTACATGGAGGCAAACAAACAGACACCTCAGGCCTGACCCCACCACTGCGAAGATCCCACTTTTCTTCCATCCGTTAAGGGGTCACGCTTGAGGAGTGGAAGAACATGGGGAGGCCCCCAGCAGATGGCTTTTCTCCGAGCCGCGGCTGGCTCGTTTTGGGCCTATACGGGGGCCGCGCGTGCGCACTCAGGCTCCCCACGCATGCCTCCCTCGGGTCACGGGACCCACCCTTGAGGTGTCTCCTGACCGATCCTTGAGGGGTCACGTGACCCACACCTGAGGGGTCTCGTGACCCAACCCTGAGGGGTCACGTGACCCACCCCTAAGGGGTCTTGTGACCCACCCCTGAGGGGTCACGTGACCCACCCCTGAGGGGTCACGTGACCCACCCCTGAGGGGTCTCGTGACCCACCCCTGAGGGGTCACGTGACCCACCCCTGAGGGGTCTCGTGACCCTACCCTGAGGGGTCACGTGACCCACACCTAAGGGGTCTCGTGACCAACCCCTGAGGGGTCACGTGACCCACCCTTGAGTGGTCACGTGACCCACCCCTGAGGGGTCTCGTGACCCACCTTGAGAGGTCACAGCAGTTTTACAGGGTCCCTGCGCACCTGTTCGGGGAAACAGAAGCCCTCCCTGCCACTCAGAGGAATGCGCGATTTCCCACAGGCCACACTGCCTAGCAGCACCTTCAGCCCCGCACAGACAGTGTGCTAAGGACAGACTTGGGTACCGGGGGCATGGGCGGGGGATATCCCATGGCACTCTCTAAGGGTCCGGTACCCTGTGTGGCCCGGGGAGTGCCCATGCCGTTACTTTACCCCGCAGGACACTTGCATCCAGCAATAAGCAGCCCTCTGCCTCCACGGGGCTCAAACACCTGGGCCCGTTGTGCGAGCACCTGGCGTACGTGGAGGCAAACACGCAGAGCCCTCTGGCCCGAACCCACCACTGCCAAGATCCCCCTTTTCTTCCATCCTTAAAGGGGTGACGCTTGAGGAGTGGAGGAACATGGGGAGGCCCCAGGAGATGGCTTTTCTCCGAGCCGCGGCTGGCTCGTTTCGGGCCTATACGTGGGCCGCGCATGCGCACTCAGGCTCCCAAGCACACGCCTCCCTCGGCTCACCTGACCCACCCTTTAGAGGTCACAGCAGTTCCACAGGGTCCCTGGGCACCTGTCCGTGGACACAGGAGCCCTCCCTGCCACCCAGGGGACCGCGCGATTTCCCATGGGCCACACTTCCCAGCAGCTCTCCCAGCTCCTCAGAGACAGTGTGCGCAGGAAAGACTTGGGGACCGGGGGCCTGGGCGGGGGATTTTCCAGGGGGCTGTCTGATGGCCAGGCGTCCTCTCTCGCCCTGTGAGTGTCCAAGCCGTCCCTTGACCCCCGCAGGAGACCTGATTCCTGCCATAAGCGGCCCTCTAGCCACATGGGGCCGGGACACCTGGACCCGGTGTGCCAGCAACTGGCCTACATGGAGGCAAACAAACAGACACCTCAGGCCTGACCCCACCACTGCGAAGATCCCACTTTTCTTCCATCCGTAAAGGGGTCACGCTTGAGGAGTGGAAGAACATGGGGAGGCCCCCAGCAGATGGCTTTTCTCCGAGCCGCGGCTGGCTCGTTTTGGGCCTATACGGGGGCCGCGCGTGCGCACTCAGGCTCCCCACGCAAGCCTCCCTCGGGTCACGGGACCCACCCTTGAGGTGTCTCCTGACCGACCCTTGAGGGGTCACGTGACCCACCCCTGAGGGGTCTCGTGACCCAACCCCGAGGGGTCACGTGACCCACACCTAAGGGGTCTCGTGACCCACCCCTGAGGGGTCACGTGACCCACCCATGAGGGGTCACGTGACCCACCCCTGAGGGGTCTCGTGAACCACCCATGACGGGTCACGTGACCAACCCCTGAGGGGTCACGTGACCCACACCTGAGGGGTCACGTGACCCACCCCTGAGGGGTCTCGTGACCCACCCTTGAGCGGTCACGTGACCCACACCTGAGGGGTCTCGTGACCCACCCCTGAGGGGTCACGTGACCAACCCCTGAGGGGTCACGTGACCCACCCTTGAGTGGTCACGTGACCCACCCCTGAGGGGTCTCGTGACCCACCTTGAGAGGTCACAGCAGTTTTACAGGGTCCCTGCGCACCTGTTCGGGGAAACAGAAGCCCTCCCTGCCACTCAGAGGAATGCGCGATTTCCCACAGGCCACACTGCCTAGCAGCACCTTCAGCCCCGCACAGACAGTGTGCTAAGGACAGACTTGGGTACCGGGGGCATGGTCGGGGGATTTCCTATGGCACTCTCTAAGGGTCCGGTACCCTGTGTGGCCCGGGGAGTGCCCATGCCGTTACTTTACCCCGCAGGACACTTGCATCCAGCAATAAGCAGCCCTCTGCCTCCACGGGGCTCAAACACCTGGGCCCGTTGTGCGAGCACCTGGCGTACGTGGAGGCAAACCCGCAGAGCCCTCTGGCCCGAACCCACCACTGCCAAGATCCCCCTTTTCTTCCATCCTTAAAGGGGTGACGCTTGAGGAGTGGAGGAACATGGGGAGGCCCCAGGAGATGGCTTTTCTCCGAGCCGCGGCTGGCTCGTTTCGGGCCTATACGTGGGCCGCGCATGCGCACTCAGGCTCCCAAGCACACGCCTCCCTCGGCTCACCTGACCCACCCTTTAGAGGTCACAGCAGTTCCACAGGGTCCCTGGGCACCTGTCCGTGGACACAGGAGCCCTCCCTGCCACCCAGGGGACCGCGCGATTTCCCATGGGCCACACTTCCCAGCAGCTCTCCCAGCTCCTCAGAGACAGTGTGCGCAGGAAAGACTTGGGGACCGGGGGCCTGGGCGGGGGATTTTCCAGGGGGCTGTCTGATGGCCAGGCGTCCTCTCTCGCCCTGTGAGTGTCCAAGCCGTCCCTTGACCCCCGCAGGAGACCTGATTCCTGCCATAAGCGGCCCTCTAGCCACATGGGGCCGGGACACCTGGACCCGGTGTGCCAGCAACTGGCCTACATGGAGGCAAACAAACAGACACCTCAGGCTTGACCCCACCACTGCGAAGATCCCACTTTTCTTCCATCCGTTAAGGGGTCACGCTTGAGGAGTGGAAGAACATGGGGAGGCCCCCAGCAGATGGCTTTTCTCCGAGCCGCGGCTGGCTCGTTTTGGGCCTATACGGGGGCCGCGCGTGCGCACTCAGGCTCCCCACGCATGCCTCCCTCGGGTCACGGGACCCACCCTTGAGGTGTCTCCTGACCGATCCTTGAGGGGTCACGTGACCCACACCTGAGGGGTCTCGTGACCCAACCCTGAGGGGTCACGTGACCCACCCCTAAGGGGTCTTGTGACCCACCCCTGAGGGGTCACGTGACCCACCCCTGAGGGGTCACGTGACCCACCCCTGAGGGGTCTCGTGACCCACCCCTGAGGGGTCACGTGACCCACCCCTGAGGGGTCTCGTGACCCACCCTTGAGGGGTCACGTGACCCACACCGGAGGGGTCTCGTGACCCACCCCTGAGGGGTCACGTGACCAACCCCTGAGGGGTCACGTGACCCACCCTTGAGTGGTCACGTGACCCACCCCTGAGGGGTCTCGTGACCCACCTTGAGAGGTCACAGCAGTTTTACAGGGTCCCTGCGCACCTGTTCGGGGAAACAGAAGCCCTCCCTGCCACTCAGAGGAATGCGCGATTTCCCACAGGCCACACTGCCTAGCAGCACCTTCAGCCCCGCACAGACAGTGTGCTAAGGACAGACTTGGGTACCGGGGGCATGGGCGGGGGATATCCCATGGCACTCTCTAAGGGTCCGGTACCCTGTGTGGCCCGGGGAGTGCCCATGCCGTTACTTTACCCCGCAGGACACTTGCATCCAGCAATAAGCAGCCCTCTGCCTCCACGGGGCTCAAACACCTGGGCCCGTTGTGCGAGCACCTGGCGTACGTGGAGGCAAACCCGCAGAGCCCTCTGGCCCGAACCCACCACTGCCAAGATCCCCCTTTTCTTCCATCCTTAAAGGGGTGACGCTTGAGGAGTGGAGGAACATGGGGAGGCCCCAGGAGATGGCTTTTCTCCGAGCCGCGGCTGGCTCGTTTCGGGCCTATACGTGGGCCGCGCATGCGCACTCAGGCTCCCAAGCACACGCCTCCCTCGGCTCACCTGACCCACCCTTTAGAGGTCACAGCAGTTCCACAGGGTCCCTGGGCACCTGTCCGTGGACACAGGAGCCCTCCCTGCCACCCAGGGGACCGCGCGATTTCCCATGGGCCACACTTCCCAGCAGCTCTCCCAGCTCCTCAGAGACAGTGTGCGCAGGAAAGACTTGGGGACCGGGGGCCTGGGCGGGGGATTTTCCAGGGGGCTGTCTGATGGCCAGGCGTCCTCTCTCGCCCTGTGAGTGTCCAAGCCGTCCCTTGACCCCCGCAGGAGACCTGATTCCTGCCATAAGCGGCCCTCTAGCCACATGGGGCCGGGACACCTGGACCCGGTGTGCCAGCAACTGGCCTACATGGAGGCAAACAAACAGACACCTCAGGCCTGACCCCACCACTGCGAAGATCCCACTTTTCTTCCATCCGTTAAGGGGTCACGCTTGAGGAGTGGAAGAACATGGGGAGGCCCCCAGCAGATGGCTTTTCTCCGAGCCGCGGCTGGCTCGTTTTGGGCCTATACGGGGGCCGCGCGTGCGCACTCAGGCTCCCCACGCATGCCTCCCTCGGGTCACGGGACCCACCCTTGAGGTGTCTCCTGACCGATCCTTGAGGGGTCACGTGACCCACACCTGAGGGGTCTCGTGACCCAACCCTGAGGGGTCACGTGACCCACCCCTAAGGGGTCTTGTGACCCACCCCTGAGGGGTCACGTGACCCACCCCTGAGGGGTCACGTGACCCACCCCTGAGGGGTCTCGTGACCCACCCCTGAGGGGTCACGTGACCCACCCCTGAGGGGTCTCGTGACCCACCCTTGAGGGGTCACGTGACCCACACCGGAGGGGTCTCGTGACCCACCCCTGAGGGGTCACGTGACCAACCCCTGAGGGGTCACGTGACCCACCCTTGAGTGGTCACGTGACCCACCCCTGAGGGGTCTCGTGACCCACCTTGAGAGGTCACAGCAGTTTTACAGGGTCCCTGCGCACCTGTTCGGGGAAACAGAAGCCCTCCCTGCCACTCAGAGGAATGCGCGATTTCCCACAGGCCACACTGCCTAGCAGCACCTTCAGCCCCGCACAGACAGTGTGCTAAGGACAGACTTGGGTACCGGGGGCATGGGCGGGGGATATCCCATGGCACTCTCTAAGGGTCCGGTACCCTGTGTGGCCCGGGGAGTGCCCATGCCGTTACTTTACCCCGCAGGACACTTGCATCCAGCAATAAGCAGCCCTCTGCCTCCACGGGGCTCAAACACCTGGGCCCGTTGTGCGAGCACCTGGCGTACGTGGAGGCAAACACGCAGAGCCCTCTGGCCCGAACCCACCACTGCCAAGATCCCCCTTTTCTTCCATCCTTAAAGGGGTGACGCTTGAGGAGTGGAGGAACATGGGGAGGCCCCAGGAGATGGCTTTTCTCCGAGCCGCGGCTGGCTCGTTTCGGGCCTATACGTGGGCCGCGCATGCGCACTCAGGCTCCCAAGCACACGCCTCCCTCGGCTCACCTGACCCACCCTTTAGAGGTCACAGCAGTTCCACAGGGTCCCTGGGCACCTGTCCGTGGACACAGGAGCCCTCCCTGCCACCCAGGGGACCGCGCGATTTCCCATGGGCCACACTTCCCAGCAGCTCTCCCAGCTCCTCAGAGACAGTGTGCGCAGGAAAGACTTGGGGACCGGGGGCCTGGGCGGGGGATTTTCCAGGGGGCTGTCTGATGGCCAGGCGTCCTCTCTCGCCCTGTGAGTGTCCAAGCCGTCCCTTGACCCCCGCAGGAGACCTGATTCCTGCCATAAGCGGCCCTCTAGCCACATGGGGCCGGGACACCTGGACCCGGTGTGCCAGCAACTGGCCTACATGGAGGCAAACAAACAGACACCTCAGGCCTGACCCCACCACTGCGAAGATCCCACTTTTCTTCCATCCGTAAAGGGGTCACGCTTGAGGAGTGGAAGAACATGGGGAGGCCCCCAGCAGATGGCTTTTCTCCGAGCCGCGGCTGGCTCGTTTTGGGCCTATACGGGGGCCGCGCGTGCGCACTCAGGCTCCCCACGCAAGCCTCCCTCGGGTCACGGGACCCACCCTTGAGGTGTCTCCTGACCGACCCTTGAGGGGTCACGTGACCCACCCCTGAGGGGTCTCGTGACCCAACCCCGAGGGGTCACGTGACCCACACCTAAGGGGTCTCGTGACCCACCCCTGAGGGGTCACGTGACCCACCCATGAGGGGTCACGTGACCCACCCCTGAGGGGTCTCGTGAACCACCCATGACGGGTCACGTGACCAACCCCTGAGGGGTCACGTGACCCACACCTGAGGGGTCACGTGACCCACCCCTGAGGGGTCTCGTGACCCACCCTTGAGCGGTCACGTGACCCACACCTGAGGGGTCTCGTGACCCACCCCTGAGGGGTCACGTGACCAACCCCTGAGGGGTCACGTGACCCACCCTTGAGTGGTCACGTGACCCACCCCTGAGGGGTCTCGTGACCCACCTTGAGAGGTCACAGCAGTTTTACAGGGTCCCTGCGCACCTGTTCGGGGAAACAGAAGCCCTCCCTGCCACTCAGAGGAATGCGCGATTTCCCACAGGCCACACTGCCTAGCAGCACCTTCAGCCCCGCACAGACAGTGTGCTAAGGACAGACTTGGGTACCGGGGGCATGGTCGGGGGATTTCCTATGGCACTCTCTAAGGGTCCGGTACCCTGTGTGGCCCGGGGAGTGCCCATGCCGTTACTTTACCCCGCAGGACACTTGCATCCAGCAATAAGCAGCCCTCTGCCTCCACGGGGCTCAAACACCTGGGCCCGTTGTGCGAGCACCTGGCGTACGTGGAGGCAAACCCGCAGAGCCCTCTGGCCCGAACCCACCACTGCCAAGATCCCCCTTTTCTTCCATCCTTAAAGGGGTGACGCTTGAGGAGTGGAGGAACATGGGGAGGCCCCAGGAGATGGCTTTTCTCCGAGCCGCGGCTGGCTCGTTTCGGGCCTATACGTGGGCCGCGCATGCGCACTCAGGCTCCCAAGCACACGCCTCCCTCGGCTCACCTGACCCACCCTTTAGAGGTCACAGCAGTTCCACAGGGTCCCTGGGCACCTGTCCGTGGACACAGGAGCCCTCCCTGCCACCCAGGGGACCGCGCGATTTCCCATGGGCCACACTTCCCAGCAGCTCTCCCAGCTCCTCAGAGACAGTGTGCGCAGGAAAGACTTGGGGACCGGGGGCCTGGGCGGGGGATTTTCCAGGGGGCTGTCTGATGGCCAGGCGTCCTCTCTCGCCCTGTGAGTGTCCAAGCCGTCCCTTGACCCCCGCAGGAGACCTGATTCCTGCCATAAGCGGCCCTCTAGCCACATGGGGCCGGGACACCTGGACCCGGTGTGCCAGCAACTGGCCTACATGGAGGCAAACAAACAGACACCTCAGGCTTGACCCCACCACTGCGAAGATCCCACTTTTCTTCCATCCGTTAAGGGGTCACGCTTGAGGAGTGGAAGAACATGGGGAGGCCCCCAGCAGATGGCTTTTCTCCGAGCCGCGGCTGGCTCGTTTTGGGCCTATACGGGGGCCGCGCGTGCGCACTCAGGCTCCCCACGCATGCCTCCCTCGGGTCACGGGACCCACCCTTGAGGTGTCTCCTGACCGATCCTTGAGGGGTCACGTGACCCACACCTGAGGGGTCTCGTGACCCAACCCTGAGGGGTCACGTGACCCACCCCTAAGGGGTCTTGTGACCCACCCCTGAGGGGTCACGTGACCCACCCCTGAGGGGTCACGTGACCCACCCCTGAGGGGTCTCGTGACCCACCCCTGAGGGGTCACGTGACCCACCCCTGAGGGGTCTCGTGACCCACCCTTGAGGGGTCACGTGACCCACACCGGAGGGGTCTCGTGACCCACCCCTGAGGGGTCACGTGACCAACCCCTGAGGGGTCACGTGACCCACCCTTGAGTGGTCACGTGACCCACCCCTGAGGGGTCTCGTGACCCACCTTGAGAGGTCACAGCAGTTTTACAGGGTCCCTGCGCACCTGTTCGGGGAAACAGAAGCCCTCCCTGCCACTCAGAGGAATGCGCGATTTCCCACAGGCCACACTGCCTAGCAGCACCTTCAGCCCCGCACAGACAGTGTGCTAAGGACAGACTTGGGTACCGGGGGCATGGGCGGGGGATATCCCATGGCACTCTCTAAGGGTCCGGTACCCTGTGTGGCCCGGGGAGTGCCCATGCCGTTACTTTACCCCGCAGGACACTTGCATCCAGCAATAAGCAGCCCTCTGCCTCCACGGGGCTCAAACACCTGGGCCCGTTGTGCGAGCACCTGGCGTACGTGGAGGCAAACCCGCAGAGCCCTCTGGCCCGAACCCACCACTGCCAAGATCCCCCTTTTCTTCCATCCTTAAAGGGGTGACGCTTGAGGAGTGGAGGAACATGGGGAGGCCCCAGGAGATGGCTTTTCTCCGAGCCGCGGCTGGCTCGTTTCGGGCCTATACGTGGGCCGCGCATGCGCACTCAGGCTCCCAAGCACACGCCTCCCTCGGCTCACCTGACCCACCCTTTAGAGGTCACAGCAGTTCCACAGGGTCCCTGGGCACCTGTCCGTGGACACAGGAGCCCTCCCTGCCACCCAGGGGACCGCGCGATTTCCCATGGGCCACACTTCCCAGCAGCTCTCCCAGCTCCTCAGAGACAGTGTGCGCAGGAAAGACTTGGGGACCGGGGGCCTGGGCGGGGGATTTTCCAGGGGGCTGTCTGATGGCCAGGCGTCCTCTCTCGCCCTGTGAGTGTCCAAGCCGTCCCTTGACCCCCGCAGGAGACCTGATTCCTGCCATAAGCGGCCCTCTAGCCACATGGGGCCGGGACACCTGGACCCGGTGTGCCAGCAACTGGCCTACATGGAGGCAAACAAACAGACACCTCAGGCCTGACCCCACCACTGCGAAGATCCCACTTTTCTTCCATCCGTTAAGGGGTCACGCTTGAGGAGTGGAAGAACATGGGGAGGCCCCCAGCAGATGGCTTTTCTCCGAGCCGCGGCTGGCTCGTTTTGGGCCTATACGGGGGCCGCGCGTGCGCACTCAGGCTCCCCACGCATGCCTCCCTCGGGTCACGGGACCCACCCTTGAGGTGTCTCCTGACCGATCCTTGAGGGGTCACGTGACCCACACCTGAGGGGTCTCGTGACCCAACCCTGAGGGGTCACGTGACCCACCCCTAAGGGGTCTTGTGACCCACCCCTGAGGGGTCACGTGACCCACCCCTGAGGGGTCTCGTGACCCACCCCTGAGGGGTCACGTGACCCACCCCTGAGGGGTCTCGTGACCCACCCTTGAGGGGTCACGTGACCCACACCGGAGGGGTCTCGTGACCCACCCCTGAGGGGTCACGTGACCAACCCCTGAGGGGTCACGTGACCCACCCTTGAGTGGTCACGTGACCCACCCCTGAGGGGTCTCGTGACCCACCTTGAGAGGTCACAGCAGTTTTACAGGGTCCCTGCGCACCTGTTCGGGGAAACAGAAGCCCTCCCTGCCACTCAGAGGAATGCGCGATTTCCCACAGGCCACACTGCCTAGCAGCACCTTCAGCCCCGCACAGACAGTGTGCTAAGGACAGACTTGGGTACCGGGGGCATGGGCGGGGGATATCCCATGGCACTCTCTAAGGGTCCGGTACCCTGTGTGGCCCGGGGAGTGCCCATGCCGTTACTTTACCCCGCAGGACACTTGCATCCAGCAATAAGCAGCCCTCTGCCTCCACGGGGCTCAAACACCTGGGCCCGTTGTGCGAGCACCTGGCGTACGTGGAGGCAAACCCGCAGAGCCCTCTGGCCCGAACCCACCACTGCCAAGATCCCCCTTTTCTTCCATCCTTAAAGGGGTGACGCTTGAGGAGTGGAGGAACATGGGGAGGCCCCAGGAGATGGCTTTTCTCCGAGCCGCGGCTGGCTCGTTTCGGGCCTATACGTGGGCCGCGCATGCGCACTCAGGCTCCCAAGCACACGCCTCCCTCGGCTCACCTGACCCACCCTTTAGAGGTCACAGCAGTTCCACAGGGTCCCTGGGCACCTGTCCGTGGACACAGGAGCCCTCCCTGCCACCCAGGGGACCGCGCGATTTCCCATGGGCCACACTTCCCAGCAGCTCTCCCAGCTCCTCAGAGACAGTGTGCGCAGGAAAGACTTGGGGACCGGGGGCCTGGGCGGGGGATTTTCCAGGGGGCTGTCTGATGGCCAGGCGTCCTCTCTCGCCCTGTGAGTGTCCAAGCCGTCCCTTGACCCCCGCAGGAGACCTGATTCCTGCCATAAGCGGCCCTCTAGCCACATGGGGCCGGGACACCTGGACCCGGTGTGCCAGCAACTGGCCTACATGGAGGCAAACAAACAGACACCTCAGGCCTGACCCCACCACTGCGAAGATCCCACTTTTCTTCCATCCGTTAAGGGGTCACGCTTGAGGAGTGGAAGAACATGGGGAGGCCCCCAGCAGATGGCTTTTCTCCGAGCCGCGGCTGGCTCGTTTTGGGCCTATACGGGGGCCGCGCGTGCGCACTCAGGCTCCCCACGCATGCCTCCCTCGGGTCACGGGACCCACCCTTGAGGTGTCTCCTGACCGATCCTTGAGGGGTCACGTGACCCACACCTGAGGGGTCTCGTGACCCAACCCTGAGGGGTCACGTGACCCACCCCTAAGGGGTCTTGTGACCCACCCCTGAGGGGTCACGTGACCCACCCCTGAGGGGTCACGTGACCCACCCCTGAGGGGTCTCGTGACCCACCCTTGAGGGGTCACGTGACCCACCCCTGAGGGGTCTCGTGAACCACCCATGACGGGTCACGTGACCAACCCCTGAGGGGTCACGTGACCCACACCTGAGGGGTCACGTGACCCACCCATGACGGGTCACGTGACCAACCCCTGAGGGGTCACGTGACCCACACCTGAGGGGTCACGTGACCCACCCCTGAGGGGTCTCGTGACCCACCCTTGAGCGGTCACGTGACCCACACCTGAGGGGTCTCGTGACCCACCCCTGAGGGGTCACGTGACCAACCCCTGAGGGGTCACGTGACCCACCCTTGAGTGGTCACGTGACCCACCCCTGAGGGGTCTCGTGACCCACCTTGAGAGGTCACAGCAGTTTTACAGGGTCCCTGCGCACCTGTTCGGGGAAACAGAAGCCCTCCCTGCCACTCAGAGGAATGCGCGATTTCCCACAGGCCACACTGCCTAGCAGCACCTTCAGCCCCGCACAGACAGTGTGCTAAGGACAGACTTGGGTACCGGGGGCATGGGCGGGGGATATCCCATGGCACTCTCTAAGGGTCCGGTACCCTGTGTGGCCCGGGGAGTGCCCATGCCGTTACTTTACCCCGCAGGACACTTGCATCCAGCAATAAGCAGCCCTCTGCCTCCACGGGGCTCAAACACCTGGGCCCGTTGTGCGAGCACCTGTCGTACGTGGAGGCAAACCCGCAGAGCCCTCTGGCCCGAACCCACCACTGCGAAGATCCCCCTTTTCTTCCATCCTTAAAGGGGTGACGCTTGAGGAGTGGAGGAACATGGGGAGGCCCCAGGAGATGGCTTTTCTCCGAGCCGCGGCTGGCTCGTTTCGGGCCTATAGGTGGGCCGCGCATGCGCACTCAGGCTCCCAAGCACACGCCTCCCTCGGCTCACCTGACCCACCCTTTAGAGGTCACAGCAGTTCCACAGGGTCCCTGGGCACCTGTCCGTGGACACAGGAGCCCTCCCTGCCACCCAGGGGACCGCGCGATTTCCCATGGGCCACACTTCCCAGCAGCTCTCCCAGCTCCTCAGAGACAGTGTGCGCAGGAAAGACTTGGGGACCGGGGGCCTGGGCGGGGGATTTTCCAGGGGGCTGTCTGATGGCCAGGCGTCCTCTCTCGCCCTGTGAGTGTCCAAGCCGTCCCTTGACCCCCGCAGGAGACCTGATTCCTGCCATAAGCGGCCCTCTAGCCACATGGGGCCGGGACACCTGGACCCGGTGTGCCAGCAACTGGCCTACATGGAGGCAAACAAACAGACACCTCAGGCCTGACCCCACCACTGCGAAGATCCCACTTTTCTTCCATCCGTTAAGGGGTCACGCTTGAGGAGTGGAAGAACATGGGGAGGCCCCCAGCAGATGGCTTTTCTCCGAGCCGCGGCTGGCTCGTTTTGGGCCTATACGGGGGCCGCGCGTGCGCACTCAGGCTCCCCACGCATGCCTCCCTCGGGTCACGGGACCCACCCTTGAGGTGTCTCCTGACCGATCCTTGAGGGGTCACGTGACCCACACCTGAGGGGTCTCGTGACCCAACCCTGAGGGGTCACGTGACCCACCCCTAAGGGGTCTTGTGACCCACCCCTGAGGGGTCACGTGACCCACCCCTGAGGGGTCACGTGACCCACCCCTGAGGGGTCTCGTGACCCACCCTTGAGGGGTCACGTGACCCACCCCTGAGGGGTCTCGTGAACCACCCATGACGGGTCACGTGACCAACCCCTGAGGGGTCACGTGACCCACACCTGAGGGGTCACGTGACCCACCCATGACGGGTCACGTGACCAACCCCTGAGGGGTCACGTGACCCACACCTGAGGGGTCACGTGACCCACCCCTGAGGGGTCTCGTGACCCACCCCTGAGGGGTCACGTGACCCACCCCTGAGGGGTCTCGTGACCCACCCTTGAGGGGTCACGTGACCCACACCGGAGGGGTCTCGTGACCCACCCCTGAGGGGTCACGTGACCAACCCCTGAGGGGTCACGTGACCCACCCTTGAGTGGTCACGTGACCCACCCCTGAGGGGTCTCGTGACCCACCTTGAGAGGTCACAGCAGTTTTACAGGGTCCCTGCGCACCTGTTCGGGGAAACAGAAGCCCTCCCTGCCACTCAGAGGAATGCGCGATTTCCCACAGGCCACACTGCCTAGCAGCACCTTCAGCCCCGCACAGACAGTGTGCTAAGGACAGACTTGGGTACCGGGGGCATGGGCGGGGGATATCCCATGGCACTCTCTAAGGGTCCGGTACCCTGTGTGGCCCGGGGAGTGCCCATGCCGTTACTTTACCCCGCAGGACACTTGCATCCAGCAATAAGCAGCCCTCTGCCTCCACGGGGCTCAAACACCTGGGCCCGTTGTGCGAGCACCTGGCGTACGTGGAGGCAAACCCGCAGAGCCCTCTGGCCCGAACCCACCACTGCGAAGATCCCCCTTTTCTTCCATCCTTAAAGGGGTGACGCTTGAGGAGTGGAGGAACATGGGGAGGCCCCAGGAGATGGCTTTTCTCCGAGCCGCGGCTGGCTCGTTTCGGGCCTATACGTGGGCCGCGCATGCGCACTCAGGCTCCCAAGCACACGCCTCCCTCGGCTCACCTGACCCACCCTTTAGAGGTCACAGCAGTTCCACAGGGTCCCTGGGCACCTGTCCGTGGACACAGGAGCCCTCCCTGCCACCCAGGGGACCGCGCGATTTCCCATGGGCCACACTTCCCAGCAGCTCTCCCAGCTCCTCAGAGACAGTGTGCGCAGGAAAGACTTGGGGACCGGGGGCCTGGGCGGGGGATTTTCCAGGGGGCTGTCTGATGGCCAGGCGTCCTCTCTCGCCCTGTGAGTGTCCAAGCCGTCCCTTGACCCCCGCAGGAGACCTGATTCCTGCCATAAGCGGCCCTCTAGCCACATGGGGCCGGGACACCTGGACCCGGTGTGCCAGCAACTGGCCTACATGGAGGCAAACAAACAGACACCTCAGGCCTGACCCCACCACTGCGAAGATCCCACTTTTCTTCCATCCGTTAAGGGGTCACGCTTGAGGAGTGGAAGAACATGGGGAGGCCCCCAGCAGATGGCTTTTCTCCGAGCCGCGGCTGGCTCGTTTTGGGCCTATACGGGGGCCGCGCGTGCGCACTCAGGCTCCCCACGCATGCCTCCCTCGGGTCACGGGACCCACCCTTGAGGTGTCTCCTGACCGATCCTTGAGGGGTCACGTGACCCACACCTGAGGGGTCTCGTGACCCAACCCTGAGGGGTCACGTGACCCACCCCTAAGGGGTCTTGTGACCCACCCCTGAGGGGTCACGTGACCCACCCCTGAGGGGTCACGTGACCCACCCCTGAGGGGTCTCGTGACCCACCCCTGAGGGGTCACGTGACCCACCCCTGAGGGGTCTCGTGACCCACCCTTGAGGGGTCACGTGACCCACACCGGAGGGGTCTCGTGACCCACCCCTGAGGGGTCACGTGACCAACCCCTGAGGGGTCACGTGACCCACCCTTGAGTGGTCACGTGACCCTCCCCTGAGGGGTCTCGTGACCCACCTTGAGAGGTCACAGCAGTTTTACAGGGTCCCTGCGCACCTGTTCGGGGAAACAGAAGCCCTCCCTGCCACTCAGAGGAATGCGCGATTTCCCACAGGCCACACTGCCTAGCAGCACCTTCAGCCCCGCACAGACAGTGTGCTAAGGACAGACTTGGGTACCGGGGGCATGGGCGGGGGATATCCCATGGCACTCTCTAAGGGTCCGGTACCCTGTGTGGCCCGGGGAGTGCCCATGCCGTTACTTTACCCCGCAGGACACTTGCATCCAGCAATAAGCAGCCCTCTGCCTCCACGGGGCTCAAACACCTGGGCCCGTTGTGCGAGCACCTGGCGTACGTGGAGGCAAACCCGCAGAGCCCTCTGGCCCGAACCCACCACTGCCAAGATCCCCCTTTTCTTCCATCCTTAAAGGGGTGACGCTTGAGGAGTGGAGGAACATGGGGAGGCCCCAGGAGATGGCTTTTCTCCGAGCCGCGGCTGGCTCATTTCGGGCCTATACGTGGGCCGCGCATGCGCACTCAGGCTCCCAAGCACACGCCTCCCTCGGCTCACCTGACCCACCCTTTAGAGGTCACAGCAGTTCCACAGGGTCCCTGGGCACCTGTCCGTGGACACAGGAGCCCTCCCTGCCACCCAGGGGACCGCGCGATTTCCCATGGGCCACACTTCCCAGCAGCTCTCCCAGCTCCTCAGAGACAGTGTGCGCAGGAAAGACTTGGGGACCGGGGGCCTGGGCGGGGGATTTTCCAGGGGGCTGTCTGATGGCCAGGCGTCCTCTCTCGCCCTGTGAGTGTCCAAGCCGTCCCTTGACCCCCGCAGGAGACCTGATTCCTGCCATAAGCGGCCCTCTAGCCACATGGGGCCGGGACACCTGGACCCGGTGTGCCAGCAACTGGCCTACATGGAGGCAAACAAACAGACACCTCAGGCCTGACCCCACCACTGCGAAGATCCCACTTTTCTTCCATCCGTTAAGGGGTCACGCTTGAGGAGTGGAAGAACATGGGGAGGCCCCCAGCAGATGGCTTTTCTCCGAGCCGCGGCTGGCTCGTTTTGGGCCTATACGGGGGCCGCGCGTGCGCACTCAGGCTCCCCACGCATGCCTCCCTCGGGTCACGGGACCCACCCTTGAGGTGTCTCCTGACCGATCCTTGAGGGGTCACGTGACCCACACCTGAGGGGTCTCGTGACCCAACCCTGAGGGGTCACGTGACCCACCCCTAAGGGGTCTTGTGACCCACCCCTGAGGGGTCTCGTGACCCACCCTTGAGGGGTCACGTGACCCACCCCTGAGGGGTCTCGTGAACCACCCATGACGGGTCACGTGACCAACCCCTGAGGGGTCACGTGACCCACACCTGAGGGGTCACGTGACCCACCCATGACGGGTCACGTGACCAACCCCTGAGGGGTCACGTGACCCACACCTGAGGGGTCACGTGACCCACCCCTGAGGGGTCTCGTGACCCACCCTTGAGCGGTCACGTGACCCACACCTGAGGGGTCTCGTGACCCACCCCTGAGGGGTCACGTGACCAACCCCTGAGGGGTCACGTGACCCACCCTTGAGTGGTCACGTGACCCACCCCTGAGGGGTCTCGTGACCCACCTTGAGAGGTCACAGCAGTTTTACAGGGTCCCTGCGCACCTGTTCGGGGAAACAGAAGCCCTCCCTGCCACTCAGAGGAATGCGCGATTTCCCACAGGCCACACTGCCTAGCAGCACCTTCAGCCCCGCACAGACAGTGTGCTAAGGACAGACTTGGGTACCGGGGGCATGGGCGGGGGATATCCCATGGCACTCTCTAAGGGTCCGGTACCCTGTGTGGCCCGGGGAGTGCCCATGCCGTTACTTTACCCCGCAGGACACTTGCATCCAGCAATAAGCAGCCCTCTGCCTCCACGGGGCTCAAACACCTGGGCCCGTTGTGCGAGCACCTGGCGTACGTGGAGGCAAACCCGCAGAGCCCTCTGGCCCGAACCCACCACTGCGAAGATCCCCCTTTTCTTCCATCCTTAAAGGGGTGACGCTTGAGGAGTGGAGGAACATGGGGAGGCCCCAGGAGATGGCTTTTCTCCGAGCCGCGGCTGGCTCGTTTCGGGCCTATAGGTGGGCCGCGCATGCGCACTCAGGCTCCCAAGCACACGCCTCCCTCGGCTCACCTGACCCACCCTTTAGAGGTCACAGCAGTTCCACAGGGTCCCTGGGCACCTGTCCGTGGACACAGGAGCCCTCCCTGCCACCCAGGGGACCGCGCGATTTCCCATGGGCCACACTTCCCAGCAGCTCTCCCAGCTCCTCAGAGACAGTGTGCGCAGGAAAGACTTGGGGACCGGGGGCCTGGGCGGGGGATTTTCCAGGGGGCTGTCTGATGGCCAGGCGTCCTCTCTCGCCCTGTGAGTGTCCAAGCCGTCCCTTGACCCCCGCAGGAGACCTGATTCCTGCCATAAGCGGCCCTCTAGCCACATGGGGCCGGGACACCTGGACCCGGTGTGCCAGCAACTGGCCTACATGGAGGCAAACAAACAGACACCTCAGGCCTGACCCCACCACTGCGAAGATCCCACTTTTCTTCCATCCGTTAAGGGGTCACGCTTGAGGAGTGGAAGAACATGGGGAGGCCCCCAGCAGATGGCTTTTCTCCGAGCCGCGGCTGGCTCGTTTTGGGCCTATACGGGGGCCGCGCGTGCGCACTCAGGCTCCCCACGCATGCCTCCCTCGGGTCACGGGACCCACCCTTGAGGTGTCTCCTGACCGATCCTTGAGGGGTCACGTGACCCACACCTGAGGGGTCTCGTGACCCAACCCTGAGGGGTCACGTGACCCACCCCTAAGGGGTCTTGTGACCCACCCCTGAGGGGTCACGTGACCCACCCCTGAGGGGTCACGTGACCCACCCCTGAGGGGTCTCGTGACCCACCCTTGAGGGGTCACGTGACCCACCCCTGAGGGGTCTCGTGAACCACCCATGACGGGTCACGTGACCAACCCCTGAGGGGTCACGTGACCCACACCTGAGGGGTCACGTGACCCACCCATGACGGGTCACGTGACCAACCCCTGAGGGGTCACGTGACCCACACCTGAGGGGTCACGTGACCCACCCCTGAGGGGTCTCGTGACCCACCCCTGAGGGGTCACGTGACCCACCCCTGAGGGGTCTCGTGACCCACCCTTGAGGGGTCACGTGACCCACACCGGAGGGGTCTCGTGACCCACCCCTGAGGGGTCACGTGACCAACCCCTGAGGGGTCACATGACCCACCCTTGAGTGGTCACGTGACCCACCCCTGAGGGGTCTCGTGACCCACCTTGAGAGGTCACAGCAGTTTTACAGGGTCCCTGCGCACCTGTTCGGGGAAACAGAAGCCCTCCCTGCCACTCAGAGGAATGCGCGATTTCCCACAGGCCACACTGCCTAGCAGCACCTTCAGCCCCGCACAGACAGTGTGCTAAGGACAGACTTGGGTACCGGGGGCATGGGCGGGGGATTTCCTATGGCACTCTCTAAGGGTCCGGTACCCTGTGTGGCCCGGGGAGTGCCCATGCCGTTACTTTACCCCGCAGGACACTTGCATCCAGCAATAAGCAGCCCTCTGCCTCCACGGGGCTCAAACACCTGGGCCCGTTGTGCGAGCACCTGGCGTACGTGGAGGCAAACCCGCAGAGCCCTCTGGCCCGAACCCACCACTGCGAAGATCCCCCTTTTCTTCCATCCTTAAAGGGGTGACGCTTGAGGAGTGGAGGAACATGGGGAGGCCCCAGGAGATGGCTTTTCTCCGAGCCGCGGCTGGCTCGTTTCGGGCCTATACGTGGGCCGCGCATGCGCACTCAGGCTCCCAAGCACACGCCTCCCTCGGCTCACATGACCCACCCTTTAGAGGTCACAGCAGTTCCACAGGGTCCCTGGGCACCTGTCCGTGGACATAGGAGCCCTCCCTGCCACCTAGAGGACCACGCGATTTCCGCTGGGGAACACTGCCCGGAAGCACTCCCAGCCTCGCACAGACACTGTGCGCAGGATAGACTTGTGGACCAGGGGCCGGGGCGGGGAATTTTCCAGGGAACTCTCTAAAGGCCAGGTGCCCTCTGTTGCCCTGGGAGTGCCCACGCCGTCCCTTAACCCTGCAGGACACTATCATCCAGCAATAAGCAGGCCTCTGCCTCCACGGGGCTCAAACACCTGGGCCCGTTGTGCGAGCACCTGGCGTACGTGGAGGCAAACCCGCAGAGCCCTCTGGCCCGAACCCACCACTGCGAAGATCCCCCTTTTCTTCCATCCTTAAAGGGGTGACGCTTGAGGAGTGGAGGAACATGGGGAGGCCCCAGGAGATGGCTTTTCTCCGAGCCGCGGCTGGCTCGTTTCGGGCCTATACGTGGGCCGCGCGTGCGCACTCAGGCTCCCAAGCACACGCCTCCCTCGGCTCACCTGACCCACCCTTTAGAGGTCACAGCAGTTCCACAGGGTCCCTGGGCACCTGTCCGTGGACACAGGAGCCCTCCCTGCCACCCAGGGGACCGCGCGATTTCCGCTGGGGAACACAGCCCGGAAGCACTCCCAGCCTCGCACAGACACTGTGCGCAGGATAGACTTGTGGACCAGGGGCCTGGGCGGGGAATTTTCCAGGGAACTCTCTAAAGGCCAGGTGCCCTCTGTTGCCCTGGGAGTGCCCACGCCGTCCCTTAACCCTGCAGGACACTATCATCCAGCAATAAGCAGCCCTCTGCCTCCACGGGGCTCAAACACCTGGGCCCGTTGTGCGAGCACCTGGAGTACGTGGAGGCAAACCCGCAGAGCCCTCTGGCCCGAACCCACCACTGCGAAGATCCCCCTTTTCTTCCATCCTTAAAGGGGTGACGCTTGAGGAGTGGAGGAACATGGGGAGGCCCCAGGAGATGGCTTTTCTCCGAGCCGCGGCTGGCTCGTTTCGGGCCTATACGTGGGCCGCGCATGCGCACTCAGGCTCCCAAGCACACGCCTCCCTCGGCTCACCTGACCCACCCTTTAGAGGTCACAGCAGTTCCACAGGGTCCCTGGGCACCTGTCCGTGGACACAGGAGCCCTCCCTGCCACCCAGGGGACCGCGCGATTTCCCATGGGCCACACTTCCCAGCAGCTCTCCCAGCTCCTCAGAGACAGTGTGCGCAGGAAAGACTTGGGGACCGGGGGCCTGGGCGGGGGATTTTCCAGGGGGCTGTCTGATGGCCAGGCGTCCTCTCTCGCCCTGTGAGTGTCCAAGCCGTCCCTTGACCCCCGCAGGAGACCTGATTCCTGCCATAAGCGGCCCTCTAGCCACATGGGGCCGGGACACCTGGACCCGGTGTGCCAGCAACTGGCCTACATGGAGGCAAACAAACAGACACCTCAGGCCTGACCCCACCACTGCGAAGATCCCACTTTTCTTCCATCCGTAAAGGGGTCACGCTTGAGGAGTGGAAGAACATGGGGAGGCCCCCAGCAGATGGCTTTTCTCCGAGCCGCGGCTGGCTCGTTTTGGGCCTATACGGGGGCCGCGCGTGCGCACTCAGGCTCCCCACGCATGCCTCCCTCGGGTCACGGGACCCACCCTTGAGGTGTCTCCTGACCGATCCTTGAGGGGTCACGTGACCCACACCTGAGGGGTCTCGTGACCCAACCCTGAGGGGTCACGTGACCCACCCCTAAGGGGTCTTGTGACCCACCCCTGAGGGGTCACGTGACCCACCCCTGAGGGGTCACGTGACCCACCCCTGAGGGGTCTCGTGACCCACCCTTGAGGGGTCACGTGACCCACCCCTGAGGGGTCTCGTGACCCACCCTTGAGGGGTCACGTGACCCACACCGGAGGGGTCTCGTGACCCACCCCTGAGGGGTCACGTGACCAACCCCTGAGGGGTCACGTGACCCACCCTTGAGTGGTCACGTGACCCACCCCTGAGGGGTCTCGTGACCCACCTTGAGAGGTCACAGCAGTTTTACAGGGTCCCTGCGCACCTGTTCGGGGAAACAGAAGCCCTCCCTGCCACTCAGAGGAATGCTCGATTTCCCACAGGCCACACTGCCTAGCAGCACCTTCAGCCCCGCACAGACAGTGTGCTAAGGACAGACTTGGGTACCGGGGGCATGGGCGGGGGATATCCCATGGCACTCTCTAAGGGTCCGGTACCCTGTGTGGCCCGGGGAGTGCCCATGCCGTTACTTTACCCCGCAGGACACTTGCATCCAGCAATAAGCAGCCCTCTGCCTCCACGGGGCTCAAACACCTGGGCCCGTTGTGCGAGCACCTGGCGTACGTGGAGGCAAACCCGCAGAGCCCTCTGGCCCGAACCCACCACTGCCAAGATCCCCCTTTTCTTCCATCCTTAAAGGGGTGACGCTTGAGGAGTGGAGGAACATGGGGAGGCCCCAGGAGATGGCTTTTCTCCGAGCCGCGGCTGGCTCGTTTCGGGCCTATACGTGGGCCGCGCATGCGCACTCAGGCTCCCAAGCACACGCCTCCCTCGGCTCACATGACCCACCCTTTAGAGGTCACAGCAGTTCCACAGGGTCCCTGGGCACCTGTCCGTGGACATAGGAGCCCTCCCTGCCACCTAGAGGACCACGCGATTTCCGCTGGGGAACACTGCCCGGAAGCACTCCCAGCCTCGCACAGACACTGTGCGCAGGATAGACTTGTGGACCAGGGGCCGGGGCGGGGAATTTTCCAGGGAACTCTCTAAAGGCCAGGTGCCCTCTGTTGCCCTGGGAGTGCCCACGCCGTCCCTTAACCCTGCAGGACACTATCATCCAGCAATAAGCAGGCCTCTGCCTCCACCGGGCTCAAACACCTGGGCCCGTTGTGCGAGCACCTGGCGTACGTGGAGTCAAACCCGCAGAGCCCTCTGGCCCGAACCCACCACTGCGAAGATCCCCCTTTTCTTCCATCCTTAAAGGGGTGACGCTTGAGGAGTGGAGGAACATGGGGAGGCCCCAGGAGATGGCTTTTCTCCGAGCCGCGGCTGGCTCGTTTCGGGCCTATACGTGGGCCGCGCATGCGCACTCAGGCTCCCAAGCACACGCCTCCCTCGGCTCACCTGACCCACCCTTTAGAGGTCACAGCAGTTCCACAGGGTCCCTGGGCACCTGTCCGTGGACACAGGAGCCCTCCCTGCCACCCAGGGGACCGCGCGATTTCCCATGGGCCACACTTCCCAGCAGCTCTCCCAGCTCCTCAGAGACAGTGTGCGCAGGAAAGACTTGGGGACCGGGGGCCTGGGCGGGGGATTTTCCAGGGGGCTGTCTGATGGCCAGGCGTCCTCTCTCGCCCTGTGAGTGTCCAAGCCGTCCCTTGACCCCCGCAGGAGACCTGATTCCTGCCATAAGCGGCCCTCTAGCCACATGGGGCCGGGACACCTGGACCCGGTGTGCCAGCAACTGGCCTACATGGAGGCAAACAAACAGACACCTCAGGCCTGACCCCACCACTGCGAAGATCCCACTTTTCTTCCATCCGTAAAGGGGTCACGCTTGAGGAGTGGAAGAACATGGGGAGGCCCCCAGCAGATGGCTTTTCTCCGAGCCGCGGCTGGCTCGTTTTGGGCCTATACGGGGGCCGCGCGTGCGCACTCAGGCTCCCCACGCAAGCCTCCCTCGGGTCACGGGACCCACCCTTGAGGTGTCTCCTGACCGACCCTTGAGGGGTCACGTGACCCACCCCTGAGGGGTCTCGTGACCCAACCCCGAGGGGTCACGTGACCCACACCTAAGGGGTCTCGTGACCCACCCCTGAGGGGTCACGTGACCCACCCATGAGGGGTCACGTGACCCACCCCTGAGGGGTCTCGTGAACCACCCATGACGGGTCACGTGACCAACCCCTGAGGGGTCACGTGACCCACACCTGAGGGGTCACGTGACCCACCCCTGAGGCGTCTCGTGACCCACCCTTGAGCGGTCACGTGACCCACACCTGAGGGGTCTCGTGACCCACCCCTGAGGGGTCACGTGACCAACCCCTGAGGGGTCACGTGACCCACCCTTGAGTGGTCACGTGACCCACCCCTGAGGGGTCTCGTGACCCACCTTGAGAGGTCACAGCAGTTTTACAGGGTCCCTGCGCACCTGTTCGGGGAAACAGAAGCCCTCCCTGCCACTCAGAGGAATGCGCGATTTCCCACAGGCCACACTGCCTAGCAGCACCTTCAGCCCCGCACAGACAGTGTGCTAAGGACAGACTTGGGTACCGGGGGCATGGTCGGGGGATTTCCTATGGCACTCTCTAAGGGTCCGGTACCCTGTGTGGCCCGGGGAGTGCCCATGCCGTTACTTTACCCCGCAGGACACTTGCATCCAGCAATAAGCAGCCCTCTGCCTCCACGGGGCTCAAACACCTGGGCCCGTTGTGCGAGCACCTGGCGTACGTGGAGGCAAACCCGCAGAGCCCTCTGGCCCGAACCCACCACTGCCAAGATCCCCCTTTTCTTCCATCCTTAAAGGGGTGACGCTTGAGGAGTGGAGGAACATGGGGAGGCCCCAGGAGATGGCTTTTCTCCGAGCCGCGGCTGGCTCGTTTCGGGCCTATACGTGGGCCGCGCATGCGCACTCAGGCTCCCAAGCACACGCCTCCCTCGGCTCACCTGACCCACCCTTTAGAGGTCACAGCAGTTCCACAGGGTCCCTGGGCACCTGTCCGTGGACACAGGAGCCCTCCCTGCCACCCAGGGGACCGCGCGATTTCCCATGGGCCACACTTCCCAGCAGCTCTCCCAGCTCCTCAGAGACAGTGTGCGCAGGAAAGACTTGGGGACCGGGGGCCTGGGCGGGGGATTTTCCAGGGGGCTGTCTGATGGCCAGGCGTCCTCTCTCGCCCTGTGAGTGTCCAAGCCGTCCCTTGACCCCCGCAGGAGACCTGATTCCTGCCATAAGCGGCCCTCTAGCCACATGGGGCCGGGACACCTGGACCCGGTGTGCCAGCAACTGGCCTACATGGAGGCAAACAAACAGACACCTCAGGCCTGACCCCACCACTGCGAAGATCCCACTTTTCTTCCATCCGTAAAGGGGTCACGCTTGAGGAGTGGAAGAACATGGGGAGGCCCCCAGCAGATGGCTTTTCTCCGAGCCGCGGCTGGCTCGTTTTGGGCCTATACGGGGGCCGCGCGTGCGCACTCAGGCTCCCCACGCATGCCTCCCTCGGGTCACGGGACCCACCCTTGAGGTGTCTCCTGACCGATCCTTGAGGGGTCACGTGACCCACACCTGAGGGGTCTCGTGACCCAACCCTGAGGGGTCACGTGACCCACCCCTAAGGGGTCTTGTGACCCACCCCTGAGGGGTCACGTGACCCACCCCTGAGGGGTCACGTGACCCACCCCTGAGGGGTCTCGTGACCCACCCTTGAGGGGTCACGTGACCCACCCCTGAGGGGTCTCGTGACCCACCCTTGAGGGGTCACGTGACCCACACCGGAGGGGTCTCGTGACCCACCCCTGAGGGGTCACGTGACCAACCCCTGAGGGGTCACGTGACCCACCCTTGAGTGGTCACGTGACCCACCCCTGAGGGGTCTCGTGACCCACCTTGAGAGGTCACAGCAGTTTTACAGGGTCCCTGCGCACCTGTTCGGGGAAACAGAAGCCCTCCCTGCCACTCAGAGGAATGCGCGATTTCCCACAGGCCACACTGCCTAGCAGCACCTTCAGCCCCGCACAGACAGTGTGCTAAGGACAGACTTGGGTACCGGGGGCATGGGCGGGGGATATCCCATGGCACTCTCTAAGGGTCCGGTACCCTGTGTGGCCCGGGGAGTGCCCATGCCGTTACTTTACCCCGCAGGACACTTGCATCCAGCAATAAGCAGCCCTCTGCCTCCACGGGGCTCAAACACCTGGGCCCGTTGTGCGAGCACCTGGCGTACGTGGAGGCAAACCCGCAGAGCCCTCTGGCCCGAACCCACCACTGCCAAGATCCCCCTTTTCTTCCATCCTTAAAGGGGTGACGCTTGAGGAGTGGAGGAACATGGGGAGGCCCCAGGAGATGGCTTTTCTCCGAGCCGCGGCTGGCTCGTTTCGGGCCTATACGTGGGCCGCGCATGCGCACTCAGGCTCCCAAGCACACGCCTCCCTCGGCTCACATGACCCACCCTTTAGAGGTCACAGCAGTTCCACAGGGTCCCTGGGCACCTGTCCGTGGACATAGGAGCCCTCCCTGCCACCTAGAGGACCACGCGATTTCCGCTGGGGAACACTGCCCGGAAGCACTCCCAGCCTCGCACAGACACTGTGCGCAGGATAGACTTGTGGACCAGGGGCCGGGGCGGGGAATTTTCCAGGGAACTCTCTAAAGGCCAGGTGCCCTCTGTTGCCCTGGGAGTGCCCACGCCGTCCCTTAACCCTGCAGGACACTATCATCCAGCAATAAGCAGGCCTCTGCCTCCACCGGGCTCAAACACCTGGGCCCGTTGTGCGAGCACCTGGCGTACGTGGAGTCAAACCCGCAGAGCCCTCTGGCCCGAACCCACCACTGCGAAGATCCCCCTTTTCTTCCATCCTTAAAGGGGTGACGCTTGAGGAGTGGAGGAACATGGGGAGGCCCCAGGAGATGGCTTTTCTCCGAGCCGCGGCTGGCTCGTTTCGGGCCTATACGTGGGCCGCGCATGCGCACTCAGGCTCCCAAGCACACGCCTCCCTCGGCTCACCTGACCCACCCTTTAGAGGTCACAGCAGTTCCACAGGGTCCCTGGGCACCTGTCCGTGGACACAGGAGCCCTCCCTGCCACCCAGGGGACCGCGCGATTTCCCATGGGCCACACTTCCCAGCAGCTCTCCCAGCTCCTCAGAGACAGTGTGCGCAGGAAAGACTTGGGGACCGGGGGCCTGGGCGGGGGATTTTCCAGGGGGCTGTCTGATGGCCAGGCGTCCTCTCTCGCCCTGTGAGTGTCCAAGCCGTCCCTTGACCCCCGCAGGAGACCTGATTCCTGCCATAAGCGGCCCTCTAGCCACATGGGGCCGGGACACCTGGACCCGGTGTGCCAGCAACTGGCCTACATGGAGGCAAACAAACAGACACCTCAGGCCTGACCCCACCACTGCGAAGATCCCACTTTTCTTCCATCCGTAAAGGGGTCACGCTTGAGGAGTGGAAGAACATGGGGAGGCCCCCAGCAGATGGCTTTTCTCCGAGCCGCGGCTGGCTCGTTTTGGGCCTATACGGGGGCCGCGCGTGCGCACTCAGGCTCCCCACGCAAGCCTCCCTCGGGTCACGGGACCCACCCTTGAGGTGTCTCCTGACCGACCCTTGAGGGGTCACGTGACCCACCCCTGAGGGGTCTCGTGACCCAACCCCGAGGGGTCACGTGACCCACACCTAAGGGGTCTCGTGACCCACCCCTGAGGGGTCACGTGACCCACCCATGAGGGGTCACGTGACCCACCCCTGAGGGGTCTCGTGAACCACCCATGACGGGTCACGTGACCAACCCCTGAGGGGTCACGTGACCCACACCTGAGGGGTCACGTGACCCACCCCTGAGGGGTCTCGTGACCCACCCTTGAGCGGTCACGTGACCCACACCTGAGGGGTCTCGTGACCCACCCCTGAGGGGTCACGTGACCAACCCCTGAGGGGTCACGTGACCCACCCTTGAGTGGTCACGTGACCCACCCCTGAGGGGTCTCGTGACCCACCTTGAGAGGTCACAGCAGTTTTACAGGGTCCCTGCGCACCTGTTCGGGGAAACAGAAGCCCTCCCTGCCACTCAGAGGAATGCGCGATTTCCCACAGGCCACACTGCCTAGCAGCACCTTCAGCCCCGCACAGACAGTGTGCTAAGGACAGACTTGGGTACCGGGGGCATGGTCGGGGGATTTCCTATGGCACTCTCTAAGGGTCCGGTACCCTGTGTGGCCCGGGGAGTGCCCATGCCGTTACTTTACCCCGCAGGACACTTGCATCCAGCAATAAGCAGCCCTCTGCCTCCACGGGGCTCAAACACCTGGGCCCGTTGTGCGAGCACCTGGCGTACGTGGAGGCAAACCCGCAGAGCCCTCTGGCCCGAACCCACCACTGCCAAGATCCCCCTTTTCTTCCATCCTTAAAGGGGTGACGCTTGAGGAGTGGAGGAACATGGGGAGGCCCCAGGAGATGGCTTTTCTCCGAGCCGCGGCTGGCTCGTTTCGGGCCTATACGTGGGCCGCGCATGCGCACTCAGGCTCCCAAGCACACGCCTCCCTCGGCTCACCTGACCCACCCTTTAGAGGTCACAGCAGTTCCACAGGGTCCCTGGGCACCTGTCCGTGGACACAGGAGCCCTCCCTGCCACCCAGGGGACCGCGCGATTTCCCATGGGCCACACTTCCCAGCAGCTCTCCCAGCTCCTCAGAGACAGTGTGCGCAGGAAAGACTTGGGGACCGGGGGCCTGGGCGGGGGATTTTCCAGGGGGCTGTCTGATGGCCAGGCGTCCTCTCTCGCCCTGTGAGTGTCCAAGCCGTCCCTTGACCCCCGCAGGAGACCTGATTCCTGCCATAAGCGGCCCTCTAGCCACATGGGGCCGGGACACCTGGACCCGGTGTGCCAGCAACTGGCCTACATGGAGGCAAACAAACAGACACCTCAGGCCTGACCCCACCACTGCGAAGATCCCACTTTTCTTCCATCCGTTAAGGGGTCACGCTTGAGGAGTGGAAGAACATGGGGAGGCCCCCAGCAGATGGCTTTTCTCCGAGCCGCGGCTGGCTCGTTTTGGGCCTATACGGGGGCCGCGCGTGCGCACTCAGGCTCCCCACGCATGCCTCCCTCGGGTCACGGGACCCACCCTTGAGGTGTCTCCTGACCGATCCTTGAGGGGTCACGTGACCCACACCTGAGGGGTCTCGTGACCCAACCCTGAGGGGTCACGTGACCCACCCCTAAGGGGTCTTGTGACCCACCCCTGAGGGGTCACGTGACCCACCCCTGAGGGGTCACGTGACCCACCCCTGAGGGGTCTCGTGACCCACCCCTGAGGGGTCACGTGACCCACCCCTGAGGGGTCTCGTGACCCACCCTTGAGGGGTCACGTGACCCACACCGGAGGGGTCTCGTGACCCACCCCTGAGGGGTCACGTGACCAACCCCTGAGGGGTCACGTGACCCACCCTTGAGTGGTCACGTGACCCACCCCTGAGGGGTCTGGTGACCCACCTTGAGAGGTCACAGCAGTTTTACAGGGTCCCTGCGCACCTGTTCGGGGAAACAGAAGCCCTCCCTGCCACTCAGAGGAATGCGCGATTTCCCACAGGCCACACTGCCTAGCAGCACCTTCAGCCCCGCACAGACAGTGTGCTAAGGACAGACTTGGGTACCGGGGGCATGGGCGGGGGATATCCCATGGCACTCTCTAAGGGTCCGGTACCCTGTGTGGCCCGGGGAGTGCCCATGCCGTTACTTTACCCCGCAGGACACTTGCATCCAGCAATAAGCAGCCCTCTGCCTCCACGGGGCTCAAACACCTGGGCCCGTTGTGCGAGCACCTGGCGTACGTGGAGGCAAACCCGCAGAGCCCTCTGGCCCGAACCCACCACTGCCAAGATCCCCCTTTTCTTCCATCCTTAAAGGGGTGACGCTTGAGGAGTGGAGGAACATGGGGAGGCCCCAGGAGATGGCTTTTCTCCGAGCCGCGGCTGGCTCGTTTCGGGCCTATACGTGGGCCGCGCATGCGCACTCAGGCTCCCAAGCACACGCCTCCCTCGGCTCACCTGACCCACCCTTTAGAGGTCACAGCAGTTCCACAGGGTCCCTGGGCACCTGTCCGTGGACACAGGAGCCCTCCCTGCCACCCAGGGGACCGCGCGATTTCCCATGGGCCACACTTCCCAGCAGCTCTCCCAGCTCCTCAGAGACAGTGTGCGCAGGAAAGACTTGGGGACCGGGGGCCTGGGCGGGGGATTTTCCAGGGGGCTGTCTGATGGCCAGGCGTCCTCTCTCGCCCTGTGAGTGTCCAAGCCGTCCCTTGACCCCCGCAGGAGACCTGATTCCTGCCATAAGCGGCCCTCTAGCCACATGGGGCCGGGACACCTGGACCCGGTGTGCCAGCAACTGGCCTACATGGAGGCAAACAAACAGACACCTCAGGCCTGACCCCACCACTGCGAAGATCCCACTTTTCTTCCATCCGTTAAGGGGTCACGCTTGAGGAGTGGAAGAACATGGGGAGGCCCCCAGCAGATGGCTTTTCTCCGAGCCGCGGCTGGCTCGTTTTGGGCCTATACGGGGGCCGCGCGTGCGCACTCAGGCTCCCCACGCATGCCTCCCTCGGGTCACGGGACCCACCCTTGAGGTGTCTCCTGACCGATCCTTGAGGGGTCACGTGACCCACACCTGAGGGGTCTCGTGACCCAACCCTGAGGGGTCACGTGACCCACCCCTAAGGGGTCTTGTGACCCACCCCTGAGGGGTCACGTGACCCACCCCTGAGGGGTCACGTGACCCACCCCTGAGGGGTCTCGTGACCCACCCCTGAGGGGTCACGTGACCCACCCCTGAGGGGTCTCGTGACCCACCCTTGAGGGGTCACGTGACCCACACCGGAGGGGTCTCGTGACCCACCCCTGAGGGGTCACGTGACCAACCCCTGAGGGGTCACGTGACCCACCCTTGAGTGGTCACGTGACCCACCCCTGAGGGGTCTCGTGACCCACCTTGAGAGGTCACAGCAGTTTTACAGGGTCCCTGCGCACCTGTTCGGGGAAACAGAAGCCCTCCCTGCCACTCAGAGGAATGCGCGATTTCCCACAGGCCACACTGCCTAGCAGCACCTTCAGCCCCGCACAGACAGTGTGCTAAGGACAGACTTGGGTACCGGGGGCATGGGCGGGGGATATCCCATGGCACTCTCTAAGGGTCCGGTACCCTGTGTGGCCCGGGGAGTGCCCATGCCGTTACTTTACCCCGCAGGACACTTGCATCCAGCAATAAGCAGCCCTCTGCCTCCACGGGGCTCAAACACCTGGGCCCGTTGTGCGAGCACCTGGCGTACGTGGAGGCAAACCCGCAGAGCCCTCTGGCCCGAACCCACCACTGCCAAGATCCCCCTTTTCTTCCATCCTTAAAGGGGTGACGCTTGAGGAGTGGAGGAACATGGGGAGGCCCCAGGAGATGGCTTTTCTCCGAGCCGCGGCTGGCTCGTTTCGGGCCTATACGTGGGCCGCGCATGCGCACTCAGGCTCCCAAGCACACGCCTCCCTCGGCTCACCTGACCCACCCTTTAGAGGTCACAGCAGTTCCACAGGGTCCCTGGGCACCTGTCCGTGGACACAGGAGCCCTCCCTGCCACCCAGGGGACCGCGCGATTTCCCATGGGCCACACTTCCCAGCAGCTCTCCCAGCTCCTCAGAGACAGTGTGCGCAGGAAAGACTTGGGGACCGGGGGCCTGGGCGGGGGATTTTCCAGGGGGCTGTCTGATGGCCAGGCGTCCTCTCTCGCCCTGTGAGTGTCCAAGCCGTCCCTTGACCCCCGCAGGAGACCTGATTCCTGCCATAAGCGGCCCTCTAGCCACATGGGGCCGGGACACCTGGACCCGGTGTTCCAGCAACTGGCCTACATGGAGGCAAACAAACAGACACCTCAGGCCTGACCCCACCACTGCGAAGATCCCACATTTCTTCCATCCGTTAAGGGGTCACGCTTGAGGAGTGGAAGAACATGGGGAGGCCCCCAGCAGATGGCTTTTCTCCGAGCCGCGGCTGGCTCGTTTTGGGCCTATACGGGGGCCGCGCGTGCGCACTCAGGCTCCCCACGCATGCCTCCCTCGGGTCACGGGACCCACCCTTGAGGTGTCTCCTGACCGATCCTTGAGGGGTCACGTGACCCACACCTGAGGGGTCTCGTGACCCAACCCTGAGGGGTCACGTGACCCACCCCTAAGGGGTCTTGTGACCCACCCCTGAGGGGTCACGTGACCCACCCCTGAGGGGTCACGTGACCCACCCCTGAGGGGTCTCGTGACCCACCCCTGAGGGGTCACGTGACCCACCCCTGAGGGGTCTCGTGACCCACCCTTGAGGGGTCACGTGACCCACACCGGAGGGGTCTCGTGACCCACCCCTGAGGGGTCACGTGACCAACCCCTGAGGGGTCACGTGACCCACCCTTGAGTGGTCACGTGACCCACCCCTGAGGGGTCTCGTGACCCACCTTGAGAGGTCACAGCAGTTTTACAGGGTCCCTGCGCACCTGTTCGGGGAAACAGAAGCCCTCCCTGCCACTCAGAGGAATGCGCGATTTCCCACAGGCCACACTGCCTAGCAGCACCTTCAGCCCCGCACAGACAGTGTGCTAAGGACAGACTTGGGTACCGGGGGCATGGGCGGGGGATATCCCATGGCACTCTCTAAGGGTCCGGTACCCTGTGTGGCCCGGGGAGTGCCCATGCCGTTACTTTACCCCGCAGGACACTTGCATCCAGCAATAAGCAGCCCTCTGCCTCCACGGGGCTCAAACACCTGGGCCCGTTGTGCGAGCACCTGGCGTACGTGGAGGCAAACCCGCAGAGCCCTCTGGCCCGAACCCACCACTGCGAAGATCCCCCTTTTCTTCCATCCTTAAAGGGGTGACGCTTGAGGAGTGGAGGAACATGGGGAGGCCCCAGGAGATGGCTTTTCTCCGAGCCGCGGCTGGCTCGTTTCGGGCCTATACGTGGGCCGCGCATGCGCACTCAGGCTCCCAAGCACACGCCTCCCTCGGCTCACCTGACCCACCCTTTAGAGGTCACAGCAGTTCCACAGGGTCCCTGGGCACCTGTCCGTGGACACAGGAGCCCTCCCTGCCACCCAGGGGACCGCGCGATTTCCCATGGGCCACACTTCCCAGCAGCTCTCCCAGCTCCTCAGAGACAGTGTGCGCAGGAAAGACTTGGGGACCGGGGGCCTGGGCGGGGGATTTTCCAGGGGGCTGTCTGATGGCCAGGCGTCCTCTCTCGCCCTGTGAGTGTCCAAGCCGTCCCTTGACCCCCGCAGGAGACCTGATTCCTGCCATAAGCGGCCCTCTAGCCACATGGGGCCGGGACACCTGGACCCGGTGTGCCAGCAACTGGCCTACATGGAGGCAAACAAACAGACACCTCAGGCCTGACCCCACCACTGCGAAGATCCCACTTTTCTTCCATCCGTAAAGGGGTCACGCTTGAGGAGTGGAAGAACATGGGGAGGCCCCCAGCAGATGGCTTTTCTCCGAGCCGCGGCTGGCTCGTTTTGGGCCTATACGGGGGCCGCGCGTGCGCACTCAGGCTCCCCACGCATGCCTCCCTCGGGTCACGGGACCCACCCTTGAGGTGTCTCCTGACCGATCCTTGAGGGGTCACGTGACCCACACCTGAGGGGTCTCGTGACCCAACCCTGAGGGGTCACGTGACCCACCCCTAAGGGGTCTTGTGACCCACCCCTGAGGGGTCACGTGACCCACCCCTGAGGGGTCACGTGACCCACCCCTGAGGGGTCTCGTGACCCACCCTTGAGGGGTCACGTGACCCACCCCTGAGGGGTCTCGTGACCCACCCTTGAGGGGTCACGTGACCCACACCGGAGGGGTCTCGTGACCCACCCCTGAGGGGTCACGTGACCAACCCCTGAGGGGTCACGTGACCCACCCTTGAGTGGTCACGTGACCCACCCCTGAGGGGTCTCGTGACCCACCTTGAGAGGTCACAGCAGTTTTACAGGGTCCCTGCGCACCTGTTCGGGGAAACAGAAGCCCTCCCTGCCACTCAGAGGAATGCGCGATTTCCCACAGGCCACACTGCCTAGCAGCACCTTCAGCCCCGCACAGACAGTGTGCTAAGGACAGACTTGGGTACCGGGGGCATGGGCGGGGGATATCCCATGGCACTCTCTAAGGGTCCGGTACCCTGTGTGGCCCGGGGAGTGCCCATGCCGTTACTTTACCCCGCAGGACACTTGCATCCAGCAATAAGCAGCCCTCTGCCTCCACGGGGCTCAAACACCTGGGCCCGTTGTGCGAGCACCTGGCGTACGTGGAGGCAAACCCGCAGAGCCCTCTGGCCCGAACCCACCACTGCCAAGATCCCCCTTTTCTTCCATCCTTAAAGGGGTGACGCTTGAGGAGTGGAGGAACATGGGGAGGCCCCAGGAGATGGCTTTTCTCCGAGCCGCGGCTGGCTCGTTTCGGGCCTATACGTGGGCCGCGCATGCGCACTCAGGCTCCCAAGCACACGCCTCCCTCGGCTCACCTGACCCACCCTTTAGAGGTCACAGCAGTTCCACAGGGTCCCTGGGCACCTGTCCGTGGACACAGGAGCCCTCCCTGCCACCCAGGGGACCGCGCGATTTCCCATGGGCCACACTTCCCAGCAGCTCTCCCAGCTCCTCAGAGACAGTGTGCGCAGGAAAGACTTGGGGACCGGGGGCCTGGGCGGGGGATTTTCCAGGGGGCTGTCTGATGGCCAGGCGTCCTCTCTCGCCCTGTGAGTGTCCAAGCCGTCCCTTGACCCCCGCAGGAGACCTGATTCCTGCCATAAGCGGCCCTCTAGCCACATGGGGCCGGGACACCTGGACCCGGTGTGCCAGCAACTGGCCTACATGGAGGCAAACAAACAGACACCTCAGGCCTGACCCCACCACTGCGAAGATCCCACTTTTCTTCCATCCGTTAAGGGGTCACGCTTGAGGAGTGGAAGAACATGGGGAGGCCCCCAGCAGATGGCTTTTCTCCGAGCCGCGGCTGGCTCGTTTTGGGCCTATACGGGGGCCGCGCGTGCGCACTCAGGCTCCCCACGCATGCCTCCCTCGGGTCACGGGACCCACCCTTGAGGTGTCTCCTGACCGATCCTTGAGGGGTCACGTGACCCACACCTGAGGGGTCTCGTGACCCAACCCTGAGGGGTCACGTGACCCACCCCTAAGGGGTCTTGTGACCCACCCCTGAGGGGTCACGTGACCCACCCCTGAGGGGTCACGTGACCCACCCCTGAGGGGTCTCGTGACCCACCCCTGAGGGGTCACGTGACCCACCCCTGAGGGGTCTCGTGACCCACCCTTGAGGGGTCACGTGACCCACACCGGAGGGGTCTCGTGACCCACCCCTGAGGGGTCACGTGACCAACCCCTGAGGGGTCACGTGACCCACCCTTGAGTGGTCACGTGACCCACCCCTGAGGGGTCTCGTGACCCACCTTGAGAGGTCACAGCAGTTTTACAGGGTCCCTGCGCACCTGTTCGGGGAAACAGAAGCCCTCCCTGCCACTCAGAGGAATGCGCGATTTCCCACAGGCCACACTGCCTAGCAGCACCTTCAGCCCCGCACAGACAGTGTGCTAAGGACAGACTTGGGTACCGGGGGCATGGGCGGGGGATATCCCATGGCACTCTCTAAGGGTCCGGTACCCTGTGTGGCCCGGGGAGTGCCCATGCCGTTACTTTACCCCGCAGGACACTTGCATCCAGCAATAAGCAGCCCTCTGCCTCCACGGGGCTCAAACACCTGGGCCCGTTGTGCGAGCACCTGGCGTACGTGGAGGCAAACCCGCAGAGCCCTCTGGCCCGAACCCACCACTGCGAAGATCCCCCTTTTCTTCCATCCTTAAAGGGGTGACGCTTGAGGAGTGGAGGAACATGGGGTGGCCCCAGGAGATGGCTTTTCTCCGAGCCGCGGCTGGCTCGTTTCGGGCCTATACGTGGGCCGCGCATGCGCACTCAGGCTCCCAAGCACACGCCTCCCTCGGCTCACCTGACCCACCCTTTAGAGGTCACAGCAGTTCCACAGGGTCCCTGGGCACCTGTCCGTGGACACAGGAGCCCTCCCTGCCACCCAGGGGACCGCGCGATTTCCCATGGGCCACACTTCCCAGCAGCTCTCCCAGCTCCTCAGAGACAGTGTGCGCAGGAAAGACTTGGGGACCGGGGGCCTGGGCGGGGGATTTTCCAGGGGGCTGTCTGATGGCCAGGCGTCCTCTCTCGCCCTGTGAGTGTCCAAGCCGTCCCTTGACCCCCGCAGGAGACCTGATTCCTGCCATAAGCGGCCCTCTAGCCACATGGGGCCGGGACACCTGGACCCGGTGTGCCAGCAACTGGCCTACATGGAGGCAAACAAACAGACACCTCAGGCCTGACCCCACCACTGCGAAGATCCCACTTTTCTTCCATCCGTAAAGGGGTCACGCTTGAGGAGTGGAAGAACATGGGGAGGCCCCCAGCAGATGGCTTTTCTCCGAGCCGCGGCTGGCTCGTTTTGGGCCTATACGGGGGCCGCGCGTGCGCACTCAGGCTCCCCACGCATGCCTCCCTCGGGTCACGGGACCCACCCTTGAGGTGTCTCCTGACCGATCCTTGAAGGGTCACGTGACCCACACCTGAGGGGTCTCGTGACCCAACCCTGAGGGGTCACGTGACCCACCCCTAAGGGGTCTTGTGACCCACCCCTGAGGGGTCACGTGACCCACCCCTGAGGGGTCACGTGACCCACCCCTGAGGGGTCTCGTGACCCACCCTTGAGGGGTCACGTGACCCACCCCTGAGGGGTCTCGTGACCCACCCTTGAGGGGTCACGTGACCCACACCGGAGGGGTCTCGTGACCCACCCCTGAGGGGTCACGTGACCAACCCCTGAGGGGTCACGTGACCCACCCTTGAGTGGTCACGTGACCCACCCCTGAGGGGTCTCGTGACCCACCTTGAGAGGTCACAGCAGTTTTACAGGGTCCCTGCGCACCTGTTCGGGGAAACAGAAGCCCTCCCTGCCACTCAGAGGAATGCGCGATTTCCCACAGGCCACACTGCCTAGCAGCACCTTCAGCCCCGCACAGACAGTGTGCTAAGGACAGACTTGGGTACCGGGGGCATGGGCGGGGGATATCCCATGGCACTCTCTAAGGGTCCGGTACCCTGTGTGGCCCGGGGAGTGCCCATGCCGTTACTTTACCCCGCAGGACACTTGCATCCAGCAATAAGCAGCCCTCTGCCTCCACGGGGCTCAAACACCTGGGCCCGTTGTGCGAGCACCTGGCGTACGTGGAGGCAAACCCGCAGAGCCCTCTGGCCCGAACCCACCACTGCCAAGATCCCCCTTTTCTTCCATCCTTAAAGGGGTGACGCTTGAGGAGTGGAGGAACATGGGGAGGCCCCAGGAGATGGCTTTTCTCCGAGCCGCGGCTGGCTCGTTTCGGGCCTATACGTGGGCCGCGCATGCGCACTCAGGCTCCCAAGCACACGCCTCCCTCGGCTCACCTGACCCACCCTTTAGAGGTCACAGCAGTTCCACAGGGTCCCTGGGCACCTGTCCGTGGACACAGGAGCCCTCCCTGCCACCCAGGGGACCGCGCGATTTCCCATGGGCCACACTTCCCAGCAGCTCTCCCAGCTCCTCAGAGACAGTGTGCGCAGGAAAGACTTGGGGACCGGGGGCCTGGGCGGGGGATTTTCCAGGGGGCTGTCTGATGGCCAGGCGTCCTCTCTCGCCCTGTGAGTGTCCAAGCCGTCCCTTGACCCCCGCAGGAGACCTGATTCCTGCCATAAGCGGCCCTCTAGCCACATGGGGCCGGGACACCTGGACCCGGTGTGCCAGCAACTGGCCTACATGGAGGCAAACAAACAGACACCTCAGGCCTGACCCCACCACTGCGAAGATCCCACTTTTCTTCCATCCGTTAAGGGGTCACGCTTGAGGAGTGGAAGAACATGGGGAGGCCCCCAGCAGATGGCTTTTCTCCGAGCCGCGGCTGGCTCGTTTTGGGCCTATACGGGGGCCGCGCGTGCGCACTCAGGCTCCCCACGCATGCCTCCCTCGGGTCACGGGACCCACCCTTGAGGTGTCTCCTGACCGATCCTTGAGGGGTCACGTGACCCACACCTGAGGGGTCTCGTGACCCAACCCTGAGGGGTCACGTGACCCACCCCTAAGGGGTCTTGTGACCCACCCCTGAGGGGTCACGTGACCCACCCCTGAGGGGTCACGTGACCCACCCCTGAGGGGTCTCGTGACCCACCCTTGAGGGGTCACGTGACCCACCCCTGAGGGGTCTCGTGAACCACCCATGACGGGTCACGTGACCAACCCCTGAGGGGTCACGTGACCCACACCTGAGGGGTCACGTGACCCACCCATGACGGGTCACGTGACCAACCCCTGAGGGGTCACGTGACCCACACCTGAGGGGTCACGTGACCCACCCCTGAGGTTTCTCGTGACCCACCCTTGAGCGGTCACGTGACCCACACCTGAGGGGTCTCGTGACCCACCCCTGAGGGGTCACGTGACCAACCCCTGAGGGGTCACGTGACCCACCCTTGAGTGGTCACGTGACCCACCCCTGAGGGGTCTCGTGACCCACCTTGAGAGGTCACAGCAGTTTTACAGGGTCCCTGCGCACCTGTTCGGGGAAACAGAAGCCCTCCCTGCCACTCAGAGGAATGCGCGATTTCCCACAGGCCACACTGCCTAGCAGCACCTTCAGCCCCGCACAGACAGTGTGCTAAGGACAGACTTGGGTACCGGGGGCATGGGCGGGGGATATCCCATGGCACTCTCTAAGGGTCCGGTACCCTGTGTGGCCCGGGGAGTGCCCATGCCGTTACTTTACCCCGCAGGACACTTGCATCCAGCAATAAGCAGCCCTCTGCCTCCACGGGGCTCAAACACCTGGGCCCGTTGTGCGAGCACCTGTCGTACGTGGAGGCAAACCCGCAGAGCCCTCTGGCCCGAACCCACCACTGCGAAGATCCCCCTTTTCTTCCATCCTTAAAGGGGTGACGCTTGAGGAGTGGAGGAACATGGGGAGGCCCCAGGAGATGGCTTTTCTCCGAGCCGCGGCTGGCTCGTTTCGGGCCTATAGGTGGGCCGCGCATGCGCACTCAGGCTCCCAAGCACACGCCTCCCTCGGCTCACCTGACCCACCCTTTAGAGGTCACAGCAGTTCCACAGGGTCCCTGGGCACCTGTCCGTGGACACAGGAGCCCTCCCTGCCACCCAGGGGACCGCGCGATTTCCCATGGGCCACACTTCCCAGCAGCTCTCCCAGCTCCTCAGAGACAGTGTGCGCAGGAAAGACTTGGGGACCGGGGGCCTGGGCGGGGGATTTTCCAGGGGGCTGTCTGATGGCCAGGCGTCCTCTCTCGCCCTGTGAGTGTCCAAGCCGTCCCTTGACCCCCGCAGGAGACCTGATTCCTGCCATAAGCGGCCCTCTAGCCACATGGGGCCGGGACACCTGGACCCGGTGTGCCAGCAACTGGCCTACATGGAGGCAAACAAACAGACACCTCAGGCCTGACCCCACCACTGCGAAGATCCCACTTTTCTTCCATCCGTTAAGGGGTCACGCTTGAGGAGTGGAAGAACATGGGGAGGCCCCCAGCAGATGGCTTTTCTCCGAGCCGCGGCTGGCTCGTTTTGGGCCTATACGGGGGCCGCGCGTGCGCACTCAGGCTCCCCACGCATGCCTCCCTCGGGTCACGGGACCCACCCTTGAGGTGTCTCCTGACCGATCCTTGAGGGGTCACGTGACCCACACCTGAGGGGTCTCGTGACCCAACCCTGAGGGGTCACGTGACCCACCCCTAAGGGGTCTTGTGACCCACCCCTGAGGGGTCACGTGACCCACCCCTGAGGGGTCACGTGACCCACCCCTGAGGGGTCTCGTGACCCACCCTTGAGGGGTCACGTGACCCACCCCTGAGGGGTCTCGTGAACCACCCATGACGGGTCACGTGACCAACCCCTGAGGGGTCACGTGACCCACACCTGAGGGGTCACGTGACCCACCCATGACGGGTCACGTGACCAACCCCTGAGGGGTCACGTGACCCACACCTGAGGGGTCACGTGACCCACCCCTGAGGGGTCTCGTGACCCACCCCTGAGGGGTCACGTGACCCACCCCTGAGGGGTCTCGTGACCCACCCTTGAGGGGTCACGTGACCCACACCGGAGGGGTCTCGTGACCCACCCCTGAGGGGTCACGTGACCAACCCCTGAGGGGTCACGTGACCCACCCTTGAGTGGTCACGTGACCCACCCCTGAGGGGTCTCGTGACCCACCTTGAGAGGTCACAGCAGTTTTACAGGGTCCCTGCGCACCTGTTCGGGGAAACAGAAGCCCTCCCTGCCACTCAGAGGAATGCGCGATTTCCCACAGGCCACACTGCCTAGCAGCACCTTCAGCCCCGCACAGACAGTGTGCTAAGGACAGACTTGGGTACCGGGGGCATGGGCGGGGGATATCCCATGGCACTCTCTAAGGGTCCGGTACCCTGTGTGGCCCGGGGAGTGCCCATGCCGTTACTTTACCCCGCAGGACACTTGCATCCAGCAATAAGCAGCCCTCTGCCTCCACGGGGCTCAAACACCTGGGCCCGTTGTGCGAGCACCTGGCGTACGTGGAGGCAAACCCGCAGAGCCCTCTGGCCCGAACCCACCACTGCCAAGATCCCCCTTTTCTTCCATCCTTAAAGGGGTGACGCTTGAGGAGTGGAGGAACATGGGGAGGCCCCAGGAGATGGCTTTTCTCCGAGCCGCGGCTGGCTCGTTTCGGGCCTATACGTGGGCCGCGCATGCGCACTCAGGCTCCCAAGCACACGCCTCCCTCGGCTCACCTGACCCACCCTTTAGAGGTCACAGCAGTTCCACAGGGTCCCTGGGCACCTGTCCGTGGACACAGGAGCCCTCCCTGCCACCCAGGGGACCGCGCGATTTCCCATGGGCCACACTTCCCAGCAGCTCTCCCAGCTCCTCAGAGACAGTGTGCGCAGGAAAGACTTGGGGACCGGGGGCCTGGGCGGGGGATTTTCCAGGGGGCTGTCTGATGGCCAGGCGTCCTCTCTCGCCCTGTGAGTGTCCAAGCCGTCCCTTGACCCCCGCAGGAGACCTGATTCCTGCCATAAGCGGCCCTCTAGCCACATGGGGCCGGGACACCTGGACCCGGTGTGCCAGCAACTGGCCTACATGGAGGCAAACAAACAGACACCTCAGGCCTGACCCCACCACTGCGAAGATCCCACTTTTCTTCCATCCGTTAAGGGGTCACGCTTGAGGAGTGGAAGAACATGGGGAGGCCCCCAGCAGATGGCTTTTCTCCGAGCCGCGGCTGGCTCGTTTTGGGCCTATACGGGGGCCGCGCGTGCGCACTCAGGCTCCCCACGCATGCCTCCCTCGGGTCACGGGACCCACCCTTGAGGTGTCTCCTGACCGATCCTTGAGGGGTCACGTGACCCACACCTGAGGGGTCTCGTGACCCAACCCTGAGGGGTCACGTGACCCACCCCTAAGGGGTCTTGTGACCCACCCCTGAGGGGTCACGTGACCCACCCCTGAGGGGTCACGTGACCCACCCCTGAGGGGTCTCGTGACCCACCCCTGAGGGGTCACGTGACCCACCCCTGAGGGGTCTCGTGACCCACCCTTGAGGGGTCACGTGACCCACACCGGAGGGGTCTCGTGACCCACCCCTGAGGGGTCACGTGACCAACCCCTGAGGGGTCACGTGACCCACCCTTGAGTGGTCACGTGACCCTCCCCTGAGGGGTCTCGTGACCCACCTTGAGAGGTCACAGCAGTTTTACAGGGTCCCTGCGCACCTGTTCGGGGAAACAGAAGCCCTCCCTGCCACTCAGAGGAATGCGCGATTTCCCACAGGCCACACTGCCTAGCAGCACCTTCAGCCCCGCACAGACAGTGTGCTAAGGACAGACTTGGGTACCGGGGGCATGGGCGGGGGATATCCCATGGCACTCTCTAAGGGTCCGGTACCCTGTGTGGCCCGGGGAGTGCCCATGCCGTTACTTTACCCCGCAGGACACTTGCATCCAGCAATAAGCAGCCCTCTGCCTCCACGGGGCTCAAACACCTGGGCCCGTTGTGCGAGCACCTGGCGTACGTGGAGGCAAACCCGCAGAGCCCTCTGGCCCGAACCCACCACTGCCAAGATCCCCCTTTTCTTCCATCCTTAAAGGGGTGACGCTTGAGGAGTGGAGGAACATGGGGAGGCCCCAGGAGATGGCTTTTCTCCGAGCCGCGGCTGGCTCGTTTCGGGCCTATACGTGGGCCGCGCATGCGCACTCAGGCTCCCAAGCACACGCCTCCCTCGGCTCACCTGACCCACCCTTTAGAGGTCACAGCAGTTCCACAGGGTCCCTGGGCACCTGTCCGTGGACACAGGAGCCCTCCCTGCCACCCAGGGGACCGCGCGATTTCCCATGGGCCACACTTCCCAGCAGCTCTCCCAGCTCCTCAGAGACAGTGTGCGCAGGAAAGACTTGGGGACCGGGGGCCTGGGCGGGGGATTTTCCAGGGGGCTGTCTGATGGCCAGGCGTCCTCTCTCGCCCTGTGAGTGTCCAAGCCGTCCCTTGACCCCCGCAGGAGACCTGATTCCTGCCATAAGCGGCCCTCTAGCCACATGGGGCCGGGACACCTGGACCCGGTGTGCCAGCAACTGGCCTACATGGAGGCAAACAAACAGACACCTCAGGCCTGACCCCACCACTGCGAAGATCCCACTTTTCTTCCATCCGTTAAGGGGTCACGCTTGAGGAGTGGAAGAACATGGGGAGGCCCCCAGCAGATGGCTTTTCTCCGAGCCGCGGCTGGCTCGTTTTGGGCCTATACGGGGGCCGCGCGTGCGCACTCAGGCTCCCCACGCATGCCTCCCTCGGGTCACGGGACCCACCCTTGAGGTGTCTCCTGACCGATCCTTGAGGGGTCACGTGACCCACACCTGAGGGGTCTCGTGACCCAACCCTGAGGGGTCACGTGACCCACCCCTAAGGGGTCTTGTGACCCACCCCTGAGGGGTCTCGTGACCCACCCTTGAGGGGTCACGTGACCCACCCCTGAGGGGTCTCGTGAACCACCCATGACGGGTCACGTGACCAACCCCTGAGGGGTCACGTGACCCACACCTGAGGGGTCACGTGACCCACCCATGACGGGTCACGTGACCAACCCCTGAGGGGTCACGTGACCCACACCTGAGGGGTCACGTGACCCACCCCTGAGGGGTCTCGTGACCCACCCTTGAGCGGTCACGTGACCCACACCTGAGGGGTCTCGTGACCCACCCCTGAGGGGTCACGTGACCAACCCCTGAGGGGTCACGTGACCCACCCTTGAGTGGTCACGTGACCCACCCCTGAGGGGTCTCGTGACCCACCTTGAGAGGTCACAGCAGTTTTACAGGGTCCCTGCGCACCTGTTCGGGGAAACAGAAGCCCTCCCTGCCACTCAGAGGAATGCGCGATTTCCCACAGGCCACACTGCCTAGCAGCACCTTCAGCCCCGCACAGACAGTGTGCTAAGGACAGACTTGGGTACCGGGGGCATGGGCGGGGGATATCCCATGGCACTCTCTAAGGGTCCGGTACCCTGTGTGGCCCGGGGAGTGCCCATGCCGTTACTTTACCCCGCAGGACACTTGCATCCAGCAATAAGCAGCCCTCTGCCTCCACGGGGCTCAAACACCTGGGCCCGTTGTGCGAGCACCTGGCGTACGTGGAGGCAAACCCGCAGAGCCCTCTGGCCCGAACCCACCACTGCGAAGATCCCCCTTTTCTTCCATCCTTAAAGGGGTGACGCTTGAGGAGTGGAGGAACATGGGGAGGCCCCAGGAGATGGCTTTTCTCCGAGCCGCGGCTGGCTCGTTTCGGGCCTATAGGTGGGCCGCGCATGCGCACTCAGGCTCCCAAGCACACGCCTCCCTCGGCTCACCTGACCCACCCTTTAGAGGTCACAGCAGTTCCACAGGGTCCCTGGGCACCTGTCCGTGGACACAGGAGCCCTCCCTGCCACCCAGGGGACCGCGCGATTTCCCATGGGCCACACTTCCCAGCAGCTCTCCCAGCTCCTCAGAGACAGTGTGCGCAGGAAAGACTTGGGGACCGGGGGCCTGGGCGGGGGATTTTCCAGGGGGCTGTCTGATGGCCAGGCGTCCTCTCTCGCCCTGTGAGTGTCCAAGCCGTCCCTTGACCCCCGCAGGAGACCTGATTCCTGCCATAAGCGGCCCTCTAGCCACATGGGGCCGGGACACCTGGACCCGGTGTGCCAGCAACTGGCCTACATGGAGGCAAACAAACAGACACCTCAGGCCTGACCCCACCACTGCGAAGATCCCACTTTTCTTCCATCCGTTAAGGGGTCACGCTTGAGGAGTGGAAGAACATGGGGAGGCCCCCAGCAGATGGCTTTTCTCCGAGCCGCGGCTGGCTCGTTTTGGGCCTATACGGGGGCCGCGCGTGCGCACTCAGGCTCCCCACGCATGCCTCCCTCGGGTCACGGGACCCACCCTTGAGGTGTCTCCTGACCGATCCTTGAGGGGTCACGTGACCCACACCTGAGGGGTCTCGTGACCCAACCCTGAGGGGTCACGTGACCCACCCCTAAGGGGTCTTGTGACCCACCCCTGAGGGGTCACGTGACCCACCCCTGAGGGGTCACGTGACCCACCCCTGAGGGGTCTCGTGACCCACCCTTGAGGGGTCACGTGACCCACCCCTGAGGGGTCTCGTGAACCACCCATGACGGGTCACGTGACCAACCCCTGAGGGGTCACGTGACCCACACCTGAGGGGTCACGTGACCCACCCATGACGGGTCACGTGACCAACCCCTGAGGGGTCACGTGACCCACACCTGAGGGGTCACGTGACCCACCCCTGAGGGGTCTCGTGACCCACCCCTGAGGGGTCACGTGACCCACCCCTGAGGGGTCTCGTGACCCACCCTTGAGGGGTCACGTGACCCACACCGGAGGGGTCTCGTGACCCACCCCTGAGGGGTCACGTGACCAACCCCTGAGGGGTCACATGACCCACCCTTGAGTGGTCACGTGACCCACCCCTGAGGGGTCTCGTGACCCACCTTGAGAGGTCACAGCAGTTTTACAGGGTCCCTGCGCACCTGTTCGGGGAAACAGAAGCCCTCCCTGCCACTCAGAGGAATGCGCGATTTCCCACAGGCCACACTGCCTAGCAGCACCTTCAGCCCCGCACAGACAGTGTGCTAAGGACAGACTTGGGTACCGGGGGCATGGGCGGGGGATTTCCTATGGCACTCTCTAAGGGTCCGGTACCCTGTGTGGCCCGGGGAGTGCCCATGCCGTTACTTTACCCCGCAGGACACTTGCATCCAGCAATAAGCAGCCCTCTGCCTCCACGGGGCTCAAACACCTGGGCCCGTTGTGCGAGCACCTGGCGTACGTGGAGGCAAACCCGCAGAGCCCTCTGGCCCGAACCCACCACTGCGAAGATCCCCCTTTTCTTCCATCCTTAAAGGGGTGACGCTTGAGGAGTGGAGGAACATGGGGAGGCCCCAGGAGATGGCTTTTCTCCGAGCCGCGGCTGGCTCGTTTCGGGCCTATACGTGGGCCGCGCATGCGCACTCAGGCTCCCAAGCACACGCCTCCCTCGGCTCACATGACCCACCCTTTAGAGGTCACAGCAGTTCCACAGGGTCCCTGGGCACCTGTCCGTGGACATAGGAGCCCTCCCTGCCACCTAGAGGACCACGCGATTTCCGCTGGGGAACACTGCCCGGAAGCACTCCCAGCCTCGCACAGACACTGTGCGCAGGATAGACTTGTGGACCAGGGGCCGGGGCGGGGAATTTTCCAGGGAACTCTCTAAAGGCCAGGTGCCCTCTGTTGCCCTGGGAGTGCCCACGCCGTCCCTTAACCCTGCAGGACACTATCATCCAGCAATAAGCAGGCCTCTGCCTCCACGGGGCTCAAACACCTGGGCCCGTTGTGCGAGCACCTGGCGTACGTGGAGGCAAACCCGCAGAGCCCTCTGGCCCGAACCCACCACTGCGAAGATCCCCCTTTTCTTCCATCCTTAAAGGGGTGACGCTTGAGGAGTGGAGGAACATGGGGAGGCCCCAGGAGATGGCTTTTCTCCGAGCCGCGGCTGGCTCGTTTCGGGCCTATACGTGGGCCGCGCGTGCGCACTCAGGCTCCCAAGCACACGCCTCCCTCGGCTCACCTGACCCACCCTTTAGAGGTCACAGCAGTTCCACAGGGTCCCTGGGCACCTGTCCGTGGACACAGGAGCCCTCCCTGCCACCCAGGGGACCGCGCGATTTCCGCTGGGGAACACAGCCCGGAAGCACTCCCAGCCTCGCACAGACACTGTGCGCAGGATAGACTTGTGGACCAGGGGCCTGGGCGGGGAATTTTCCAGGGAACTCTCTAAAGGCCAGGTGCCCTCTGTTGCCCTGGGAGTGCCCACGCCGTCCCTTAACCCTGCAGGACACTATCATCCAGCAATAAGCAGCCCTCTGCCTCCACGGGGCTCAAACACCTGGGCCCGTTGTGCGAGCACCTGGAGTACGTGGAGGCAAACCCGCAGAGCCCTCTGGCCCGAACCCACCACTGCGAAGATCCCCCTTTTCTTCCATCCTTAAAGGGGTGACGCTTGAGGAGTGGAGGAACATGGGGAGGCCCCAGGAGATGGCTTTTCTCCGAGCCGCGGCTGGCTCGTTTCGGGCCTATACGTGGGCCGCGCATGCGCACTCAGGCTCCCAAGCACACGCCTCCCTCGGCTCACCTGACCCACCCTTTAGAGGTCACAGCAGTTCCACAGGGTCCCTGGGCACCTGTCCGTGGACACAGGAGCCCTCCCTGCCACCCAGGGGACCGCGCGATTTCCCATGGGCCACACTTCCCAGCAGCTCTCCCAGCTCCTCAGAGACAGTGTGCGCAGGAAAGACTTGGGGACCGGGGGCCTGGGCGGGGGATTTTCCAGGGGGCTGTCTGATGGCCAGGCGTCCTCTCTCGCCCTGTGAGTGTCCAAGCCGTCCCTTGACCCCCGCAGGAGACCTGATTCCTGCCATAAGCGGCCCTCTAGCCACATGGGGCCGGGACACCTGGACCCGGTGTGCCAGCAACTGGCCTACATGGAGGCAAACAAACAGACACCTCAGGCCTGACCCCACCACTGCGAAGATCCCACTTTTCTTCCATCCGTAAAGGGGTCACGCTTGAGGAGTGGAAGAACATGGGGAGGCCCCCAGCAGATGGCTTTTCTCCGAGCCGCGGCTGGCTCGTTTTGGGCCTATACGGGGGCCGCGCGTGCGCACTCAGGCTCCCCACGCATGCCTCCCTCGGGTCACGGGACCCACCCTTGAGGTGTCTCCTGACCGATCCTTGAGGGGTCACGTGACCCACACCTGAGGGGTCTCGTGACCCAACCCTGAGGGGTCACGTGACCCACCCCTAAGGGGTGTTGTGACCCACCCCTGAGGGGTCACGTGACCCACCCCTGAGGGGTCACGTGACCCACCCCTGAGGGGTCTCGTGACCCACCCTTGAGGGGTCACGTGACCCACCCCTGAGGGGTCTCGTGACCCACCCTTGAGGGGTCACGTGACCCACACCGGATGGGTCTCGTGACCCACCCCTGAGGGGTCACGTGACCAACCCCTGAGGGGTCACGTGACCCACCCTTGAGTGGTCACGTGACCCACCCCTGAGGGGTCTCGTGACCCACCTTGAGAGGTCACAGCAGTTTTACAGGGTCCCTGCGCACCTGTTCGGGGAAACAGAAGCCCTCCCTGCCACTCAGAGGAATGCTCGATTTCCCACAGGCCACACTGCCTAGCAGCACCTTCAGCCCCGCACAGACAGTGTGCTAAGGACAGACTTGGGTACCGGGGGCATGGGCGGGGGATATCCCATGGCACTCTCTAAGGGTCCGGTACCCTGTGTGGCCCGGGGAGTGCCCATGCCGTTACTTTACCCCGCAGGACACTTGCATCCAGCAATAAGCAGCCCTCTGCCTCCACGGGGCTCAAACACCTGGGCCCGTTGTGCGAGCACCTGGCGTACGTGGAGGCAAACCCGCAGAGCCCTCTGGCCCGAACCCACCACTGCCAAGATCCCCCTTTTCTTCCATCCTTAAAGGGGTGACGCTTGAGGAGTGGAGGAACATGGGGAGGCCCCAGGAGATGGCTTTTCTCCGAGCCGCGGCTGGCTCGTTTCGGGCCTATACGTGGGCCGCGCATGCGCACTCAGGCTCCCAAGCACACGCCTCCCTCGGCTCACATGACCCACCCTTTAGAGGTCACAGCAGTTCCACAGGGTCCCTGGGCACCTGTCCGTGGACATAGGAGCCCTCCCTGCCACCTAGAGGACCACGCGATTTCCGCTGGGGAACACTGCCCGGAAGCACTCCCAGCCTCGCACAGACACTGTGCGCAGGATAGACTTGTGGACCAGGGGCCGGGGCGGGGAATTTTCCAGGGAACTCTCTAAAGGCCAGGTGCCCTCTGTTGCCCTGGGAGTGCCCACGCCGTCCCTTAACCCTGCAGGACACTATCATCCAGCAATAAGCAGGCCTCTGCCTCCACCGGGCTCAAACACCTGGGCCCGTTGTGCGAGCACCTGGCGTACGTGGAGTCAAACCCGCAGAGCCCTCTGGCCCGAACCCACCACTGCGAAGATCCCCCTTTTCTTCCATCCTTAAAGGGGTGACGCTTGAGGAGTGGAGGAACATGGGGAGGCCCCAGGAGATGGCTTTTCTCCGAGCCGCGGCTGGCTCGTTTCGGGCCTATACGTGGGCCGCGCATGCGCACTCAGGCTCCCAAGCACACGCCTCCCTCGGCTCACCTGACCCACCCTTTAGAGGTCACAGCAGTTCCACAGGGTCCCTGGGCACCTGTCCGTGGACACAGGAGCCCTCCCTGCCACCCAGGGGACCGCGCGATTTCCCATGGGCCACACTTCCCAGCAGCTCTCCCAGCTCCTCAGAGACAGTGTGCGCAGGAAAGACTTGGGGACCGGGGGCCTGGGCGGGGGATTTTCCAGGGGGCTGTCTGATGGCCAGGCGTCCTCTCTCGCCCTGTGAGTGTCCAAGCCGTCCCTTGACCCCCGCAGGAGACCTGATTCCTGCCATAAGCGGCCCTCTAGCCACATGGGGCCGGGACACCTGGACCCGGTGTGCCAGCAACTGGCCTACATGGAGGCAAACAAACAGACACCTCAGGCCTGACCCCACCACTGCGAAGATCCCACTTTTCTTCCATCCGTAAAGGGGTCACGCTTGAGGAGTGGAAGAACATGGGGAGGCCCCCAGCAGATGGCTTTTCTCCGAGCCGCGGCTGGCTCGTTTTGGGCCTATACGGGGGCCGCGCGTGCGCACTCAGGCTCCCCACGCAAGCCTCCCTCGGGTCACGGGACCCACCCTTGAGGTGTCTCCTGACCGACCCTTGAGGGGTCACGTGACCCACCCCTGAGGGGTCTCGTGACCCAACCCCGAGGGGTCACGTGACCCACACCTAAGGGGTCTCGTGACCCACCCCTGAGGGGTCACGTGACCCACCCATGAGGGGTCACGTGACCCACCCCTGAGGGGTCTCGTGAACCACCCATGACGGGTCACGTGACCAACCCCTGAGGGGTCACGTGACCCACACCTGAGGGGTCACGTGACCCACCCCTGAGGGGTCTCGTGACCCACCCTTGAGCGGTCACGTGACCCACACCTGAGGGGTCTCGTGACCCACCCCTGAGGGGTCACGTGACCAACCCCTGAGGGGTCACGTGACCCACCCTTGAGTGGTCACGTGACCCACCCCTGAGGGGTCTCGTGACCCACCTTGAGAGGTCACAGCAGTTTTACAGGGTCCCTGCGCACCTGTTCGGGGAAACAGAAGCCCTCCCTGCCACTCAGAGGAATGCGCGATTTCCCACAGGCCACACTGCCTAGCAGCACCTTCAGCCCCGCACAGACAGTGTGCTAAGGACAGACTTGGGTACCGGGGGCATGGTCGGGGGATTTCCTATGGCACTCTCTAAGGGTCCGGTACCCTGTGTGGCCCGGGGAGTGCCCATGCCGTTACTTTACCCCGCAGGACACTTGCATCCAGCAATAAGCAGCCCTCTGCCTCCACGGGGCTCAAACACCTGGGCCCGTTGTGCGAGCACCTGGCGTACGTGGAGGCAAACCCGCAGAGCCCTCTGGCCCGAACCCACCACTGCCAAGATCCCCCTTTTCTTCCATCCTTAAAGGGGTGACGCTTGAGGAGTGGAGGAACATGGGGAGGCCCCAGGAGATGGCTTTTCTCCGAGCCGCGGCTGGCTCGTTTCGGGCCTATACGTGGGCCGCGCATGCGCACTCAGGCTCCCAAGCACACGCCTCCCTCGGCTCACCTGACCCACCCTTTAGAGGTCACAGCAGTTCCACAGGGTCCCTGGGCACCTGTCCGTGGACACAGGAGCCCTCCCTGCCACCCAGGGGACCGCGCGATTTCCCATGGGCCACACTTCCCAGCAGCTCTCCCAGCTCCTCAGAGACAGTGTGCGCAGGAAAGACTTGGGGACCGGGGGCCTGGGCGGGGGATTTTCCAGGGGGCTGTCTGATGGCCAGGCGTCCTCTCTCGCCCTGTGAGTGTCCAAGCCGTCCCTTGACCCCCGCAGGAGACCTGATTCCTGCCATAAGCGGCCCTCTAGCCACATGGGGCCGGGACACCTGGACCTGGTGTGCCAGCAACTGGCCTACATGGAGGCAAACAAACAGACACCTCAGGCCTGACCCCACCACTGCGAAGATCCCACTTTTCTTCCATCCGTAAAGGGGTCACGCTTGAGGAGTGGAAGAACATGGGGAGGCCCCCAGCAGATGGCTTTTCTCCGAGCCGCGGCTGGCTCGTTTTGGGCCTATACGGGGGCCGCGCGTGCGCACTCAGGCTCCCCACGCATGCCTCCCTCGGGTCACGGGACCCACCCTTGAGGTGTCTCCTGACCGATCCTTGAGGGGTCACGTGACCCACACCTGAGGGGTCTCGTGACCCAACCCTGAGGGGTCACGTGACCCACCCCTAAGGGGTCTTGTGACCCACCCCTGAGGGGTCACGTGACCCACCCCTGAGGGGTCACGTGACCCACCCCTGAGGGGTCTCGTGACCCACCCTTGAGGGGTCACGTGACCCACCCCTGAGGGGTCTCGTGACCCACCCTTGAGGGGTCACGTGACCCACACCGGAGGGGTCTCGTGACCCACCCCTGAGGGGTCACGTGACCAACCCCTGAGGGGTCACGTGACCCACCCTTGAGTGGTCACGTGACCCACCCCTGAGGGGTCTCGTGACCCACCTTGAGAGGTCACAGCAGTTTTACAGGGTCCCTGCGCACCTGTTCGGGGAAACAGAAGCCCTCCCTGCCACTCAGAGGAATGCGCGATTTCCCACAGGCCACACTGCCTAGCAGCACCTTCAGCCCCGCACAGACAGTGTGCTAAGGACAGACTTGGGTACCGGGGGCATGGGCGGGGGATATCCCATGGCACTCTCTAAGGGTCCGGTACCCTGTGTGGCCCGGGGAGTGCCCATGCCGTTACTTTACCCCGCAGGACACTTGCATCCAGCAATAAGCAGCCCTCTGCCTCCACGGGGCTCAAACACCTGGGCCCGTTGTGCGAGCACCTGGCGTACGTGGAGGCAAACCCGCAGAGCCCTCTGGCCCGAACCCACCACTGCCAAGATCCCCCTTTTCTTCCATCCTTAAAGGGGTGACGCTTGAGGAGTGGAGGAACATGGGGAGGCCCCAGGAGATGGCTTTTCTCCGAGCCGCGGCTGGCTCGTTTCGGGCCTATACGTGGGCCGCGCATGCGCACTCAGGCTCCCAAGCACACGCCTCCCTCGGCTCACATGACCCACCCTTTAGAGGTCACAGCAGTTCCACAGGGTCCCTGGGCACCTGTCCGTGGACATAGGAGCCCTCCCTGCCACCTAGAGGACCACGCGATTTCCGCTGGGGAACACTGCCCGGAAGCACTCCCAGCCTCGCACAGACACTGTGCGCAGGATAGACTTGTGGACCAGGGGCCGGGGCGGGGAATTTTCCAGGGAACTCTCTAAAGGCCAGGTGCCCTCTGTTGCCCTGGGAGTGCCCACGCCGTCCCTTAACCCTGCAGGACACTATCATCCAGCAATAAGCAGGCCTCTGCCTCCACCGGGCTCAAACACCTGGGCCCGTTGTGCGAGCACCTGGCGTACGTGGAGTCAAACCCGCAGAGCCCTCTGGCCCGAACCCACCACTGCGAAGATCCCCCTTTTCTTCCATCCTTAAAGGGGTGACGCTTGAGGAGTGGAGGAACATGGGGAGGCCCCAGGAGATGGCTTTTCTCCGAGCCGCGGCTGGCTCGTTTCGGGCCTATACGTGGGCCGCGCATGCGCACTCAGGCTCCCAAGCACACGCCTCCCTCGGCTCACCTGACCCACCCTTTAGAGGTCACAGCAGTTCCACAGGGTCCCTGGGCACCTGTCCGTGGACACAGGAGCCCTCCCTGCCACCCAGGGGACCGCGCGATTTCCCATGGGCCACACTTCCCAGCAGCTCTCCCAGCTCCTCAGAGACAGTGTGCGCAGGAAAGACTTGGGGACCGGGGGCCTGGGCGGGGGATTTTCCAGGGGGCTGTCTGATGGCCAGGCGTCCTCTCTCGCCCTGTGAGTGTCCAAGCCGTCCCTTGACCCCCGCAGGAGACCTGATTCCTGCCATAAGCGGCCCTCTAGCCACATGGGGCCGGGACACCTGGACCCGGTGTGCCAGCAACTGGCCTACATGGAGGCAAACAAACAGACACCTCAGGCCTGACCCCACCACTGCGAAGATCCCACTTTTCTTCCATCCGTAAAGGGGTCACGCTTGAGGAGTGGAAGAACATGGGGAGGCCCCCAGCAGATGGCTTTTCTCCGAGCCGCGGCTGGCTCGTTTTGGGCCTATACGGGGGCCGCGCGTGCGCACTCAGGCTCCCCACGCAAGCCTCCCTCGGGTCACGGGACCCACCCTTGAGGTGTCTCCTGACCGACCCTTGAGGGGTCACGTGACCCACCCCTGAGGGGTCTCGTGACCCAACCCCGAGGGGTCACGTGACCCACACCTAAGGGGTCTCGTGACCCACCCCTGAGGGGTCACGTGACCCACCCATGAGGGGTCACGTGACCCACCCCTGAGGGGTCTCGTGAACCACCCATGACGGGTCACGTGACCAACCCCTGAGGGGTCACGTGACCCACACCTGAGGGGTCACGTGACCCACCCCTGAGGGGTCTCGTGACCCACCCTTGAGCGGTCACGTGACCCACACCTGAGGGGTCTCGTGACCCACCCCTGAGGGGTCACGTGACCAACCCCTGAGGGGTCACGTGACCCACCCTTGAGTGGTCACGTGACCCACCCCTGAGGGGTCTCGTGACCCACCTTGAGAGGTCACAGCAGTTTTACAGGGTCCCTGCGCACCTGTTCGGGGAAACAGAAGCCCTCCCTGCCACTCAGAGGAATGCGCGATTTCCCACAGGCCACACTGCCTAGCAGCACCTTCAGCCCCGCACAGACAGTGTGCTAAGGACAGACTTGGGTACCGGGGGCATGGTCGGGGGATTTCCTATGGCACTCTCTAAGGGTCCGGTACCCTGTGTGGCCCGGGGAGTGCCCATGCCGTTACTTTACCCCGCAGGACACTTGCATCCAGCAATAAGCAGCCCTCTGCCTCCACGGGGCTCAAACACCTGGGCCCGTTGTGCGAGCACCTGGCGTACGTGGAGGCAAACCCGCAGAGCCCTCTGGCCCGAACCCACCACTGCCAAGATCCCCCTTTTCTTCCATCCTTAAAGGGGTGACGCTTGAGGAGTGGAGGAACATGGGGAGGCCCCAGGAGATGGCTTTTCTCCGAGCCGCGGCTGGCTCGTTTCGGGCCTATACGTGGGCCGCGCATGCGCACTCAGGCTCCCAAGCACACGCCTCCCTCGGCTCACCTGACCCACCCTTTAGAGGTCACAGCAGTTCCACAGGGTCCCTGGGCACCTGTCCGTGGACACAGGAGCCCTCCCTGCCACCCAGGGGACCGCGCGATTTCCCATGGGCCACACTTCCCAGCAGCTCTCCCAGCTCCTCAGAGACAGTGTGCGCAGGAAAGACTTGGGGACCGGGGGCCTGGGCGGGGGATTTTCCAGGGGGCTGTCTGATGGCCAGGCGTCCTCTCTCGCCCTGTGAGTGTCCAAGCCGTCCCTTGACCCCCGCAGGAGACCTGATTCCTGCCATAAGCGGCCCTCTAGCCACATGGGGCCGGGACACCTGGACCCGGTGTGCCAGCAACTGGCCTACATGGAGGCAAACAAACAGACACCTCAGGCCTGACCCCACCACTGCGAAGATCCCACTTTTCTTCCATCCGTTAAGGGGTCACGCTTGAGGAGTGGAAGAACATGGGGAGGCCCCCAGCAGATGGCTTTTCTCCGAGCCGCGGCTGGCTCGTTTTGGGCCTATACGGGGGCCGCGCGTGCGCACTCAGGCTCCCCACGCATGCCTCCCTCGGGTCACGGGACCCACCCTTGAGGTGTCTCCTGACCGATCCTTGAGGGGTCACGTGACCCACACCTGAGGGGTCTCGTGACCCAACCCTGAGGGGTCACGTGACCCACCCCTAAGGGGTCTTGTGACCCACCCCTGAGGGGTCACGTGACCCACCCCTGAGGGGTCACGTGACCCACCCCTGAGGGGTCTCGTGACCCACCCCTGAGGGGTCACGTGACCCACCCCTGAGGGGTCTCGTGACCCACCCTTGAGGGGTCACGTGACCCACACCGGAGGGGTCTCGTGACCCACCCCTGAGGGGTCACGTGACCAACCCCTGAGGGGTCACGTGACCCACCCTTGAGTGGTCACGTGACCCACCCCTGAGGGGTCTGGTGACCCACCTTGAGAGGTCACAGCAGTTTTACAGGGTCCCTGCGCACCTGTTCGGGGAAACAGAAGCCCTCCCTGCCACTCAGAGGAATGCGCGATTTCCCACAGGCCACACTGCCTAGCAGCACCTTCAGCCCCGCACAGACAGTGTGCTAAGGACAGACTTGGGTACCGGGGGCATGGGCGGGGGATATCCCATGGCACTCTCTAAGGGTCCGGTACCCTGTGTGGCCCGGGGAGTGCCCATGCCGTTACTTTACCCCGCAGGACACTTGCATCCAGCAATAAGCAGCCCTCTGCCTCCACGGGGCTCAAACACCTGGGCCCGTTGTGCGAGCACCTGGCGTACGTGGAGGCAAACCCGCAGAGCCCTCTGGCCCGAACCCACCACTGCCAAGATCCCCCTTTTCTTCCATCCTTAAAGGGGTGACGCTTGAGGAGTGGAGGAACATGGGGAGGCCCCAGGAGATGGCTTTTCTCCGAGCCGCGGCTGGCTCGTTTCGGGCCTATACGTGGGCCGCGCATGCGCACTCAGGCTCCCAAGCACACGCCTCCCTCGGCTCACCTGACCCACCCTTTAGAGGTCACAGCAGTTCCACAGGGTCCCTGGGCACCTGTCCGTGGACACAGGAGCCCTCCCTGCCACCCAGGGGACCGCGCGATTTCCCATGGGCCACACTTCCCAGCAGCTCTCCCAGCTCCTCAGAGACAGTGTGCGCAGGAAAGACTTGGGGACCGGGGGCCTGGGCGGGGGATTTTCCAGGGGGCTGTCTGATGGCCAGGCGTCCTCTCTCGCCCTGTGAGTGTCCAAGCCGTCCCTTGACCCCCGCAGGAGACCTGATTCCTGCCATAAGCGGCCCTCTAGCCACATGGGGCCGGGACACCTGGACCCGGTGTGCCAGCAACTGGCCTACATGGAGGCAAACAAACAGACACCTCAGGCCTGACCCCACCACTGCGAAGATCCCACTTTTCTTCCATCCGTTAAGGGGTCACGCTTGAGGAGTGGAAGAACATGGGGAGGCCCCCAGCAGATGGCTTTTCTCCGAGCCGCGGCTGGCTCGTTTTGGGCCTATACGGGGGCCGCGCGTGCGCACTCAGGCTCCCCACGCATGCCTCCCTCGGGTCACGGGACCCACCCTTGAGGTGTCTCCTGACCGATCCTTGAGGGGTCACGTGACCCACACCTGAGGGGTCTCGTGACCCAACCCTGAGGGGTCACGTGACCCACCCCTAAGGGGTCTTGTGACCCACCCCTGAGGGGTCACGTGACCCACCCCTGAGGGGTCACGTGACCCACCCCTGAGGGGTCTCGTGACCCACCCCTGAGGGGTCACGTGACCCACCCCTGAGGGGTCTCGTGACCCACCCTTGAGGGGTCACGTGACCCACACCGGAGGGGTCTCGTGACCCACCCCTGAGGGGTCACGTGACCAACCCCTGAGGGGTCACGTGACCCACCCTTGAGTGGTCACGTGACCCACCCCTGAGGGGTCTCGTGACCCACCTTGAGAGGTCACAGCAGTTTTACAGGGTCCCTGCGCACCTGTTCGGGGAAACAGAAGCCCTCCCTGCCACTCAGAGGAATGCGCGATTTCCCACAGGCCACACTGCCTAGCAGCACCTTCAGCCCCGCACAGACAGTGTGCTAAGGACAGACTTGGGTACCGGGGGCATGGGCGGGGGATATCCCATGGCACTCTCTAAGGGTCCGGTACCCTGTGTGGCCCGGGGAGTGCCCATGCCGTTACTTTACCCCGCAGGACACTTGCATCCAGCAATAAGCAGCCCTCTGCCTCCACGGGGCTCAAACACCTGGGCCCGTTGTGCGAGCACCTGGCGTACGTGGAGGCAAACCCGCAGAGCCCTCTGGCCCGAACCCACCACTGCCAAGATCCCCCTTTTCTTCCATCCTTAAAGGGGTGACGCTTGAGGAGTGGAGGAACATGGGGAGGCCCCAGGAGATGGCTTTTCTCCGAGCCGCGGCTGGCTCGTTTCGGGCCTATACGTGGGCCGCGCATGCGCACTCAGGCTCCCAAGCACACGCCTCCCTCGGCTCACCTGACCCACCCTTTAGAGGTCACAGCAGTTCCACAGGGTCCCTGGGCACCTGTCCGTGGACACAGGAGCCCTCCCTGCCACCCAGGGGACCGCGCGATTTCCCATGGGCCACACTTCCCAGCAGCTCTCCCAGCTCCTCAGAGACAGTGTGCGCAGGAAAGACTTGGGGACCGGGGGCCTGGGCGGGGGATTTTCCAGGGGGCTGTCTGATGGCCAGGCGTCCTCTCTCGCCCTGTGAGTGTCCAAGCCGTCCCTTGACCCCCGCAGGAGACCTGATTCCTGCCATAAGCGGCCCTCTAGCCACATGGGGCCGGGACACCTGGACCCGGTGTTCCAGCAACTGGCCTACATGGAGGCAAACAAACAGACACCTCAGGCCTGACCCCACCACTGCGAAGATCCCACTTTTCTTCCATCCGTTAAGGGGTCACGCTTGAGGAGTGGAAGAACATGGGGAGGCCCCCAGCAGATGGCTTTTCTCCGAGCCGCGGCTGGCTCGTTTTGGGCCTATACGGGGGCCGCGCGTGCGCACTCAGGCTCCCCACGCATGCCTCCCTCGGGTCACGGGACCCACCCTTGAGGTGTCTCCTGACCGATCCTTGAGGGGTCACGTGACCCACACCTGAGGGGTCTCGTGACCCAACCCTGAGGGGTCACGTGACCCACCCCTAAGGGGTCTTGTGACCCACCCCTGAGGGGTCACGTGACCCACCCCTGAGGGGTCACGTGACCCACCCCTGAGGGGTCTCGTGACCCACCCCTGAGGGGTCACGTGACCCACCCCTGAGGGGTCTCGTGACCCACCCTTGAGGGGTCACGTGACCCACACCGGAGGGGTCTCGTGACCCACCCCTGAGGGGTCACGTGACCAACCCCTGAGGGGTCACGTGACCCACCCTTGAGTGGTCACGTGACCCACCCCTGAGGGGTCTCGTGACCCACCTTGAGAGGTCACAGCAGTTTTACAGGGTCCCTGCGCACCTGTTCGGGGAAACAGAAGCCCTCCCTGCCACTCAGAGGAATGCGCGATTTCCCACAGGCCACACTGCCTAGCAGCACCTTCAGCCCCGCACAGACAGTGTGCTAAGGACAGACTTGGGTACCGGGGGCATGGGCGGGGGATATCCCATGGCACTCTCTAAGGGTCCGGTACCCTGTGTGGCCCGGGGAGTGCCCATGCCGTTACTTTACCCCGCAGGACACTTGCATCCAGCAATAAGCAGCCCTCTGCCTCCACGGGGCTCAAACACCTGGGCCCGTTGTGCGAGCACCTGGCGTACGTGGAGGCAAACCCGCAGAGCCCTCTGGCCCGAACCCACCACTGCGAAGATCCCCCTTTTCTTCCATCCTTAAAGGGGTGACGCTTGAGGAGTGGAGGAACATGGGGAGGCCCCAGGAGATGGCTTTTCTCCGAGCCGCGGCTGGCTCGTTTCGGGCCTATACGTGGGCCGCGCATGCGCACTCAGGCTCCCAAGCACACGCCTCCCTCGGCTCACCTGACCCACCCTTTAGAGGTCACAGCAGTTCCACAGGGTCCCTGGGCACCTGTCCGTGGACACAGGAGCCCTCCCTGCCACCCAGGGGACCGCGCGATTTCCCATGGGCCACACTTCCCAGCAGCTCTCCCAGCTCCTCAGAGACAGTGTGCGCAGGAAAGACTTGGGGACCGGGGGCCTGGGCGGGGGATTTTCCAGGGGGCTGTCTGATGGCCAGGCGTCCTCTCTCGCCCTGTGAGTGTCCAAGCCGTCCCTTGACCCCCGCAGGAGACCTGATTCCTGCCATAAGCGGCCCTCTAGCCACATGGGGCCGGGACACCTGGACCCGGTGTGCCAGCAACTGGCCTACATGGAGGCAAACAAACAGACACCTCAGGCCTGACCCCACCACTGCGAAGATCCCACTTTTCTTCCATCCGTAAAGGGGTCACGCTTGAGGAGTGGAAGAACATGGGGAGGCCCCCAGCAGATGGCTTTTCTCCGAGCCGCGGCTGGCTCGTTTTGGGCCTATACGGGGGCCGCGCGTGCGCACTCAGGCTCCCCACGCATGCCTCCCTCGGGTCACGGGACCCACCCTTGAGGTGTCTCCTGACCGATCCTTGAGGGGTCACGTGACCCACACCTGAGGGGTCTCGTGACCCAACCCTGAGGGGTCACGTGACCCACCCCTAAGGGGTCTTGTGACCCACCCCTGAGGGGTCACGTGACCCACCCCTGAGGGGTCACGTGACCCACCCCTGAGGGGTCTCGTGACCCACCCTTGAGGGGTCACGTGACCCACCCCTGAGGGGTCTCGTGACCCACCCTTGAGGGGTCACGTGACCCACACCGGAGGGGTCTCGTGACCCACCCCTGAGGGGTCACGTGACCAACCCCTGAGGGGTCACGTGACCCACCCTTGAGTGGTCACGTGACCCACCCCTGAGGGGTCTCGTGACCCACCTTGAGAGGTCACAGCAGTTTTACAGGGTCCCTGCGCACCTGTTCGGGGAAACAGAAGCCCTCCCTGCCACTCAGAGGAATGCGCGATTTCCCACAGGCCACACTGCCTAGCAGCACCTTCAGCCCCGCACAGACAGTGTGCTAAGGACAGACTTGGGTACCGGGGGCATGGGCGGGGGATATCCCATGGCACTCTCTAAGGGTCCGGTACCCTGTGTGGCCCGGGGAGTGCCCATGCCGTTACTTTACCCCGCAGGACACTTGCATCCAGCAATAAGCAGCCCTCTGCCTCCACGGGGCTCAAACACCTGGGCCCGTTGTGCGAGCACCTGGCGTACGTGGAGGCAAACCCGCAGAGCCCTCTGGCCCGAACCCACCACTGCCAAGATCCCCCTTTTCTTCCATCCTTAAAGGGGTGACGCTTGAGGAGTGGAGGAACATGGGGAGGCCCCAGGAGATGGCTTTTCTCCGAGCCGCGGCTGGCTCGTTTCGGGCCTATACGTGGGCCGCGCATGCGCACTCAGGCTCCCAAGCACACGCCTCCCTCGGCTCACCTGACCCACCCTTTAGAGGTCACAGCAGTTCCACAGGGTCCCTGGGCACCTGTCCGTGGACACAGGAGCCCTCCCTGCCACCCAGGGGACCGCGCGATTTCCCATGGGCCACACTTCCCAGCAGCTCTCCCAGCTCCTCAGAGACAGTGTGCGCAGGAAAGACTTGGGGACCGGGGGCCTGGGCGGGGGATTTTCCAGGGGGCTGTCTGATGGCCAGGCGTCCTCTCTCGCCCTGTGAGTGTCCAAGCCGTCCCTTGACCCCCGCAGGAGACCTGATTCCTGCCATAAGCGGCCCTCTAGCCACATGGGGCCGGGACACCTGGACCCGGTGTGCCAGCAACTGGCCTACATGGAGGCAAACAAACAGACACCTCAGGCCTGACCCCACCACTGCGAAGATCCCACTTTTCTTCCATCCGTTAAGGGGTCACGCTTGAGGAGTGGAAGAACATGGGGAGGCCCCCAGCAGATGGCTTTTCTCCGAGCCGCGGCTGGCTCGTTTTGGGCCTATACGGGGGCCGCGCGTGCGCACTCAGGCTCCCCACGCATGCCTCCCTCGGGTCACGGGACCCACCCTTGAGGTGTCTCCTGACCGATCCTTGAGGGGTCACGTGACCCACACCTGAGGGGTCTCGTGACCCAACCCTGAGGGGTCACGTGACCCACCCCTAAGGGGTCTTGTGACCCACCCCTGAGGGGTCACGTGACCCACCCCTGAGGGGTCACGTGACCCACCCCTGAGGGGTCTCGTGACCCACCCCTGAGGGGTCACGTGACCCACCCCTGAGGGGTCTCGTGACCCACCCTTGAGGGGTCACGTGACCCACACCGGAGGGGTCTCGTGACCCACCCCTGAGGGGTCACGTGACCAACCCCTGAGGGGTCACGTGACCCACCCTTGAGTGGTCACGTGACCCACCCCTGAGGGGTCTCGTGACCCACCTTGAGAGGTCACAGCAGTTTTACAGGGTCCCTGCGCACCTGTTCGGGGAAACAGAAGCCCTCCCTGCCACTCAGAGGAATGCGCGATTTCCCACAGGCCACACTGCCTAGCAGCACCTTCAGCCCCGCACAGACAGTGTGCTAAGGACAGACTTGGGTACCGGGGGCATGGGCGGGGGATATCCCATGGCACTCTCTAAGGGTCCGGTACCCTGTGTGGCCCGGGGAGTGCCCATGCCGTTACTTTACCCCGCAGGACACTTGCATCCAGCAATAAGCAGCCCTCTGCCTCCACGGGGCTCAAACACCTGGGCCCGTTGTGCGAGCACCTGGCGTACGTGGAGGCAAACCCGCAGAGCCCTCTGGCCCGAACCCACCACTGCGAAGATCCCCCTTTTCTTCCATCCTTAAAGGGGTGACGCTTGAGGAGTGGAGGAACATGGGGTGGCCCCAGGAGATGGCTTTTCTCCGAGCCGCGGCTGGCTCGTTTCGGGCCTATACGTGGGCCGCGCATGCGCACTCAGGCTCCCAAGCACACGCCTCCCTCGGCTCACCTGACCCACCCTTTAGAGGTCACAGCAGTTCCACAGGGTCCCTGGGCACCTGTCCGTGGACACAGGAGCCCTCCCTGCCACCCAGGGGACCGCGCGATTTCCCATGGGCCACACTTCCCAGCAGCTCTCCCAGCTCCTCAGAGACAGTGTGCGCAGGAAAGACTTGGGGACCGGGGGCCTGGGCGGGGGATTTTCCAGGGGGCTGTCTGATGGCCAGGCGTCCTCTCTCGCCCTGTGAGTGTCCAAGCCGTCCCTTGACCCCCGCAGGAGACCTGATTCCTGCCATAAGCGGCCCTCTAGCCACATGGGGCCGGGACACCTGGACCCGGTGTGCCAGCAACTGGCCTACATGGAGGCAAACAAACAGACACCTCAGGCCTGACCCCACCACTGCGAAGATCCCACTTTTCTTCCATCCGTAAAGGGGTCACGCTTGAGGAGTGGAAGAACATGGGGAGGCCCCCAGCAGATGGCTTTTCTCCGAGCCGCGGCTGGCTCGTTTTGGGCCTATACGGGGGCCGCGCGTGCGCACTCAGGCTCCCCACGCATGCCTCCCTCGGGTCACGGGACCCACCCTTGAGGTGTCTCCTGACCGATCCTTGAGGGGTCACGTGACCCACACCTGAGGGGTCTCGTGACCCAACCCTGAGGGGTCACGTGACCCACCCCTAAGGGGTCTTGTGACCCACCCCTGAGGGGTCACGTGACCCACCCCTGAGGGGTCACGTGACCCACCCCTGAGGGGTCTCGTGACCCACCCTTGAGGGGTCACGTGACCCACCCCTGAGGGGTCTCGTGACCCACCCTTGAGGGGTCACGTGACCCACACCGGAGGGGTCTCGTGACCCACCCCTGAGGGGTCACGTGACCAACCCCTGAGGGGTCACGTGACCCACCCTTGAGTGGTCACGTGACCCACCCCTGAGGGGTCTCGTGACCCACCTTGAGAGGTCACAGCAGTTTTACAGGGTCCCTGCGCACCTGTTCGGGGAAACAGAAGCCCTCCCTGCCACTCAGAGGAATGCGCGATTTCCCACAGGCCACACTGCCTAGCAGCACCTTCAGCCCCGCACAGACAGTGTGCTAAGGACAGACTTGGGTACCGGGGGCATGGGCGGGGGATATCCCATGGCACTCTCTAAGGGTCCGGTACCCTGTGTGGCCCGGGGAGTGCCCATGCCGTTACTTTACCCCGCAGGACACTTGCATCCAGCAATAAGCAGCCCTCTGCCTCCACGGGGCTCAAACACCTGGGCCCGTTGTGCGAGCACCTGGCGTACGTGGAGGCAAACCCGCAGAGCCCTCTGGCCCGAACCCACCACTGCCAAGATCCCCCTTTTCTTCCATCCTTAAAGGGGTGACGCTTGAGGAGTGGAGGAACATGGGGAGGCCCCAGGAGATGGCTTTTCTCCGAGCCGCGGCTGGCTCGTTTCGGGCCTTACGTGGGCCGCGCATGCGCACTCAGGCTCCCAAGCACACGCCTCCCTCGGCTCACATGACCCACCCTTTAGAGGTCACAGCAGTTCCACAGGGTCCCTGGGCACCTGTCCGTGGACATAGGAGCCCTCCCTGCCACCTAGAGGACCACGCGATTTCCGCTGGGGAACACTGCCCGGAAGCACTCCCAGCCTCGCACAGACACTGTGCGCAGGATAGACTTGTGGACCAGGGGCCGGGGCGGGGAATTTTCCAGGGAACTCTCTAAAGGCCAGGTGCCCTCTGTTGCCCTGGGAGTGCCCACGCCGTCCCTTAACCCTGCAGGACACTATCATCCAGCAATAAGCAGGCCTCTGCCTCCACGGGGCTCAAACACCTGGGCCCGTTGTGCGAGCACCTGGCGTACGTGGAGGCAAACCCGCAGAGCCCTCTGGCCCGAACCCACCACTGCCAAGATCCCCCTTTTCTTCCATCCTTAAAGGGGTGACGCTTGAGGAGTGGAGGAACATGGGGAGGCCCCAGGAGATGGCTTTTCTCCGAGCCGCGGCTGGCTCGTTTCGGGCCTATACGTGGGCCGCGCGTGCGCACTCAGGCTCCCAAGCACACGCCTCCCTCGGCTCACCTGACCCACCCTTTAGAGGTCACAGCAGTTCCACAGGGTCCCTGGGCACCTGTCCGTGGACACAGGAGCCCTCCCTGCCACCCAGGGGACCGCGCGATTTCCCATGGGCCACACTTCCCAGCAGCTCTCCCAGCTCCTCAGAGACAGTGTGCGCAGGAAAGACTTGGGGACCGGGGGCCTGGGCGGGGGATTTTCCAGGGGGCTGTCTGATGGCCAGGCGTCCTCTCTCGCCCTGTGAGTGTCCAAGCCGTCCCTTGACCCCCGCAGGAGACCTGATTCCTGCCATAAGCGGCCCTCTAGCCACATGGGGCCGGGACACGTGGACCCGGTGTGCCAGCAACTGGCCTACATGGAGGCAAACAAACAGACACCTCAGGCCTGACCCCACCACTGCGAAGATCCCACTTTTCTTCCATCCGTAAAGGGGTCACGCTTGAGGAGTGGAAGAACATGGGGAGGCCCCCAGCAGATGGCTTTTCTCCGAGCCGCGGCTGGCTCGTTTTGGGCCTATACGGGGGCCGCGCGTGCGCACTCAGGCTCCCCACGCAAGCCTCCCTCGGGTCACGGGACCCACCCTTGAGGTGTCTCCTGACCGACCCTTGAGGGGTCACGTGACCCACCCCTGAGGGGTCTCGTGACCCAACCCCGAGGGGTCACGTGACCCACACCTAAGGGGTCTCGTGACCCACCCCTGAGGGGTCACGTGACCCACCCATGAGGGGTCACGTGACCCACCCCTGAGGGGTCTCGTGAACCACCCATGACGGGTCACGTGACCAACCCCTGAGGGGTCACGTGACCCACACCTGAGGGGTCACGTGACCCACCCCTGAGGGGTCTCGTGACCCACCCTTGAGCGGTCACGTGACCCACACCTGAGGGGTCTCGTGACCCACCCCTGAGGGGTCACGTGACCAACCCCTGAGGGGTCACGTGACCCACCCTTGAGTGGTCACGTGACCCACCCCTGAGGGGTCTCGTGACCCACCTTGAGAGGTCACAGCAGTTTTACAGGGTCCCTGCGCACCTGTTCGGGGAAACAGAAGCCCTCCCTGCCACTCAGAGGAATGCGCGATTTCCCACAGGCCACACTGCCTAGCAGCACCTTCAGCCCCGCACAGACAGTGTGCTAAGGACAGACTTGGGTACCGGGGGCATGGTCGGGGGATTTCCTATGGCACTCTCTAAGGGTCCGGTACCCTGTGTGGCCCGGGGAGTGCCCATGCCGTTACTTTACCCCGCAGGACACTTGCATCCAGCAATAAGCAGCCCTCTGCCTCCACGGGGCTCAAACACCTGGGCCCGTTGTGCGAGCACCTGGCGTACGTGGAGGCAAACCCGCAGAGCCCTCTGGCCCGAACCCACCACTGCCAAGATCCCCCTTTTCTTCCATCCTTAAAGGGGTGACGCTTGAGGAGTGGAGGAACATGGGGAGGCCCCAGGAGATGGCTTTTCTCCGAGCCGCGGCTGGCTCGTTTCGGGCCTATACGTGGGCCGCGCATGCGCACTCAGGCTCCCAAGCACACGCCTCCCTCGGCTCACCTGACCCACCCTTTAGAGGTCACAGCAGTTCCACAGGGTCCCTGGGCACCTGTCCGTGGACACAGGAGCCCTCCCTGCCACCCAGGGGACCGCGCGATTTCCCATGGGCCACACTTCCCAGCAGCTCTCCCAGCTCCTCAGAGACAGTGTGCGCAGGAAAGACTTGGGGACCGGGGGCCTGGGCGGGGGATTTTCCAGGGGGCTGTCTGATGGCCAGGCGTCCTCTCTCGCCCTGTGAGTGTCCAAGCCGTCCCTTGACCCCCGCAGGAGACCTGATTCCTGCCATAAGCGGCCCTCTAGCCACATGGGGCCGGGACACCTGGACCCGGTGTGCCAGCAACTGGCCTACATGGAGGCAAACAAACAGACACCTCAGGCCTGACCCCACCACTGCGAAGATCCCACTTTTCTTCCATCCGTTAAGGGGTCACGCTTGAGGAGTGGAAGAACATGGGGAGGCCCCCAGCAAATGGCTTTTCTCCGAGCCGCGGCTGGCTCGTTTTGGGCCTATACGGGGGCCGCGCGTGCGCACTCAGGCTCCCCACGCATGCCTCCCTCGGGTCACGGGACCCACCCTTGAGGTGTCTCCTGACCGATCCTTGAGGGGTCACGTGACCCACACCTGAGGGGTCTCGTGACCCAACCCTGAGGGGTCACGTGACCCACCCCTAAGGGGTCTTGTGACCCACCCCTGAGGGGTCACGTGACCCACCCCTGAGGGGTCACGTGACCCACCCCTGAGGGGTCTCGTGACCCACCCTTGAGGGGTCACGTGACCCACCCCTGAGGGGTCTCGTGACCCACCCTTGAGGGGTCACGTGACCCACACCGGAGGGGTCTCGTGACCCACCCCTGAGGGGTCACGTGACCAACCCCTGAGGGGTCACGTGACCCACCCTTGAGTGGTCACGTGACCCACCCCTGAGGGGTCTCGTGACCCACCTTGAGAGGTCACAGCAGTTTTACAGGGTCCCTGCGCACCTGTTCGGGGAAACAGAAGCCCTCCCTGCCACTCAGAGGAATGCGCGATTTCCCACAGGCCACACTGCCTAGCAGCACCTTCAGCCCCGCACAGACAGTGTGCTAAGGACAGACTTGGGTACCGGGGGCATGGGCGGGGGATATCCCATGGCACTCTCTAAGGGTCCGGTACCCTGTGTGGCCCGGGGAGTGCCCATGCCGTTACTTTACCCCGCAGGACACGTGCATCCAGCAATAAGCAGCCCTCTGCCTCCACGGGGCTCAAACACCTGGGCCCGTTGTGCGAGCACCTGGCGTACGTGGAGGCAAACCCGCAGAGCCCTCTGGCCCGAACCCACCACTGCCAAGATCCCCCTTTTCTTCCATCCTTAAAGGGGTGACGCTTGAGGAGTGGAGGAACATGGGGAGGCCCCAGGAGATGGCTTTTCTCCGAGCCGCGGCTGGCTCGTTTCGGGCCTATACGTGGGCCGCGCATGCGCACTCAGGCTCCCAAGCACACGCCTCCCTCGGCTCACATGACCCACCCTTTAGAGGTCACAGCAGTTCCACAGGGTCCCTGGGCACCTGTCCGTGGACATAGGAGCCCTCCCTGCCACCTAGAGGACCACGCGATTTCCGCTGGGGAACACTGCCCGGAAGCACTCCCAGCCTCGCACAGACACTGTGCGCAGGATAGACTTGTGGACCAGGGGCCGGGGCGGGGAATTTTCCAGGGAACTCTCTAAAGGCCAGGTGCCCTCTGTTGCCCTGGGAGTGCCCACGCCGTCCCTTAACCCTGCAGGACACTATCATCCAGCAATAAGCAGGCCTCTGCCTCCACGGGGCTCAAACACCTGGGCCCGTTGTGCGAGCACCTGGCGTACGTGGAGTCAAACCCGCAGAGCCCTCTGGCCCGAACCCACCACTGCGAAGATCCCCCTTTTCTTCCATCCTTAAAGGGGTGACGCTTGAGGAGTGGAGGAACATGGGGAGGCCCCAGGAGATGGCTTTTCTCCGAGCCGCGGCTGGCTCGTTTCGGGCCTATACGTGGGCCGCGCGTGCGCACTCAGGCTCCCAAGCACACGCCTCCCTCGGCTCACCTGACCCACCCTTTAGAGGTCACAGCAGTTCCACAGGGTCCCTGGGCACCTGTCCGTGGACACAGGAGCCCTCCCTGCCACCCAGGGGACCGCGCGATTTCCCATGGGCCACACTTCCCAGCAGCTCTCCCAGCTCCTCAGAGACAGTGTGCGCAGGAAAGACTTGGGGACCGGGGGCCTGGGCGGGGGATTTTCCAGGGGGCTGTCTGATGGCCAGGCGTCCTCTCTCGCCCTGTGAGTGTCCAAGCCGTCCCTTGACCCCCGCAGGAGACCTGATTCCTGCCATAAGCGGCCCTCTAGCCACATGGGGCCGGGACACGTGGACCCGGTGTGCCAGCAACTGGCCTACATGGAGGCAAACAAACAGACACCTCAGGCCTGACCCCACCACTGCGAAGATCCCACTTTTCTTCCATCCGTAAAGGGGTCACGCTTGAGGAGTGGAAGAACATGGGGAGGCCCCCAGCAGATGGCTTTTCTCCGAGCCGCGGCTGGCTCGTTTTGGGCCTATACGGGGGCCGCGCGTGCGCACTCAGGCTCCCCACGCAAGCCTCCCTCGGGTCACGGGACCCACCCTTGAGGTGTCTCCTGACCGACCCTTGAGGGGTCACGTGACCCACCCCTGAGGGGTCTCGTGACCCAACCCCGAGGGGTCACGTGACCCACACCTAAGGGGTCTCGTGACCCACCCCTGAGGGGTCACGTGACCCACCCATGAGGGGTCACGTGACCCACCCCTGAGGGGTCTCGTGAACCACCCATGACGGGTCACGCGACCAACCCCTGAGGGGTCACGTGACCCACACCTGAGGGGTCACGTGACCCACCCCTGAGGGGTCTCGTGACCCACCCTTGAGCGGTCACGTGACCCACACCTGAGGGGTCTCGTGACCCACCCCTGAGGGGTCACGTGACCAACCCCTGAGGGGTCACGTGACCCACCCTTGAGTGGTCACGTGACCCACCCCTGAGGGGTCTCGTGACCCACCTTGAGAGGTCACAGCAGTTTTACAGGGTCCCTGCGCACCTGTTCGGGGAAACAGAAGCCCTCCCTGCCACTCAGAGGAATGCGCGATTTCCCACAGGCCACACTGCCTAGCAGCACCTTCAGCCCCGCACAGACAGTGTGCTAAGGACAGACTTGGGTACCGGGGGCATGGTCGGGGGATTTCCTATGGCACTCTCTAAGGGTCCGGTACCCTGTGTGGCCCGGGGAGTGCCCATGCCGTTACTTTACCCCGCAGGACACTTGCATCCAGCAATAAGCAGCCCTCTGCCTCCACGGGGCTCAAACACCTGGGCCCGTTGTGCGAGCACCTGGCGTACGTGGAGGCAAACCCGCAGAGCCCTCTGGCCCGAACCCACCACTGCCAAGATCCCCCTTTTCTTCCATCCTTAAAGGGGTGACGCTTGAGGAGTGGAGGAACATGGGGAGGCCCCAGGAGATGGCTTTTCTCCGAGCCGCGGCTGGCTCGTTTCGGGCCTATACGTGGGCCGCGCATGCGCACTCAGGCTCCCAAGCACACGCCTCCCTCGGCTCACCTGACCCACCCTTTAGAGGTCACAGCAGTTCCACAGGGTCCCTGGGCACCTGTCCGTGGACACAGGAGCCCTCCCTGCCACCCAGGGGACCGCGCGATTTCCCATGGGCCACACTTCCCAGCAGCTCTCCCAGCTCCTCAGAGACAGTGTGCGCAGGAAAGACTTGGGGACCGGGGGCCTGGGCGGGGGATTTTCCAGGGGGCTGTCTGATGGCCAGGCGTCCTCTCTCGCCCTGTGAGTGTCCAAGCCGTCCCTTGACCCCCGCAGGAGACCTGATTCCTGCCATAAGCGGCCCTCTAGCCACATGGGGCCGGGACACCTGGACCCGGTGTGCCAGCAACTGGCCTACATGGAGGCAAACAAACAGACACCTCAGGCCTGACCCCACCACTGCGAAGATCCCACTTTTCTTCCATCCGTTAAGGGGTCACGCTTGAGGAGTGGAAGAACATGGGGAGGCCCCCAGCAAATGGCTTTTCTCCGAGCCGCGGCTGGCTCGTTTTGGGCCTATACGGGGGCCGCGCGTGCGCACTCAGGCTCCCCACGCATGCCTCCCTCGGGTCACGGGACCCACCCTTGAGGTGTCTCCTGACCGATCCTTGAGGGGTCACGTGACCCACACCTGAGGGGTCTCGTGACCCAACCCTGAGGGGTCACGTGACCCACCCCTAAGGGGTCTTGTGACCCACCCCTGAGGGGTCACGTGACCCACCCCTGAGGGGTCACGTGACCCACCCCTGAGGGGTCTTGTGACCCACCCCTGAGGGGTCACGTGACCCACCCCTGAGGGGTCTCGTGACCCACCCTTGAGGGGTCACGTGACCCACACCGGAGGGGTCTCGTGACCCACCCCTGAGGGGTCACGTGACCAACCCCTGAGGGGTCACGTGACCCACCCTTGAGTGGTCACGTGACCCACCCCTGAGGGGTCTCGTGACCCACCTTGAGAGGTCACAGCAGTTTTACAGGGTCCCTGCGCACCTGTTCGGGGAAACAGAAGCCCTCCCTGCCACTCAGAGGAATGCGCGATTTCCCACAGGCCACACTGCCTAGCAGCACCTTCAGCCCCGCACAGACAGTGTGCTAAGGACAGACTTGGGTACCGGGGGCATGGGCGGGGGATATCCCATGGCACTCTCTAAGGGTCCGGTACCCTGTGTGGCCCGGGGAGTGCCCATGCCGTTACTTTACCCCGCAGGACACTTGCATCCAGCAATAAGCAGCCCTCTGCCTCCACGGGGCTCAAACACCTGGGCCCGTTGTGCGAGCACCTGGCGTACGTGGAGGCAAACCCGCAGAGCCCTCTGGCCCGAACCCACCACTGCCAAGATCCCCCTTTTCTTCCATCCTTAAAGGGGTGACGCTTGAGGAGTGGAGGAACATGGGGAGGCCCCAGGAGATGGCTTTTCTCCGAGCCGCGGCTGGCTCGTTTCGGGCCTATACGTGGGCCGCGCATGCGCACTCAGGCTCCCAAGCACACGCCTCCCTCGGCTCACCTGACCCACCCTTTAGAGGTCACAGCAGTTCCACAGGGTCCCTGGGCACCTGTCCGTGGACACAGGAGCCCTCCCTGCCACCCAGGGGACCGCGCGATTTCCCATGGGCCACACTTCCCAGCAGCTCTCCCAGCTCCTCAGAGACAGTGTGCGCAGGAAAGACTTGGGGACCGGGGGCCTGGGCGGGGGATTTTCCAGGGGGCTGTCTGATGGCCAGGCGTCCTCTCTCGCCCTGTGAGTGTCCAAGCCGTCCCTTGACCCCCGCAGGAGACCTGATTCCTGCCATAAGCGGCCCTCTAGCCACATGGGGCCGGGACACCTGGACCCGGTGTGCCAGCAACTGGCCTACATGGAGGCAAACAAACAGACACCTCAGGCCTGACCCCACCACTGCGAAGATCCCACTTTTCTTCCATCCGTTAAGGGGTCACGCTTGAGGAGTGGAAGAACATGGGGAGGCCCCCAGCAGATGGCTTTTCTCCGAGCCGCGGCTGGCTCGTTTTGGGCCTATACGGGGGCCGCGCGTGCGCACTCAGGCTCCCCACGCATGCCTCCCTCGGGTCACGGGACCCACCCTTGAGGTGTCTCCTGACCGATCCTTGAGGGGTCACGTGACCCACACCTGAGGGGTCTCGTGACCCAACCCTGAGGGGTCACGTGACCCACCCCTAAGGGGTCTTGTGACCCACCCCTGAGGGGTCACGTGACCCACCCCTGAGGGGTCACGTGACCCACCCCTGAGGGGTCTCGTGACCCACCCCTGAGGGGTCACGTGACCCACCCCTGAGGGGTCTCGTGACCCACCCTTGAGGGGTCACGTGACCCACACCGGAGGGGTCTCGTGACCCACCCCTGAGGGGTCACGTGACCAACCCCTGAGGGGTCACGTGACCCACCCTTGAGTGGTCACGTGACCCACCCCTGAGGGGTCTCGTGACCCACCTTGAGAGGTCACAGCAGTTTTACAGGGTCCCTGCGCACCTGTTCGGGGAAACAGAAGCCCTCCCTGCCACTCAGAGGAATGCGCGATTTCCCACAGGCCACACTGCCTAGCAGCACCTTCAGCCCCGCACAGACAGTGTGCTAAGGACAGACTTGGGTACCGGGGGCATGGGCGGGGGATATCCCATGGCACTCTCTAAGGGTCCGGTACCCTGTGTGGCCCGGGGAGTGCCCATGCCGTTACTTTACCCCGCAGGACACTTGCATCCAGCAATAAGCAGCCCTCTGCCTCCACGGGGCTCAAACACCTGGGCCCGTTGTGCGAGCACGTGGCGTACGTGGAGGCAAACCCGCAGAGCCCTCTGGCCCGAACCCACCACTGCGAAGATCCCCCTTTTCTTCCATCCTTAAAGGGGTGACGCTTGAGGAGTGGAGGAACATGGGGAGGCCCCAGGAGATGGCTTTTCTCCGAGCCGCGGCTGGCTCGTTTCGGGCCTATACGTGGGCCGCGCATGCGCACTCAGGCTCCCAAGCACACGCCTCCCTCGGCTCACCTGACCCACCCTTTAGAGGTCACAGCAGTTCCACAGGGTCCCTGGGCACCTGTCCGTGGACACAGGAGCCCTCCCTGCCACCCAGGGGACCGCGCGATTTCCCATGGGCCACACTTCCCAGCAGCTCTCCCAGCTCCTCAGAGACAGTGTGCGCAGGAAAGACTTGGGGACCGGGGGCCTGGGCGGGGGATTTTCCAGGGGGCTGTCTGATGGCCAGGCGTCCTCTCTCGCCCTGTGAGTGTCCAAGCCGTCCCTTGACCCCCGCAGGAGACCTGATTCCTGCCATAAGCGGCCCTCTAGCCACATGGGGCCGGGACACCTGGACCCGGTGTGCCAGCAACTGGCCTACATGGAGGCAAACAAACAGACACCTCAGGCCTGACCCCACCACTGCGAAGATCCCACTTTTCTTCCATCCGTTAAGGGGTCACGCTTGAGGAGTGGAAGAACATGGGGAGGCCCCCAGCAGATGGCTTTTCTCCGAGCCGCGGCTGGCTCGTTTTGGGCCTATACGGGGGCCGCGCGTGCGCACTCAGGCTCCCCACGCATGCCTCCCTCGGGTCACGGGACCCACCCTTGAGGTGTCTCCTGACCGATCCTTGAGGGGTCACGTGACCCACACCTGAGGGGTCTCGTGACCCAACCCTGAGGGGTCACGTGACCCACCCCTAAGGGGTCTTGTGACCCACCCCTGAGGGGTCACGTGACCCACCCCTGAGGGGTCACGTGACCCACCCCTGAGGGGTCTCGTGACCCACCCCTGAGGGGTCACGTGACCCACCCCTGAGGGGTCTCGTGACCCACCCTTGAGGGGTCACGTGACCCACACCGGAGGGGTCTCGTGACCCACCCCTGAGGGGTCACGTGACCAACCCCTGAGGGGTCACGTGACCCACCCTTGAGTGGTCACGTGACCCACCCCTGAGGGGTCTCGTGACCCACCTTGAGAGGTCACAGCAGTTTTACAGGGTCCCTGCGCACCTGTTCGGGGAAACAGAAGCCCTCCCTGCCACTCAGAGGAATGCGCGATTTCCCACAGGCCACACTGCCTAGCAGCACCTTCAGCCCCGCACAGACAGTGTGCTAAGGACAGACTTGGGTACCGGGGGCATGGGCGGGGGATATCCCATGGCACTCTCTAAGGGTCCGGTACCCTGTGTGGCCCGGGGAGTGCCCATGCCGTTACTTTACCCCGCAGGACACTTGCATCCAGCAATAAGCAGCCCTCTGCCTCCACGGGGCTCAAACACCTGGGCCCGTTGTGCGAGCACCTGGCGTACGTGGAGGCAAACCCGCAGAGCCCTCTGGCCCGAACCCACCACTGCGAAGATCCCCCTTTTCTTCCATCCTTAAAGGGGTGACGCTTGAGGAGTGGAGGAACATGGGGAGGCCCCAGGAGATGGCTTTTCTCCGAGCCGCGGCTGGCTCGTTTCGGGCCTATACGTGGGCCGCGCATGCGCACTCAGGCTCCCAAGCACACGCCTCCCTCGGCTCACCTGACCCACCCTTTAGAGGTCACAGCAGTTCCACAGGGTCCCTGGGCACCTGTCCGTGGACACAGGAGCCCTCCCTGCCACCCAGGGGACCGCGCGATTTCCCATGGGCCACACTTCCCAGCAGCTCTCCCAGCTCCTCAGAGACAGTGTGCGCAGGAAAGACTTGGGGACCGGGGGCCTGGGCGGGGGATTTTCCAGGGGGCTGTCTGATGGCCAGGCGTCCTCTCTCGCCCTGTGAGTGTCCAAGCCGTCCCTTGACCCCCGCAGGAGACCTGATTCCTGCCATAAGCGGCCCTCTAGCCACATGGGGCCGGGACACCTGGACCCGGTGTGCCAGCAACTGGCCTACATGGAGGCAAACAAACAGACACCTCAGGCCTGACCCCACCACTGCGAAGATCCCACTTTTCTTCCATCCGTTAAGGGGTCACGCTTGAGGAGTGGAAGAACATGGGGAGGCCCCCAGCAGATGGCTTTTCTCCGAGCCGCGGCTGGCTCGTTTTGGGCCTATACGGGGGCCGCGCGTGCGCACTCAGGCTCCCCACGCATGCCTCCCTCGGGTCACGGGACCCACCCTTGAGGTGTCTCCTGACCGATCCTTGAGGGGTCACGTGACCCACACCTGAGGGGTCTCGTGACCCAACCCTGAGGGGTCACGTGACCCACCCCTAAGGGGTCTTGTGACCCACCCCTGAGGGGTCACGTGACCCACCCCTGAGGGGTCACGTGACCCACCCCTGAGGGGTCTCGTGACCCACCCCTGAGGGGTCACGTGACCCACCCCTGAGGGGTCTCGTGACCCACCCTTGAGGGGTCACGTGACCCACACCGGAGGGGTCTCGTGACCCACCCCTGAGGGGTCACGTGACCAACCCCTGAGGGGTCACGTGACCCACCCTTGAGTGGTCACGTGACCCACCCCTGAGGGGTCTCGTGACCCACCTTGAGAGGTCACAGCAGTTTTACAGGGTCCCTGCGCACCTGTTCGGGGAAACAGAAGCCCTCCCTGCCACTCAGAGGAATGCGCGATTTCCCACAGGCCACACTGCCTAGCAGCACCTTCAGCCCCGCACAGACAGTGTGCTAAGGACAGACTTGGGTACCGGGGGCATGGGCGGGGGATATCCCATGGCACTCTCTAAGGGTCCGGTACCCTGTGTGGCCCGGGGAGTGCCCATGCCGTTACTTTACCCCGCAGGACACTTGCATCCAGCAATAAGCAGCCCTCTGCCTCCACGGGGCTCAAACACCTGGGCCCGTTGTGCGAGCACCTGGCGTACGTGGAGGCAAACCCGCAGAGCCCTCTGGCCCGAACCCACCACTGCCAAGATCCCCCTTTTCTTCCATCCTTAAAGGGGTGACGCTTGAGGAGTGGAGGAACATGGGGAGGCCCCAGGAGATGGCTTTTCTCCGAGCCGCGGCTGGCTCGTTTCGGGCCTATACGTGGGCCGCGCATGCGCACTCAGGCTCCCAAGCACACGCCTCCCTCGGCTCACCTGACCCACCCTTTAGAGGTCACAGCAGTTCCACAGGGTCCCTGGGCACCTGTCCGTGGACACAGGAGCCCTCCCTGCCACCCAGGGGACCGCGCGATTTCCCATGGGCCACACTTCCCAGCAGCTCTCCCAGCTCCTCAGAGACAGTGTGCGCAGGAAAGACTTGGGGACCGGGGGCCTGGGCGGGGGATTTTCCAGGGGGCTGTCTGATGGCCAGGCGTCCTCTCTCGCCCTGTGAGTGTCCAAGCCGTCCCTTGACCCCCGCAGGAGACCTGATTCCTGCCATAAGCGGCCCTCTAGCCACATGGGGCCGGGACACCTGGACCCGGTGTGCCAGCAACTGGCCTACATGGAGGCAAACAAACAGACACCTCAGGCCTGACCCCACCACTGCGAAGATCCCACTTTTCTTCCATCCGTTAAGGGGTCACGCTTGAGGAGTGGAAGAACATGGGGAGGCCCCCAGCAGATGGCTTTTCTCCGAGCCGCGGCTGGCTCGTTTTGGGCCTATACGGGGGCCGCGCGTGCGCACTCAGGCTCCCCACGCATGCCTCCCTCGGGTCACGGGACCCACCCTTGAGGTGTCTCCTGACCGATCCTTGAGGGGTCACGTGACCCACACCTGAGGGGTCTCGTGACCCAACCCTGAGGGGTCACGTGACCCACCCCTAAGGGGTCTTGTGACCCACCCCTGAGGGGTCACGTGACCCACCCCTGAGGGGTCACGTGACCCACCCCTGAGGGGTCTCGTGACCCACCCCTGAGGGGTCACGTGACCCACCCCTGAGGGGTCTCGTGACCCACCCTTGAGGGGTCACGTGACCCACACCGGAGGGGTCTCGTGACCCACCCCTGAGGGGTCACGTGACCAACCCCTGAGGGGTCACGTGACCCACCCTTGAGTGGTCACGTGACCCACCCCTGAGGGGTCTCGTGACCCACCTTGAGAGGTCACAGCAGTTTTACAGGGTCCCTGCGCACCTGTTCGGGGAAACAGAAGCCCTCCCTGCCACTCAGAGGAATGCGCGATTTCCCACAGGCCACACTGCCTAGCAGCACCTTCAGCCCCGCACAGACAGTGTGCTAAGGACAGACTTGGGTACCGGGGGCATGGGCGGGGGATATCCCATGGCACTCTCTAAGGGTCCGGTACCCTGTGTGGCCCGGGGAGTGCCCATGCCGTTACTTTACCCCGCAGGACACTTGCATCCAGCAATAAGCAGCCCTCTGCCTCCACGGGGCTCAAACACCTGGGCCCGTTGTGCGAGCACCTGGCGTACGTGGAGGCAAACCCGCAGAGCCCTCTGGCCCGAACCCACCACTGCCAAGATCCCCCTTTTCTTCCATCCTTAAAGGGGTGACGCTTGAGGAGTGGAGGAACATGGGGAGGCCCCAGGAGATGGCTTTTCTCCGAGCCGCGGCTGGCTCGTTTCGGGCCTATACGTGGGCCGCGCATGCGCACTCAGGCTCCCAAGCACACGCCTCCCTCGGCTCACCTGACCCACCCTTTAGAGGTCACAGCAGTTCCACAGGGTCCCTGGGCACCTGTCCGTGGACACAGGAGCCCTCCCTGCCACCCAGGGGACCGCGCGATTTCCCATGGGCCACACTTCCCAGCAGCTCTCCCAGCTCCTCAGAGACAGTGTGCGCAGGAAAGACTTGGGGACCGGGGGCCTGGGCGGGGGATTTTCCAGGGGGCTGTCTGATGGCCAGGCGTCCTCTCTCGCCCTGTGAGTGTCCAAGCCGTCCCTTGACCCCCGCAGGAGACCTGATTCCTGCCATAAGCGGCCCTCTAGCCACATGGGGCCGGGACACCTGGACCCGGTGTGCCAGCAACTGGCCTACATGGAGGCAAACAAACAGACACCTCAGGCCTGACCCCACCACTGCGAAGATCCCACTTTTCTTCCATCCGTTAAGGGGTCACGCTTGAGGAGTGGAAGAACATGGGGAGGCCCCCAGCAGATGGCTTTTCTCCGAGCCGCGGCTGGCTCGTTTTGGGCCTATACGGGGGCCGCGCGTGCGCACTCAGGCTCCCCACGCATGCCTCCCTCGGGTCACGGGACCCACCCTTGAGGTGTCTCCTGACCGATCCTTGAGGGGTCACGTGACCCACACCTGAGGGGTCTCGTGACCCAACCCTGAGGGGTCACGTGACCCACCCCTAAGGGGTCTTGTGACCCACCCCTGAGGGGTCACGTGACCCACCCCTGAGGGGTCACGTGACCCACCCCTGAGGGGTCTCGTGACCCACCCTTGAGGGGTCACGTGACCCACCCCTGAGGGGTCTCGTGAACCACCCATGACGGGTCACGTGACCAACCCCTGAGGGGTCACGTGACCCACACCTGAGGGGTCACGTGACCCACCCATGACGGGTCACGTGACCAACCCCTGAGGGGTCACGTGACCCACACCTGAGGGGTCACGTGACCCACCCCTGAGGGGTCTCGTGACCCACCCTTGAGCGGTCACGTGACCCACACCTGAGGGGTCTCGTGACCCACCCCTGAGGGGTCACGTGACCAACCCCTGAGGGGTCACGTGACCCACCCTTGAGTGGTCACGTGACCCACCCCTGAGGGGTCTCGTGACCCACCTTGAGAGGTCACAGCAGTTTTACAGGGTCCCTGCGCACCTGTTCGGGGAAACAGAAGCCCTCCCTGCCACTCAGAGGAATGCGCGATTTCCCACAGGCCACACTGCCTAGCAGCACCTTCAGCCCCGCACAGACAGTGTGCTAAGGACAGACTTGGGTACCGGGGGCATGGGCGGGGGATATCCCATGGCACTCTCTAAGGGTCCGGTACCCTGTGTGGCCCGGGGAGTGCCCATGCCGTTACTTTACCCCGCAGGACACTTGCATCCAGCAATAAGCAGCCCTCTGCCTCCACGGGGCTCAAACACCTGGGCCCGTTGTGCGAGCACCTGGCGTACGTGGAGGCAAACCCGCAGAGCCCTCTGGCCCGAACCCACCACTGCGAAGATCCCCCTTTTCTTCCATCCTTAAAGGGGTGACGCTTGAGGAGTGGAGGAACATGGGGAGGCCCCAGGAGATGGCTTTTCTCCGAGCCGCGGCTGGCTCGTTTCGGGCCTATAGGTGGGCCGCGCATGCGCACTCAGGCTCCCAAGCACACGCCTCCCTCGGCTCACCTGACCCACCCTTTAGAGGTCACAGCAGTTCCACAGGGTCCCTGGGCACCTGTCCGTGGACACAGGAGCCCTCCCTGCCACCCAGGGGACCGCGCGATTTCCCATGGGCCACACTTCCCAGCAGCTCTCCCAGCTCCTCAGAGACAGTGTGCGCAGGAAAGACTTGGGGACCGGGGGCCTGGGCGGGGGATTTTCCAGGGGGCTGTCTGATGGCCAGGCGTCCTCTCTCGCCCTGTGAGTGTCCAAGCCGTCCCTTGACCCCCGCAGGAGACCTGATTCCTGCCATAAGCGGCCCTCTAGCCACATGGGGCCGGGACACCTGGACCCGGTGTGCCAGCAACTGGCCTACATGGAGGCAAACAAACAGACACCTCAGGCCTGACCCCACCACTGCGAAGATCCCACTTTTCTTCCATCCGTTAAGGGGTCACGCTTGAGGAGTGGAAGAACATGGGGAGGCCCCCAGCAGATGGCTTTTCTCCGAGCCGCGGCTGGCTCGTTTTGGGCCTATACGGGGGCCGCGCGTGCGCACTCAGGCTCCCCACGCATGCCTCCCTCGGGTCACAGGACCCACCCTTGAGGTGTCTCCTGACCGATCCTTGAGGGGTCACGTGACCCACACCTGAGGGGTCTCGTGACCCAACCCTGAGGGGTCACGTGACCCACCCCTAAGGGGTCTTGTGACCCACCCCTGAGGGGTCACGTGACCCACCCCTGAGGGGTCACGTGACCCACCCCTGAGGGGTCTCGTGACCCACCCTTGAGGGGTCACGTGACCCACCCCTGAGGGGTCTCGTGAACCACCCATGACGGGTCACGTGACCAACCCCTGAGGGGTCACGTGACCCACACCTGAGGGGTCACGTGACCCACCCATGACGGGTCACGTGACCAACCCCTGAGGGGTCACGTGACCCACACCTGAGGGGTCTCGTGACCCACCTTGAGAGGTCACAGCAGTTTTACAGGGTCCCTGCGCACCTGTTCGGGGAAACAGAAGCCCTCCCTGCCACTCAGAGGAATGCGCGATTTCCCACAGGCCACACTGCCTAGCAGCACCTTCAGCCCCGCACAGACAGTGTGCTAAGGACAGACTTGGGTACCGGGGGCCTGGGCGGGGGATTTCCCATGGCACTCTCTAAGGGTCCGGTACCCTGTGTGGCCCGGGGAGTGCCCATGCCGTTACTTTACCCCGCAGGACACTTGCATCCAGCAATAAGCAGCCCTCTGCCTCCACGGGGCTCAAACACCTGGGCCCGTTGTGCGAGCACCTGGCTTACGTGGAGGCAAACCCGCAGAGCCCTCTGGCCCGAACCCACCACTGCGAAGATCCCCCTTTTCTTCCATCCTTAAAGGGGTGACGCTTGAGGAGTGGAGGAACATGGGGAGGCCCCAGGAGATGGCTTTTCTCCGAGCCGCGGCTGGCTCGTTTCGGGCCTATACGTGGGCCGCGCATGCGCACTCAGGCTCCCAAGCACACGCCTCCCTCGGCTCACCTGACCCACCCTTTAGAGGTCACAGCAGTTCCACAGGGTCCCTGGGCACCTGTCCGTGGACACAGGAGCCCTCCCTGCCACCCAGGGGACCGCGCGATTTCCCATGGGCCACACTTCCCAGCAGCTCTCCCAGCTCCTCAGAGACAGTGTGCGCAGGAAAGACTTGGGGACCGGGGGCCTGGGCGGGGGATTTTCCAGGGGGCTGTCTGATGGCCAGGCGTCCTCTCTCGCCCTGTGAGTGTCCAAGCCGTCCCTTGACCCCCGCAGGAGACCTGATTCCTGCCATAAGCGGCCCTCTAGCCACATGGGGCCGGGACACCTGGACCCGGTGTGCCAGCAACTGGCCTACATGGAGGCAAACAAACAGACACCTCAGGCCTGACCCCACCACTGCGAAGATCCCACTTTTCTTCCATCCGTAAAGGGGTCACGCTTGAGGAGTGGAAGAACATGGGGAGGCCCCCAGCAGATGGCTTTTCTCCGAGCCGCGGCTGGCTCGTTTTGGGCCTATACGGGGGCCGCGCGTGCGCACTCAGGCTCCCCACGCATGCCTCCCTCGGGTCACGGGACCCACCCTTGAGGTGTCTCCTGACCGATCCTTGAGGGGTCACGTGACCCACACCTGAGGGGTCTCGTGACCCAACCCTGAGGGGTCACGTGACCCACCCCTAAGGGGTCTTGTGACCCACCCCTGAGGGGTCACGTGACCCACCCCTGAGGGGTCACGTGACCCACCCCTGAGGGGTCTCGTGACCCACCCTTGAGGGGTCACGTGACCCACCCCTGAGGAGTCTCGTGAACCACCCATGACGGGTCACGTGACCAACCCCTGAGGGGTCACGTGACCCACACCTGAGGGGTCACGTGACCCACCCATGACGGGTCACGTGACCAACCCCTGAGGGGTCACGTGACCCACACCTGAGGGGTCACGTGACCCACCCCTGAGGGGTCTCGTGACCCACCCTTGAGCGGTCACGTGACCCACACCTGAGGGGTCTCGTGACCCACCCCTGAGGGGTCACGTGACCAACCCCTGAGGGGTCACGTGACCCACCCTTGAGTGGTCACGTGACCCACCCCTGAGGGGTCTCGTGACCCACCTTGAGAGGTCACAGCAGTTTTACAGGGTCCCTGCGCACCTGTTCGGGGAAACAGAAGCCCTCCCTGCCACTCAGAGGAATGCGCGATTTCCCACAGGCCACACTGCCTAGCAGCACCTTCAGCCCCGCACAGACAGTGTGCTAAGGACAGACTTGGGTACCGGGGGCATGGGCGGGGGATTTCCCATGGCACTCTCTAAGGGTCCGGTACCCTGTGTGGCCCGGGGAGTGCCCATGCCGTTACTTTACCCCGCAGGACACTTGCATCCAGCAATAAGCAGCCCTCTGCCTCCACGGGGCTCAAACACCTGGGCCCGTTGTGCGAGCACCTGGCGTACGTGGAGGCAAACCCGCAGAGCCCTCTGGCCCGAACCCACCACTGCGAAGATCCCCCTTTTCTTCCATCCTTAAAGGGGTGACGCTTGAGGAGTGGAGGAACATGGGGAGGCCCCAGGAGATGGCTTTTCTCCGAGCCGCGGCTGGCTCGTTTCGGGCCTATACGTGGGTCGCGCGTGCGCACTCAGGCTCCCAAGCACACGCCTCCCTCGGCTCACCTGACCCACCCTTTAGAGGTCACAGCAGTTCCACAGGGTCCCTGGGCACCTGTCCGTGGACACAGGAGCCCTCCCTGCCACCCAGGGGACCGCGCGATTTCCCATGGGCCACACTTCCCAGCAGCTCTCCCAGCTCCTCAGAGACAGTGTGCGCAGGAAAGTCTTGGGGACCGGGGGCCTGGGCGGGGGATTTTCCAGGGGGCTGTCTGATGGCCAGGCGTCCTCTCTCGCCCTGTGAGTGTCCAAGCCGTCCCTTGACCCCCGCAGGAGACCTGATTCCTGCCATAAGCGGCCCTCTAGCCACATGGGGCAGGGACACGTGGACCCGGTGTGCCAGCAACTGGCCTACATGGAGGCTAACAAACAGACACCTCAGGCCTGACCCCACCACTGCGAAGATCTCACTTTTCTTCCATCCGTAAAGGGGTCACGCTTGAGGAGTGGAAGAACATGGGGAGGCCCCCAGCAGATGGCTTTTCTCCGAGCCGCGGCTGGCTCGTTTTGGGCCTATACGGGGGCCGCGCGTGCGCACTCAGGCTCCCCACGCAAGCCTCCCTCGGGTCACGGGACCCACCCTTGAGGTGTCTCCTGACCGACCCTTGAGGGGTCACGTGACCCACCCCTGAGGGGTCTCGTGACCCTACCCTGAGGGGTCACGTGACCCACACCTAAGGGGTCTCGTGACCCACCCCTGAGGGGTCACGTGACCCACCCCTGAGGGGTCATGTGACCCACCCCTGAGGGGTCTCGTGACCCACCCTTGAGGGGTCACGTGACCCACCCCTGAGGGGTCTCGTGACCCACCCTTGAGGGGTCACGTGACCCACACCTGAGGGGTCTCGTGACCCACCCCTGAGGGGTCTCGTGACCAACCCCTGAGGGGTCACGTGACCCACCCTTGAGTGGTCACGTGACCCACCCCTGAGGGGTCTCGTGACCCACCTTGAGAGGTCACAGCAGTTTTACAGGGTCCCTGCGCACCTGTTCGGGGAAACAGAAGCCCTCCCTGCCACTCAGAGGAATGCGCGATTTCCCACAGGCCACACTGCCTAGCAGCACCTTCAGACCCGCACAGACAGTGTGCTAAGGACAGACTTGGGTACCGGGGGCCTGGGCGGGGGATTTCCCATGGCACTCTCTAAGGGTCCGGTACCCTGTGTGGCCCGGGGAGTGCCCACGCCGTCCCTTAACCCTGCAGGACACTATCATCCAGCAATAAGCAGCCCTCTGCCTCCACGGGGCTCAAACACCTGGGCCCGTTGTGCGAGCACCTGGCGTACGTGGAGGCAAACCCGCAGAGCCCTCTGGCCCGAACCCACCACTGCGAAGATCCCCCTTTTCTTCCATCCTTAAAGGGGTGACGCTTGAGGAGTGGAGGAACATGGGGAGGCCCCAGGAGATGGCTTTTCTCCGAGCCGCGGCTGGCTCGTTTCCGGCCTATACGTGGGCCGCGCGTGCGCACTCAGGCTCCCAAGCACACGCCTCCCTCGGCTCACCTGACCCACCCTTTAGAGGTCACAGCAGTTCCACAGGGTCCCTGGGCACCTGTCCGTGGACACAGGAGCCCTCCCTGCCACCCAGGGGACCGCGCGATTTCCCATGGGCCACACTTCCCAGCAGCTCTCCCAGCTCCTCAGAGACAGTGTGCGCAGGAAAGACTTGGGGACCGGGGGCCTGGGCGGGGGATTTTCCAGGGGGCTGTCTGATGGCCAGGCGTCCTCTCTCGCCCTGTGAGTGTCCAAGCCGTCCCTTGACCCCCGCAGGAGACCTGATTCCTGCCATAAGCGGCCCTCTAGCCACATGGGGCCGGGACACCTGGACCCGGTGTGCCAGCAACTGGCCTACATGGAGGCAAACAAACAGACACCTCAGGCCTGACCCCACCACTGCGAAGATCCCACTTTTCTTCCATCCGTAAAGGGGTCACGCTTGAGGAGTGGAAGAACATGGGGAGGCCCCCAGCAGATGGCTTTTCTCCGAGCCGCGGCTGGCTCGTTTTGGGCCTATACGGGGGCCGCGCGTGCGCACTCAGGCTCCCCATGCATGCCTCCCTGGGGTCACGGGACCCACCCTTGAGGTGTCTCCTGACCGATCCTTGAGGGGTCACGTGACCCACACCTGAGGGGTCTCGTGACCCAACCCTGAGGGGTCACGTGACCCACCCCTAAGGGGTCTTGTGACCCACCCCTGAGGGGTCACGTGACCCACCCCTGAGGGGTCACGTGACCCACCCCTGAGGGGTCTCGTGACCCACCCTTGAGGGGTCACGTGACCCACCCCTGAGGGGTCTCGTGACCCACCCTTGAGGGGTCACGTGACCCACACCGGAGGGGTCTCGTGACCCACCCCTGAGGGGTCACGTGACCAACCCCTGAGGGGTCACGTGACCCACCCTTGAGTGGTCACGTGACCCACCCCTGAGGGGTCTCGTGACCCACCTTGAGAGGTCACAGCAGTTTTACAGGGTCCCTGCGCACCTGTTCGGGGAAACAGAAGCCCTCCCTGCCACTCAGAGGAATGCGCGATTTCCCACAGGCCACACTGCCTAGCAGCACCTTCAGCCCCGCACAGACAGTGTGCTAAGGACAGACTTGGGTACCGGGGGCATGGGCGGGGGATATCCCATGGCACTCTCTAAGGGTCCGGTACCCTGTGTGGCCCGGGGAGTGCCCATGCCGTTACTTTACCCCGCAGGACACTTGCATCCAGCAATAAGCAGCCCTCTGCCTCCACGGGGCTCAAACACCTGTGCCCGTTGTGCGAGCACCTGGCGTACGTGGAGGCAAACCCGCAGAGCCCTCTGGCCCGAACCCACCACTGCGAAGATCCCCCTTTTCTTCCATCCTTAAAGGGGTGACGCTTGAGGAGTGGAGGAACATGGGGAGGCCCCAGGAGATGGCTTTTCTCCGAGCCGCGGCTGGCTCGTTTCGGGCCTATACGTGGGCCGCGCATGCGCACTCAGGCTCCCAAGCACACGCCTCCCTCGGCTCACATGACCCACCCTTTAGAGGTCACAGCAGTTCCACAGGGTCCCTGGGCACCTGTCCGTGGACATAGGAGCCCTCCCTGCCACCTAGAGGACCACGCGATTTCCGCTGGGGAACACTGCCCGGAAGCACTCCCAGCCTCGCACAGACACTGTGCGCAGGATAGACTTGTGGACCAGGGGCCTGGGCGGGGAATTTTCCAGGGAACTCTCTAAAGGCCAGGTGCCCTCTGTTGCCCTGGGAGTGCCCACGCCGTCCCTTAACCCTGCAGGACACTATCATCCAGCAATAAGCAGCCCTCTGCCTCCACGGGGCTCAAACACCTGGGCCCGTTGTGCGAGCACCTGGCGTACGTGGAGGCAAACCCGCAGAGCCCTCTGGCCCGAACCCACCACTGCGAAGATCCCCCTTTTCTTCCATCCTTAAAGGGGTGACGCTTGAGGAGTGGAGGAACATGGGGAGGCCCCAGGAGATGGCTTTTCTCCGAGCCGCGGCTGGCTCGTTTCGGGCCTATACGTGGGCCGCGCGTGCGCACTCAGGCTCCCAAGCACACGCCTCCCTCGGCTCACCTGACCCACCCTTTAGAGGTCACAGCAGTTCCACAGGGTCCCTGGGCACCTGTCCGTGGACACAGGAGCCCTCCCTGCCACCCAGGGGACCGCGCGATTTCCCATGGGCCACACTTCCCAGCAGCTCTCCCAGCTCCTCAGAGACAGTGTGCGCAGGAAAGACTTGGGGACCGGGGGCCTGGGCGGGGGATTTTCCAGGGGGCTGTCTGATGGCCAGGCGTCCTCTCTCGCCCTGTGAGTGTCCAAGCCGTCCCTTGACCCCCGCAGGAGACCTGATTCCTGCCATAAGCGGCCCTCTAGCCACATGGGGCTGGGACACGTGGACCCGGTGTGCCAGCAACTGGCCTACATGGAGGCAAACAAACAGACACCTCAGGCCTGACCCCACCACTGCGAAGATCCCACTTTTCTTCCATCCGTAAAGGGGTCACGCTTGAGGAGTGGAAGAACATGGGGAGGCCCCCAGCAGATGGCTTTTCTCCGAGCCGCGGCTGGCTCGTTTTGGGCCTATACGGGGGCCGCGCGTGCGCACTCAGGCTCCCCACGCAAGCCTCCCTCGGGTCACGGGACCCACCCTTGAGGTGTCTCCTGACCGACCCTTGAGGGGTCACGTGACCCACCCCTGAGGGGTCTCGTGACCCACCACTGAGGGGTCACGTGACCCACCCCTGAGGGGTCACGTGACCCACCCCTGAGGGGTCTCGTGAACCACCCATGACGGGTCACGTGACCAACCCCTGAGGGGTCACGTGACCCACACCTGAGGGGTCACGTGACCCACCCCTGAGGGGTCTCGTGACCCACCCTTGAGCGGTCACGTGACCCACACCTGAGGGGTCTCGTGACCCACCCCTGAGGGGTCAGGTGACCAACCCCTTAGGGGTCACGTGACCCACCCTTGAGTGGTCACGTGACGCACCCCTGAGGGGTCTCGTGACCCACCTTGAGAGGTCACAGCAGTTTTACAGGGTCCCTGCGCACCTGTTCGGGGAAACAGAAGCCCTCCCTGCCACTCAGAGGAATGCGCGATTTCCCACAGGCCACACTGCCTAGCAGCACCTTCAGCCCCGCACAGACAGTGTGCTAAGGACAGACTTGGGTACCGGGGGCATGGGCGGGGGATTTCCTATGGCACTCTCTAAGGGTCCGGTACCCTGTGTGGCCCGGGGAGTGCCCATGCCGTTACTTTACCCCGCAGGACACTTGCATCCAGCAATAAGCAGCCCTCTGCCTCCACGGGGCTCAAACACCTGGGCCCGTTGTGCGAGCACCTGGCGTACGTGGAGGCAAACCCGCAGAGCCCTCTGGCCCGAACCCACCACTGCCAAGATCCCCCTTTTCTTCCATCCTTAAAGGGGTGACGCTTGAGGAGTGGAGGAACATGGGGAGGCCCCAGGAGATGGCTTTTCTCCGAGCCGCGGCTGGCTCGTTTCGGGCCTATATGTGGGCCGCGCATGCGCACTCAGGCTCCCAAGCACACGCCTCCCTCGGCTCACCTGACCCACCCTTTAGAGGTCACAGCAGTTCCACAGGGTCCCTGGGCACCTGTCCGTGGACACAGGAGCCCTCCCTGCCACCCAGGGGACCGCGCGATTTCCCATGGGCCACACTTCCCAGCAGCTCTCCCAGCTCCTCAGAGACAGTGTGCGCAGGAAAGACTTGGGGACCGGGGGCCTGGGCGGGGGATTTTCCAGGGGGCTGTATGATGGCCAGGCGTCCTCTCTCGCCCTGTGAGTGTCCAAGCCGTCCCTTGACCCCCGCAGGAGACCTGATTCCTGCCATAAGCGGCCCTCTAGCCACATGGGGCCGGGACACCTGGACCCGGTGTGCCAGCAACTGGCCTACATGGAGGCAAACAAACAGACACCTCAGGCCTGACCCCACCACTGCGAAGATCTCACTTTTCTTCCATCCGTAAAGGGGTCACGCTTGAGGAGTGGAAGAACAAGGGGAGGCCACCAGCAGATGGCTTTTCTCCGAGCCGCGGCTGGCTGGTTTTGGGCCTATACGGGGGCCGCGCGTGCGCACTCAGGCTCCCCACGCAAGCTTCCCTCGGGTCACGGGACCCACCCTTGAGGTGTCTCCTGACCGACCCTTGAGGGGTCACGTGACCCACCCCTGAGGGGTCTCGTGACCCTACCCTGAGGGGTCACGTGACCCACACCTAAGGGGTCTCGTGACCCACCCCTGAGGGGTCACGTGACCCACCCCTGAGGGGTCTCGTGACCCACCCTTGAGGGGTCACGTGACCCACACCTGAGGGGTCTCGTGACCCACCCCTGAGGGGTCTCGTGACCAACCCCTGAGGGGTCACGTGACCCACCCTTGAGTGGTCACGTGACGCACCCCTGAGGGGTCTCGTGACCCACCTTGAGAGGTCACAGCAGTTTTACAGGGTCCCTGCGCACCTGTTCGGGGAAACAGAAGACCTCCCTGCCACTCAGAGGAATGTGCGATTTCCCACAGGCCACACTGCCTAGCAGCACCTTCAGCCCCGCACAGACAGTGTGCTAAGGACAGACTTGGGTACCGGGGGCATGGGCGGGGGATTTCCCATGGCACTCTCTAAGGGTCCGGTACCCTGTGTGGCCCGGGGAGTGCCCATGCCGTTACTTTACCCCGCAGGACACTTGCATCCAGCAATAAGCAGCCCTCTGCCTCCACGGGGCTCAAACACCTGGGCCCGTTGTGCGAGCACCTGGCGTACGTGGAGGCAAACCCGCAGAGCCCTCTGGCCCGAACCCACCACTGCGAAGATCCCCCTTTTCTTCCATCCTTAAAGGGGTGACGCTTGAGGAGTGGAGGAACATGGGGAGGCCCCAGGAGATGGCTTTTCTCCGAGCCGCGGCTGGCTCGTTTCGGGCCTATACGTGGGCCGCGCATGCGCACTCAGGCTCCCAAGCACACGCCTCCCTCGGCTCACCTGACCCACCCTTTAGAGGTCACAGCAGTTCCACAGGGTCCCTGGGCACCTGTCCGTGGACACAGGAGCCCTCCCTGCCACCCAGGGGACCGCGCGATTTCCCATGGGCCACACTTCCCAGCAGCTCTCCCAGCTCCTCAGAGACAGTGTGCGCAGGAAAGACTTGGGGACCGGGGGCCTGGGCGGGGGATTTTCCAGCGGGCTGTCTGATGGCCAGGCGTCCTCTCTCGCCCTGTGAGTGTCCAAGCCGTCCCTTGACCCCCGAAGGAGACCTGATTCCTGCCATAAGCGGCCCTCTAGCCACATGGGGCCGGGACACCTGGACCCGGTGTGCCAGCAACTGGCCTACATGGAGGCAAACAAACAGACACCTCAGGCCTGACCCCACCACTGCGAAGATCCCACTTTTCTTCCATCCGTAAAGGGGTCACGCTTGAGGAGTGGAAGAACATGGGGAGGCCCCCAGGAGATGGCTTTTCTCCGAGCCGCGGCTGGCTCGTTTTGGGCCTGTACAGGGGCCGCGCGTGCGCACTCAGGCTCCCCACGCTGGCCTCCCTCGGGTCACGGGACCCACCCTTGAGGTGTCCCCCGACCGACCCTTGAGGGGTCACGTGACCCACCCCTGAGGGGTCTCGTGACCCAACCCTGAGGGGTCACGTGACCCACCCCTAAGGGGTCTCGTGACCCACCCCTGCGGGGTCACGTGACCCACCCCTGATGGGTCACGTGACCCACCCCTGAGGGGTCTCGTGACCCACCCTTGTGCGGTCACGTTACCCACCCTTGTTGGGTCCCGCGACCCACCCTTGAGGGGTCTCGTGACCCACCCTTGGGAGGTCACGTGCCCCACCCCTGAGGGGTCTCGTGACCCACCTTGAGAGGTCACAGCAGTTTTACAGGGTCCCTGCGCACCTGTTCGGGGAAACAGAAGCCCTCCCTGCCACTCAGAGGAATGCGCGATTTCCCACAGGCCACACTGCCTAGCAGCACCTTCAGCCCCGCACAGACAGTGTGCTAAGGACAGACTTGGGTACCGGGGGCATGGGCGGGGGATTTCCCATGGAACTCTCTAAGGGTCCGGTGCCCTGTGTGGCCCCGGGAGTGCCCATGCCGTTACTTTACCCCGCAGGACACTTGCATCCAGCAATAAGCAGCCCTCTGCCTCCACAGGGCTCAAACACCTGGGCCCGGTGTGCGGGCACCTGGCGTACGTGGAGGCAAACCCGCAGAGCCCTCTGGCCCGAACCCACCACTGCGAAGATCCCCCTTTTCTTCCATCCGTAAAGGGGTCACGCTTGAGGAATGGAAGAACATGGGGAGGCCCCCAGGAGATGGCTTTTCTCCGAGCCGCGGCTGGCTGGTTTCAGGCCTATACCTGGGCCGCGCATGCGCACTCAGGCTCTCAAGCACACGCCTCCCTCGGCTCACCTGACCCACCCTTTAGAGGTCACAGCAGTTCCACAGGGTCCCTGGGCACCTGTCCGTGGACACAGGAGCCCTCCCTGCCACCCAGAGGACCGCGCGATTTCCCATGGGCCACACTTCCCAGCAGCTCTCCCAGCTCCTCAGAGACACTGTGCGCAGGAAAGGCTTGGGGACCGGGGGCCTGGGCGGGGGATTTTCCAGGGGGCTGTCTGATGGCCAGGCGTCCTCTCTCGCCCGTTGAGTGTCCAAGCCGTCCCTTGACCCCCGCAGGAGACCTGATTCCTGCCATAAGCGGCCCTCTAGCCACATGGTGCCGGGACACCTGGGCCCGGTGAGCCAGCAACTGGCCTACATGGAGGCAAACAAACAGACACCTCAGGCCCGACCCCACCACTGCGAAGATCCCCCTTTTCTTCCATCCGTAAAGGGGTCACGCTTGAGGAGTGGAAGAACATGGGGAGGCCCCCAGGAGATGGCTTTTCTCCGAGACGCGGCTGGCTCGTTTGGGGCCTATACGTGGGCCGCGCATGCGCACTCAGGCTCCCAAGCACTCGCCTCCCTCGGCTCACCTGACCCACCCTTTAGAGGTCACAGCAGTTCCACAGGGTCCCTGGGCACCTGTCCGTGGACACAGGAGCCCTCCCTGCCACCTAGAGGACCACGCGATTTCCGCTGGGGAACACTGCCCGAAGCACCCCCAGCCTCGCACAGACACTGTGCGCAGGATAGACTTGTGGACCAGGGGCCTGGGCGGGGAATTTTCCAGGGAACTCTCTAAAGGCCAGGTGCCCTCTGTCGCCCTGGGAGTGCCCACGCCGTCCCTTAACCCTGCAGGACACTATCATCCAGCAATAAGCAGCCCTCTGCCTCCACGGGGCTCAAACACCTGGGCCCGTTGTGCGAGCACCTGGCGTACGTGGAGGCAAACCCGCAGAGCCCTCTGGCCCGAACCCACCACTGCGAAGATCCCCCTTTTCTTCCATCCTTAAAGGGGTGACGCTTGAGGAGTGGAGGAACATGGGGAGGCCCCAGGAGATGGCTTTTCTCCGAGCCGCGGCTGGCTCGTTTCGGGCCTATACGTGGGCCGCGCATGCGCACTCAGGCTCCCAAGCACACGCCTCCCTCGGCTCACCTGACCCACCCTTTAGAGGTCACAGCAGTTCCACAGGGTCCCTGGGCACCTGTCCGTGGACACAGGTGCCCTCCCTGCCACCCAGGGGACCGCGCGATTTCCCATGGGCCACACTTCCCAGCAGCTCTCCCAGCTCCTCAGAGACAGTGTGCGCAGGAAAGACTTGGGGACCGGGGGCCTGGGCGGGGGATTTTCCAGGGGGCTGTCTGATGGCCAGGCGTCCTCTCTCGCCCTGTGAGTGTCCAAGCCGTCCCTTGACCCCCGCAGGAGACCTGATTCCTGCCATAAGCGGCCCTCTAGCCACATGGGGCCGGGACACCTGGGCCCGGTGTGCCAGGAACTGGCCTTCATGGAGGCAAAAAAACAGACACCTCAGGCCTGACCCCACCACTGCGAAGATCCCCCTTTTCTTCCATCCGTAAAGGGGTCACGCTTGAGGAGTGGAAGAACATGGGGAGGCCCCCTGATATGGCTTTTCTCCGAGCCGCGGCTGGCTCGTTTTGGGCCTATACGGGGGCCGCGCGTGCGCACTCAGGCTCCCCACGCAAGCCTCCCTCGGGTCACGGGACCCACGCTTGAGGTGTCTCCTGACCTACCCTTGAGGGGTCACGTGACCCACCCCTGAGGGGTCTCCTGACCCACCCCTGAGGGGTCAGGAGACCCCACCCTTGTGGAGTCCCGTGACCCACCCTTGAGGGGTCACGTGACCCACCCCTGTGGGGCCCCGTGACCCACCCCTGAGGGGTCTCGTGACCCACCCTTGGGAGGTCACGTGCCCCACCCTTGAGGGGTCACATGACCCACCTTGAGAGGTCACAGCAGTTTTACAGGGTCCCTGCGCACCTGTTCGGGGAAACAGAAGCCCTCCCTGCCACTCAGAGGACCGCGCGATTTCCCACAGGCCACACTGCCTTGCAGCACCTTCAGCCCCGCACAGACAGTGTGCTAAGGACAGACTTGGGTACCGGAGGCATGGGCGGGGGATTTCCCATGGCACTCTCTAAGGGTCCGGTGCCCTGTGTGGCCCGGGGAGTGCCCATGCCGTTACTTTACCCCGCAGGACACTTGCATCCAGCAATAAGCAGCCCTCTGCCTCCACGGGGCTCAAACACCTGGGCCCAGTGTGCAGGCACCTGGCGTACGTGGAGCCAAACCCGCAGAGCCCTCTGGCCCGACCCCACCACTGCGACGATCCCCCTGTTCTTCCATCCGTAAAGGGGTCACGCTTGAGGAGTGGAAGAACATGGGGAGGCCCCCAGAGATGGCTTTTCTCCGAGCCGCGGCGGGCTCGTTTTGGGCCTATACGTGGGCCGCGCGTGCGCACTCAGGCTCCCCACGCAAGCCTCCCTCGGGTCACGGGACCCACCCTTGAGGTGTCTCCTGACCTACCCTTGAGGGGTCACGTGACCCACCCCTGAGGGGTCTCGTGACCCACCCCTGAGGGGTCACGTGACCCACCCCTGAGGGGTCACGTGACCAACCCCTGCGGGGTCACGTGACCCACCCTTGAGGGGTCTCGTGACCCACCCTTTTGGGGTCACGTGACCCACCCTTGTGGGGCCCTGTGACCCACCCCTGAGTGGTCACATGACCCAACTTGAGAGGTCACAGCAGTTTTACAGGGTCCCTGCGCACCTGTTCGGGGAAACAGAAGCCCTCCCTGCCACTCAGAGGACCGCGCGATTTCCCACAGGCCACACTGCCTTGCAGCACCTTCAGCCCCGCACAGACAGTGTGCTAAGGACAGACTTGGGTACCGGGGGCGTGGGCGGGGGATTTCCCATGGCACTCTCTAAGGGTCCGGTGCCCTGTGTGGCCCGGGGAGTGCCCATGCCGTTACTTTACCCCGCAGGACACTTGCATCCAGCAATAAGCAGCCCTCTGCCTCCACGGGGCTCAAACACCTGGGCCCGGTGTGCGGGCACCTGGCGTACGTGGAGGCAAACCCGCAGAGCCCTCTGGCCCGAACCCGCCACTGTGAAGATCCCCCTTTTCCTCCATCCCTAAAGGGGTCACGCTTGAGGAGTGGAAGAACATGGGGATGCCCCCAGGAGATGTCTTTTCTCCGAGCCGCGTCTGGCTCGTTTCGGGTCTATAGGTGTGCCGCGCATGCGCACTCAGGCTCCCAAGCACACGCCTCCCTCGGCTCACCTGACCCACCCTTTAGAGGTCACAGCAGTTCCACAGGGTCCCTGGGCACCTGTCCGTGGACACAGGAGCCCTCCCTGCCACCTAGAGGACCACGCAATTTCCGCTGGGGAACACTGCCCGGAAGCACTCCCAGCCTCGCACAGACACTGTGCGCAGGATAGACTTGTGGACCAGGGGCCTGGGCGGGGAATTTTCCAGGGAACTCTCTAAAGGCCAGGTGCCCTCTGTCGCCCTGGGAGTGCCCCCGCCGTCCCTTAACCCCGCAGGACACTTGCATCCAGCAATAAGCAGCCCTCTGCCTCCACGGGGCTCAAACACCTGGGCCCGGTATGCGGGCACCTGGCCTACGTGGAGCCAAACCCGCAGAGCCCTCTGGCCCGAACCCACCACTGTGAAGATCCCCCTTTTCTTCCATCCGTAAAGGGGTCACGCCTGAGGAGTGGAAGAACATGGGGATGCCCCCAGGAGATGTCTTTTCTCCGAGCCGCGTCTGGCTCGTTTCGGGTCTATAGGTGGGCCGCGCATGCGCACTCAGGCTCCCAAGCACACGCCTCCCTTGGCTCACCTGACCCACCCTTTAGAGGTCACAGCAGTTCCACAGGGTCCCTGGGCACCTGTCCGTGGACACAGGAGCCCTCCCTGCCACCTAGAGGACCACGCAATTTCCGCTGGGGAACACTGCCCGGAAGCACTCCCAGCCTCGCACAGACACTGTGCGCAGGATAGACTTGTGGACCAGGGGCCTGGGCGGGGAATTTTCCAGGGAACTCTCTAAAGGCCAGGTGCCCTCTGTCGCCCTGGGAGTGCCCCCGCCGTCCCTTAACCCTGCAGGACACTATCATCCAGCAATAAGCAGCCCTCTGCCTCCACGGGGCTCAAACACCTGGGCCCGTAGTGCGAGCACCTGGCGTACGTGGAGGCAAACCCGCAGAGCCCTCTGGCCCGAACCCACCACTGCGAAGATCCCCCTTTTCTTCCATCCTTAAAGGGGTGACGCTTGAGGAGTGTAGGAACATGGGGAGGCCCCAGGAGATGGCTTTTCTCCGAGCCGCGGCTGGCTCGTTTCGGGCCTATACGTGGGCCGCGCATGCGCACTCAGGCTCCCAAGCACACGCCTCCCTCGGCTCACCTGACCCACCCTTTAGAGGTCACAGCAGTTCCACAGGGTCCCTGGGCACCTGTCCGTGGACACAGGAGCCCTCCCTGCCACCCAGGGGACCGCGCGATTTCCCATGGGCCACACTTCCCAGCAGCTCTCCCAGCTCCTCAGAGACAGTGTGCGCAGGAAAGACTTGGGGACCGGGGGCCTGGGCGGGGGATTTTCCAGGGGGCTGTCTGATGGCCAGGCGTCCTCTCTCGCCCGGTGAGTGTCCAAGCCGTCCCTTGACCCCTGCAGGAGACCTGATTCCTGCCATAAGCGGCCCTCTAGCCACATGGGGCCGGGACACCTGGGCCCGGTGTGCAAGCAACTGGCCTACATGGAGGCAAACAAACAGACACCTCAGGCCCGACCCCACCACTGCGAAGATCCCCCTTTTCTTCCATCCGTAAAAGGGTCACGCTTGAGGAGTGGAAGAACATGGGGAGGCCCCCAGGAGATGGCTTTTCTCCGAGACGCGGCTGGCTCGTTTGGGGCCTATACGTGGGCCGCGCATGCGCACTCAGGCTCCCAAGCACTCGCCTCCCTCGGCTCACCTGACCCACCCTTTAGAGGTCACAGCAGTTCCACAGGGTCCCTGGGCACCTGTCCGTGGACACAGGAGCCCTCCCTGCCACCTAGAGGACCACGCGATTTCCGCTGGGGAACACTGCCCGAAGCACCCCCAGCCTCGCACAGACACTGTGCGCAGGATAGACTTGTGGACCAGGGGCCTGGGCGGGGAATTTTCCAGGGAACTCTCTAAAGGCCAGGTGCCCTCTGTCGCCCTGGGAGTGCCCACGCCGTCCCTTAACCCTGCAGGACACTATCATCCAGCAATAAGCAGCCCTCTGCCTCCACGGGGCTCAAACACCTGGGCCCGTTGTGCGAGCACCTGGCGTACGTGGAGGCAAACCCGCAGAGCCCTCTGGCCCGAACCCACCACTGCGAAGATCCCCCTTTTCTTCCATCCTTAAAGGGGTGACGCTTGAGGAGTGGAGGAACATGGGGAGGCCCCAGGAGATGGCTTTTCTCCGAGCCGCGGCTGGCTCGTTTCGGGCCTATACGTGGGCCGCGCATGCGCACTCAGGCTCCCAAGCACACGCCTCCCTCGGCTCACCTGACCCACCCTTTAGAGGTCACAGCAGTTCCACAGGGTCCCTGGGCACCTGTCCGTGGACACAGGTGCCCTCCCTGCCACCCAGGGGACCGCGCGATTTCCCATGGGCCACACTTCCCAGCAGCTCTCCCAGCTCCTCAGAGACAGTGTGCGCAGGAAAGACTTGGGGACCGGGGGCCTGGGCGGGGGATTTTCCAGGGGGCTGTCTGATGGCCAGGCGTCCTCTCTCGCCCGGTGAGTGTCCAAGCCGTCCCTTGACCCCCGCAGGAGACCTGATTCCTGCCATAAGCGGCCCTCTAGCCACATGGGGCCGGGACACCTGGGCCCGGTGTGCCAGGAACTGGCCTTCATGGAGGCAAAAAAACAGACACCTCAGGCCTGACCCCACCACTGCGAAGATCCCCCTTTTCTTCCATCCGTAAAGGGGTCACGCTTGAGGAGTGGAAGAACATGGGGAGGCCCCCTGATATGGCTTTTCTCCGAGCCGCGGCTGGCTCGTTTTGGGCCTATACGGGGGCCGCGCGTGCGCACTCAGGCTCCCCACGCAAGCCTCCCTCGGGTCACGGGACCCACGCTTGAGGTGTCTCCTGACCTACCCTTGAGGGGTCACGTGACCCACCCCTGAGGGGTCTCCTGACCCACCCCTGAGGGGTCAGGAGACCCCACCCTTGTGGAGTCCCGTGACCCACCCTTGAGGGGTCAGGTGACCCACCCCTGTGGGGCCCCGTGACCCACCCCTGAGGGGTCTCGTGACCCACCCTTGGGAGGTCACGTGCCCCACCCTTGAGGGGTCACATGACCCACCTTGAGAGGTCACAGCAGTTTTACAGGGTCCCTGCGCACCTGTTCGGGGAAACAGAAGCCCTCCCTGCCACTCAGAGGACCGCGCGATTTCCCACAGGCCACACTGCCTTGCAGCACCTTCAGCCCCGCACAGACAGTGTGCTAAGGACAGACTTGGGTACCGGAGGCATGGGCGGGGGATTTCCCATGGCACTCTCTAAGGGTCCGGTGCCCTGTGTGGCCCGGGGAGTGCCCATGCCGTTACTTTACCCCGCAGGACACTTGCATCCAGCAATAAGCAGCCCTCTGCCTCCACGGGGCTCAAACACCTGGGCCCAGTGTGCAGGCACCTGGCGTACGTGGAGCCAAACCCGCAGAGCCCTCTGGCCCGACCCCACCACTGCGACGATCCCCCTGTTCTTCCATCCGTAAAGGGGTCACGCTTGAGGAGTGGAAGAACATGGGGAGGCCTCCAGAGATGGCTTTTCTCCGAGCCGCGGCGGGCTCGTTTTGGGCCTATACGTGGGCCGCGCGTGCGCACTCAGGCTCCCCACGCAAGCCTCCCTCGGGTCACGGGACCCACCCTTGAGGTGTCTCCTGACCTACCCTTGAGGGGTCACGTGACCCACCCCTGAGGGGTCTCGTGACCCACCCCTGAGGGGTCACGTGACCCACCCCTGAGGGGTCACGTGACCCACCCTTGAGGGGTCTCGTGACCCACCCTTTTGGGGTCACGTGACCCACCCTTGTGGGGCCCTGTGACCCACCCCTGAGTGGTCACATGACCCACCTTGAGAGGTCACAGCAGTTTTACAGGGTCCCTGCGCACCTGTTCGGGGAAACAGAAGCCCTCCCTGCCACTCAGAGGACCGCGCGATTTCCCACAGGCCACACTGCCTTGCAGCACCTTCAGCCCCGCACAGACAGTGTGCTAAGGACAGACTTGGGTACCGGGGGCGTGGGCGGGGGATTTCCCATGGCACTCTCTAAGGGTCCGGTGCCCTGTGTGGCCCGGGGAGTGCCCATGCCGTTACTTTACCCCGCAGGACACTTGCATCCAGCAATAAGCAGCCCTCTGCCTCCACGGGGCTCAAACACCTGGGCCCGGTGTGCGGGCACCTGGCGTACGTGGAGGCAAACCCGCAGAGCCCTCTGGCCCGAACCCGCCACTGTGAAGATCCCCCTTTTCCTCCATCCCTAAAGGGGTCACGCTTGAGGAGTGGAAGAACATGGGGATGCCCCCAGGAGATGTCTTTTCTCCGAGCCGCGTCTGGCTCGTTTCGGGTCTATAGGTGGGCCGCGCATGCGCACTCAGGCTCCCAAGCACACGCCTCCCTCGGCTCACCTGACCCACCCTTTAGAGGTCACAGCAGTTCCACAGGGTCCCTGGGCACCTGTCCGTGGACACAGGAGCCCTCCCTGCCACCTAGAGGACCACGCAATTTCCGCTGGGGAACACTGCCCGGAAGCACTCCCAGCCTCGCACAGACACTGTGCGCAGGATAGACTTGTGGACCAGGGGCCTGGGCAGGGAATTTTCCAGGGAACTCTCTAAAGGCCAGGTGCCCTCTGTCGCCCTGGGAGTGCCCCCGCCGTCCCTTAACCCTGCAGGACACTATCATCCAGCAATAAGCAGCCCTCTGCCTCCACGGGGCTCAAACACCTGGGCCCGTTGTGCGAGCACCTGGCGTACGTGGAGGCAAACCCGCAGAGCCCTCTGGCCCGAACCCACCACTGCGAAGATCCCCCTTTTCTTCCATCCTTAAAGGGGTGACGCTTGAGGAGTGGAGGAACATGGGGAGGCCCCAGGAGATGGCTTTTCTCCGAGCCGCGGCTGGCTCGTTTCCGGCCTATACGTGGGCCGCGCGTGCGCACTCAGGCTCCCAAGCACACGCCTCCCTCGGCTCACCTGACCCACCCTTTAGAGGTCACAGCAGTTCCACAGGGTCCCTGGGCACCTGTCCGTGGACACAGGAGCCCTCCCTGCCACCCAGGGGACCGCGCGATTTCCCATGGGCCACACTTCCCAGCAGCTCTCCCAGCTCCTCAGAGACAGTGTGCGCAGGAAAGACTTGGGGACCGGGGGCCTGGGCGGGGGATTTTCCAGGGGGCTGTCTGATGGCCAGGCGTCCTCTCTCGCCCTGTGAGTGTCCAAGCCGTCCCTTGACCCCCGCAGGAGACCTGATTCCTGCCATAAGCGGCCCTCTAGCCACATGGGGCCGGGACACCTGGACCCGGTGTGCCAGCAACTGGCCTACATGGAGGCAAACAAACAGACACCTCAGGCCTGACCCCACCACTGCGAAGATCCCACTTTTCTTCCATCCGTAAAGGGGTCACGCTTGAGGAGTGGAAGAACATGGGGAGGCCCCCAGCAGATGGCTTTTCTCCGAGCCGCGGCTGGCTCGTTTTGGGCCTATACGGGGGCCGCGCGTGCGCACTCAGGCTCCCCATGCATGCCTCCCTCGGGTCACGGGACCCACCCTTGAGGTGTCTCCTGACCGATCCTTGAGGGGTCACGTGACCCACACCTGAGGGGTCTCGTGACCCAACCCTGAGGGGTCACGTGACCCACCCCTAAGGGGTCTTGTGACCCACCCCTGAGGGGTCACGTGACCCACCCCTGAGGGGTCACGTGACCCACCCCTGAGGGGTCTCGTGACCCACCCTTGAGGGGTCACGTGACCCACCCCTGAGGGGTCTCGTGACCCACCCTTGAGGGGTCACGTGACCCACACCGGAGGGGTCTCGTGACCCACCCCTGAGGGGTCACGTGACCAACCCCTGAGGGGTCACGTGACCCACCCTTGAGTGGTCACGTGACCCACCCCTGAGGGGTCTCGTGACCCACCTTGAGAGGTCACAGCAGTTTTACAGGGTCCCTGCGCACCTGTTCGGGGAAACAGAAGCCCTCCCTGCCACTCAGAGGAATGCGCGATTTCCCACAGGCCACACTGCCTAGCAGCACCTTCAGCCCCGCACAGACAGTGTGCTAAGGACAGACTTGGGTACCGGGGGCATGGGCGGGGGATATCCCATGGCACTCTCTAAGGGTCCGGTACCCTGTGTGGCCCGGGGAGTGCCCATGCCGTTACTTTACCCCGCAGGACACTTGCATCCAGCAATAAGCAGCCCTCTGCCTCCACGGGGCTCAAACACCTGTGCCCGTTGTGCGAGCACCTGGCGTACGTGGAGGCAAACCCGCAGAGCCCTCTGGCCCGAACCCACCACTGCGAAGATCCCCCTTTTCTTCCATCCTTAAAGGGGTGACGCTTGAGGAGTGGAGGAACATGGGGAGGCCCCAGGAGATGGCTTTTCTCCGAGCCGCGGCTGGCTCGTTTCGGGCCTATACGTGGGCCGCGCATGCGCACTCAGGCTCCCAAGCACACGCCTCCCTCGGCTCACATGACCCACCCTTTAGAGGTCACAGCAGTTCCACAGGGTCCCTGGGCACCTGTCCGTGGACATAGGAGCCCTCCCTGCCACCTAGAGGACCACGCGATTTCCGCTGGGGAACACTGCCCGGAAGCACTCCCAGCCTCGCACAGACACTGTGCGCAGGATAGACTTGTGGACCAGGGGCCTGGGCGGGGAATTTTCCAGGGAACTCTCTAAAGGCCAGGTGCCCTCTGTTGCCCTGGGAGTGCCCACGCCGTCCCTTAACCCTGCAGGACACTATCATCCAGCAATAAGCAGCCCTCTGCCTCCACGGGGCTCAAACACCTGGGCCCGTTGTGCGAGCACCTGGCGTACGTGGAGGCAAACCCGCAGAGCCCTCTGGCCCGAACCCACCACTGCGAAGATCCCCCTTTTCTTCCATCCTTAAAGGGGTGACGCTTGAGGAGTGGAGGAACATGGGGAGGCCCCAGGAGATGGCTTTTCTCCGAGCCGCGGCTGGCTCGTTTCGGGCCTATACGTGGGCCGCGCAGGCGCACTCAGGCTCCCAAGCACACGCCTCCCTCGGCTCACCTGACCCACCCTTTAGAGGTCACAGCAGTTCCACAGGGTCCCTGGGCACCTGTCCGTGGACACAGGAGCCCTCCCTGCCACCCAGGGGACCGCGCGATTTCCCATGGGCCACACTTCCCAGCAGCTCTCCCAGCTCCTCAGAGACAGTGTGCGCAGGAAAGACTTGGGGACCGGGGGCCTGGGCGGGGGATTTTCCAGGGGGCTGTCTGATGGCCAGGCGTCCTCTCTCGCCCTGTGAGTGTCCAAGCCGTCCCTTGACCCCCGCAGGAGACCTGATTCCTGCCATAAGCGGCCCTCTAGCCACATGGGGCTGGGACACGTGGACCCGGTGTGCCAGCAACTGGCCTACATGGAGGCAAACAAACAGACACCTCAGGCCTGACCCCACCACTGCGAAGATCCCACTTTTCTTCCATCCGTAAAGGGGTCACGCTTGAGGAGTGGAAGAACATGGGGAGGCCCCCAGCAGATGGCTTTTCTCCGAGCCGCGGCTGGCTCGTTTTGGGCCTATACGGGGGCCGCGCGTGCGCACTCAGGCTCCCCACGCAAGCCTCCCTCGGGTCACGGGACCCACCCTTGAGGTGTCTCCTGACCGACCCTTGAGGGGTCACGTGACCCACCCCTGAGGGGTCTCGTGACCCACCACTGAGGGGTCACGTGACCCACCCCTGAGGGGTCACGTGACCCACCCCTGAGGGGTCTCGTGAACCACCCATGACGGGTCACGTGACCAACCCCTGAGGGGTCACGTGACCCACACCTGAGGGGTCACGTGACCCACCCCTGAGGGGTCTCGTGACCCACCCTTGAGCGGTCACGTGACCCACACCTGAGGGGTCTCGTGACCCACCCCTGAGGGGTCAGGTGACCAACCCCTTAGGGGTCACGTGACCCACCCTTGAGTGGTCACGTGACGCACCCCTGAGGGGTCTCGTGACCCACCTTGAGAGGTCACAGCAGTTTTACAGGGTCCCTGCGCACCTGTTCGGGGAAACAGAAGCCCTCCCTGCCACT